>NW_024503457.1:8861474-9187931 GCF_017590055.1 Onychostruthus taczanowskii | reverse complement strand
CGGGCAGGGCAGGGCCCGCCGAGCCGCCCCTCCGCGCGGCGCGGCCGGATTACGGCCGCAGCCCGAGCGCCTAAGCCCGGCTCACCGGGAAAAGCCGCTCGAAGAGCTTTGCGATCCTGTTAAGTTCTCGGAGAGGATCAAGACGTCAAAGGGGCTCGGCGGCGCCCCGGCACATTCCGTGCCACGCCGAGGAAAGCTGGGAGCGCGGCGCGGACAGGGCAGGACAGGGCCGGCCCGGGGCCGCCGGCGGAGCGAGGATCCGCAGCCCCGGGCGGCGACGCGAGAAGCGGCGGGGCCGTGCGGGGCGCCGCCATCCGCCCCCTGCCGCGCATCAGCCGCTGCGGGCCGCGCTGCCCGGAGGGCCCGAGCGGAGCGGGAGCTCGGCGGCGCTCCCGGCAGCCCTCGGCGGGAGAGCTCGGGGCCGGCAGGGCGAGCCGGCTCCCCGCCGCCCTCCCCTCGCACACGGCGCCCGCGGCTCCTTCATCTGCCGGCGGCGGAGGGGCCGGAGGCAGCGGGGATGCTCCGGAGGGCGGGGGGGACGTGCCGCTGCCAGCTCCAAGCGCTTCCCTCTCGGCAGCCGTCGGGGAATGGGTTTCCAGGGGCTCTGGCTGCGCCGTCCCTGCGCGTCCTGCCCCGGGGGAACCGTGAGGGAACGGATGGAACCCCACAGCCGCTCCCAGCACTGCTGCCGCGGCCGACGCCCTCTCCGTCGTGAGAGGCGCTTCTCCTCGCGGTACCGATGAGTAGGGTTCTTCTTCAGCTCTCTGGCTCTGACCTCCCAGAGGGTGCTGACCCTCGTTTTCCTGTGCTGAACTCCCTCAAGGCTTTCACACTCCCCCGAACTCCATCTGTACAGTTCTGATTCTGCTTTTCACAGGGTTCAGAAGAGCTGGAAACAAAGAGTGTGTATGATTCATAAAATGATTCTTCAGCTGGGAAATGTCAGCAGAAGCCATGTCATTCCTAACTGAAAGGCTGCTGCACTTTGCTGCATGTCAATTGAGCTGGATTGAACACAACGGGACATTAGAAAAGCATTCTAAGTGCCCGGGTTATTATCGTGCTTGTCATGAAAGGTGCACCACATCACGCAAAAAGGACTGAGGAGAAGAAAAGACCATGGCTAAAACTCTTAAAACCTAATCAGAATCCCGAGGTGTCTGTCTCCTATAGCTGTCACACCAGTTTTCAGAGTAACAGGGTTTTTAAGGATTAGAATAGAAGCCCTAGGCAGAAAAGCAGAAGGCAGAAAGCATTTGGAGAGCATCCTTTTTCATGTCCTTTCCTGCTGGGCTGACCCCTCAGGAGTTCTCCAGGCAGCATTTTGGAAGCACTGGGACCACAGCTAACCAGGTGTGCACCAAGTGCCAGGCTGCTGTTGTCCCTGCAAAGGTTCAAGCACTGGTTGCACTCCCCAGGTGTTCCATGTAGATACATGTCCCTTGCAGATCCTGGCTTCCTCCTTAGACAAGGTGTGGTTGTACATCTTGCTCTTATGTTCTGGTGCTACGTGAAGGAAGCCTGTGAATGGAACACAGGAAAAAGCTTTGGAGACTTCCAGAGGGTCCCAGATATGGACAGTGAGGGGGTCAGGCTGAATCAACAATAATGAATGTCCACATCCAGAATGGCATCACTGTCCAAAGTCTGTTGTTGAATTCAGTGGCAGTGCTGCAAGGAATTGTGGAGAAAAGACTGTGTTAAAGTTGTAATACATCTTCACAGTACCTCAAAACCAGTTGGCTAGGAATTGATGATGACAGGAATAAAAAATTCTGTTTTCCTTTTCCATTTTCTGAATTGTTAGGTATAAATTAAGACATGCTTATTCAGGGAGCAAATATTGCTTCTTTCCAACATATTCATAATGTCCATGAAATTTTCTTTCCCAGTTTAGTTCTTGCTTCATTTGTACAATCATTAAGCCAGTCCCCTGAGAGCTCTCAACAAGTATGTTCAACCTGCTGACAGCTGCAAGATATCATCCATCAAAATGATTATGTTCATCAAGGCACTACTGATGATTTATCTCAGTGGCCTGAAGTTATTTGTCTTAGATAGACACCTCTTTAAAACACAACTATGAATTACCATGCCTAATTTCAACAAAGTATTTTTTTAAGTTTTATATGCAAACTAAAGATTAATTTTGTACCACGATGTGTGCAATTAATCAAAGCCTCCATGACAGTTTGTGACTGGAAATTATAATTAATAAGAAAAGGAAAATCTGGAGTTCCAGTACAGTTGGACTTCAGTGATCCTTGTGGGTCCCTTCCAGCTCAGGATATTTTATGATTCTATACAATGATGTTATCCAAGGAGTGAAAAAAGCATCCTTTCACTGCAGTAAACTGCAAGTTCTCAGTTGCTCTAAACTGATATAGGTCCCAGGTAATCAATGGAGTTGAGCTTATTTACAGTACCTGTGGCTTTGTCTACACAGCTCCATTTTGAGGAGCTCTGACATTGCTCTGATAGTTCTCTCAAGACCACTGTGCTCTGCAGTGAAGCGTTGCTGGGATGCATGACAAAAGAGTAAGGCTAAATAAATGAATGAAAAAATAAATAGAGGAATGTGTTATAAAATCTCATTTTCTTCAAATTGAGAAACCATAATTTCCTGTTTGCATTGTAGCAATGCTCTGTTTCTTCTGATTGTTCCACTTCAGAGGAATTAAATGAACAAAGATCTGTGAAATAATTGGACTGAACTGCCAACCTTAGAAAAGCTCATTTGGTTTTGTTCCCAAGAGGAACACTGATTAGATCTGCCTTAAAAATCCATTTTCATTTGAACAATGTGAGCTATGATTTGGAGAGGACCTGCAGGATTTGAGTTCCACTGAACAAAAATGTGAAGTCAACATGTGCAAATGCAAGACACAAAGATTCAAAAAGACAATAAATAGAAATAATAGAAATATCCAAATGAGGCATGTGAAATCCACATCACAGGTATTTTCACAGTTTTTGAACAGCCTGATCCTGTGAAGAACTGACTACTGTAAAAACTGAACATGGCCAAGCTGCTTTCATAGACTAGCCCCACCAGAGCCAAGGATATCCTGATAAATAAAAGCAAAAGGTCACACATACCTGTGTAGTGTTCTACACTGGAATCTCCACGTTGTCCTAAGTGAATGAGCTCTATTTATTTTACCTTACTCTGCACCACTGGGGTGAGGTACAGTAAGGGGGCAAGATAGGAGTCTGGTATTCTTTTTTTAACCAAAATTAATGAGCTTTTACCTGGCTTGAGTATAAGTAAATGCTGAATGCAAAGTAGCTGCTGTGTCTCTTTGAAATCAATGAAAAGCATCTCCCAGGTTTTGGTGTAACAGGGTTGGGTCCTTGTTACATACACAAAAGCCTTAGCATCCACCTAAAACCAGTCCTTTTTTCAAGCAGAATCACAGTGCAAGGCCTTACGGGCTTGCCAAGAATGTGCCAAGAATGAATGGTAACCCTGTAACTTTGCTTGGTGTTCCTGCCACAGCAAAAGAGGCATTTGCACCAGAGCAGAGCAGGGCACGGGCAGGTCAGGATCCTTTCCCCCTGTTGTCCCAGCAGCGCTACTCAGCTGGAGCAGTTTTGTCACGCTGGTGACAAAACACAGGTGGCGTTTCGCAGGTGCCCCAGCCCTGTTCTCTGTCACAAGAGAGTCCCGAGGGACGGGGAGCACACGGTCACCCCTCAGCAGGGACACAGACTCCTAGCCTAGGGGAGGTGTGGAAATTCCTGCTGCCTGCAAGGCGAGCTGTGAGCTCCCTTTCCATCCTGCATGAGTCACACTGCCTGAAGACACGGGCTCCTGCAGACGAGCAGGGAGCTGGGGAATTCTCCTGTGAATTTTCATGCTCTTTCCATCCTGCATGAGTCACACTGCCTGAAGACACGGGCTCCTGCAGACGAGCAGGGAGCTGGGGTATCCTCCTGTGAATTTTCACGCCCCTCTATTTAAACAAACACCTTTGCAAATGCAGCCTCGTTAGTGTTCCCCAGGTGGCTAGCTGCAGATAATAAGTATACACAATAGCACTTATTTTGTTATTATGGTTCTCAGGACAATCCTATCTCTTAATGAAAATAAAACTATCCTGCTGTCTCTTAGGGGAATTTCAGCAAAATGCTAGTCAGGCCTGAGGCATAGACAGGGAGACAGCCCAGCTCCTGCAAACAGAATGAATTGACATTTCCAGTTTTGTGAATTCCATTTCACATAATGGCAGTCCATTAGCAGCAAGCGCAGGAAAGAGAGACACTTCTGTGAAATATAAATTAGGGCTTAAAAACCTTTCCCATTGCAGTCACTGCCATTGCTGGGCCTCACTAATGAGTCTAAGGAAAGCCAGCTGACAGGTCTGCAGCCAAATGTTGGTAATCACAGATTAAAGAGGTCTCTTTCATGAACTCAGAAATATCTTTACTTGGATCAGCCTGCACAGGCTCTGTGAGGGACTGTTCTGAGACACAGGAGACAAATGATGAGTGGTAGATCTCTGACTGCACTGTCAGAGAGTGGTAGGTCTCTGTAAGCACTGTGTCAAGTTGTAAACTTAGAACTACAGAAATTAAAGAACTAAAAAAGGTGTATAGGAGGGCTACTGGGAGCTAACAACTCCAAGTGTCCTTGTTCTGACCCTCATTTTAACAGCAGTTTGAGTAGTCAAATGCCTCTTAGCAGATAGCAGTGACTTACCTCAACAAGTGAGGAAAGAGAAAGAAAATCCTATCCACTTCATTTTAGGGGTTGGAACTAAATTATCTGTAAGGTTCAACCCAAGCCATTCTATGATTCTATGATTTGTCTTGGAGTTTTTTAGGCAACACCCTTTATTTCCATCTGCTGTATACAAGGCTCAAGGTGTAAGATGTGTCTCAGCAGTCATAAAAAGCAAGCATTTGAAAATGTGACAAAAAGTTCAATATTTCAGTAGGGTGCTGAGTTCTGCTGAATCTTTATTTATCTGGCACTGTTAAATTTCTCTCTAGGCTTTCTGTGGACCATAGATTAAAGCAGGGCAGGAGCAGTCCAGCTCATACAAGTTAGATAAGGCAAAGGCGAAATGCTGAAATAAGAATTGCTTTTAAAGAACAAATATCACTGGCTGGGACAAGTGGGAACTGTTGTCTTATGAAGTGGAAGCAACCACAGACAACAAAGGGCAAAGACTCGGGAAATTTTTGCCAATGGGAACATTCTGTATACAGGCTTTGCTTAAACAAACAAGCTGTCTGAGAGCTGGGGTCTGTGCCTGATGTGCTGCCCTGCTGATGTACCTGGCCTGAGCAGGTTACTGCCTCTCACTGTAATCCTGGCGGGAGAGACAGGTGACATCCTGCTGGATGACTCTTGTCTCTGTTTGGGGGAGATGCCTTCTTTTGTAGAGTGCCAGGCTCTCCATGCCCTATCCCCTTTTGGCTTACACACACACATGGCTACAGCATGATAGCTTACCATGGCCTGGCATAGCCCATGAGAGCTGGCCACAATGCAGACATTCCCCCAGACAGCGAATTCATCTCGGTTCCAAGCCAGCTTGTCCCTGTTCCATACCAACAGGGGTTTTATTTCAGCAAACTAATAACACACTTGAAAGCATTGTTACAGTGGTCAAAAACCTTCCGTAGCAGCAAAACCTAAGTTTCAAAGTTGATGCTGCCTGTGTGTGAGGAATGAGGAGGACTTTTGAGGAGGAGCTGAGAGAGCTGGGGTTGTTTAGCCTGGAGAAGAGGAGGCTCAGGGGAGACCTTATTGGTATCTATAGCCACTTGAGAGGATGGTGCAGCCAGGTGGGGGTTGGCCTCTTCTCCCAGGCAGCCAGTGACAGGACATGAGAAGACAAAACAGCCTCAACAGCCCCAAGCCATGCTTCTTTGCCCAAGCAGACCTGTGGAACATCTATTTCTATGGGCCTCAAGGCAGGTGTATCAAGATATCTTTGCCAATATATCTGTAGCACCTATAAACACTATTCTCTTTCTTGTCAAATAATGTCATATTCAGAGGGACATCAAGGCACTTTAATGCAGCACTCCAGATTAGCAGCCTGCAAAGAGATTGCAACTAATCTTCTGATGTCACTTGAAAGTCAAATGAGATATGGCAGCACAGCTGCCATTGGGAAAAGGGATTTCCCAGAATGGTGTCTTCTTTTCAGCACAGAGGAAACTCAAGGAAAACTCTGAGTGGTTTTCCTGAGGGCTAGAGACAGACCCAGAGAGTTTTTGGGAAAAGCTTCAGAGGCTGGCAGTAAGACAGAAGAATTTATGAGATTAACACTGCTAAAATCCTGAGTGGCTAATAAGACTTAAAAATGCTTGCACCTTCCCATGCACAGAACAACAAACAGGGCCTCATTTGATGCTGGTAATGGTTAGAGGGGAAGGAATGGTTTCACAGAACCTATTCATTAAGATTTGCTTCCCATTTATTGCCTTACACATAAAGAATAGCCCTGAAGGATGAGTTTCAGGAGCTTAGCAAGCAGCATTCCTAAAGTTTATCCTTAAACCCTTTTCTTGCCAAGGGAGGTGGGGACTGTTAGAAAGCATGATGTGTGAGGTGTCTTACACAGAAAAAAGGGGATTAAAACTGAGCTTCAGACACTTATGTCACATTCATGAGGGACTGGCAAGGAGAGCTCTGCAGTTTATTCTGCCATGCAGCCTTCATGCCATGCCTTCCATTGCCATGCAGCTATCTTTTCTAGAGAAGAGCTAAGAGTTCTTTTGGCATTAGCACCCTCTTTGAGTGACAAATAATATTTAATTCTTGGGCTATTTAATTTATGTTGTCCTTACCCTCAAAGCATGGACTGATCAGTATAAAACAGCTGGTGACTGGCATGTGGCTGTAATTCAGAGGTGGGCAAGCCAGATATCTGGTTTGCATGGCAGTTCTGAGTCAGATAACTCGCTCACATGGACTCTAAAAACAGAGGAGGACATCTTCTTCAAAAGGCAAGCCAGATATCTGGTTTGCATGGCAGTTCTGAGTCACTCACATGGACTCTAAAAACAAAGGAGGACATCTTCTCCAAAATCAAAACCTTGAAATGTGAACAACCATCATTCACAAGGAAACTCCATTCAACTTTCATAACTACAGCATAAAAATGAGAGAAGTCAACTTCAGAAACTTCTGGCTGCTAAAGTAAAGCCCCAGCATTCAACAACATCAAATTTGTGATCAGGTTGTTCTTGGCACTGCAGGAATCACAGTTATTTTCAAAAATAAATAATAATTATCTATACTACAGAAAAACTATTGAAAAGGGACATTGCAGCATGTGTCTTTTTCTGAAAGATGTAGGGAGGTTGGGTGACTAAGTCACTGCTGCACTCATTTCAAAGAATGACAAAACTAAAATTAGGACAATACTCTAGAAATTGCTGTACCACACCAAAGTCAGTAATCACTTTAATTGTGGCTGTTTTGTTTATGGATAATATGCAGGAGTGAACAGTAGAGGGTGTTAGCTTAAAGGAAAACTTGAGTTAACTCTGTGCAATATGTCCTGTTTAATACAATTCACTTAGAAGAAAAAATCATGTACTATTGAGAAGCACCTTGTATCTTGGTGTAAATGGCACTAAGGAAACTGTCCATGACCTCACCTCAAGAGCAAAGTAAAGGGAAAAAAAAGACTTGCAAACAAACCCCTCTTCAAATAATAGAATTTTAGAATTATTTAGATTGGAAAAGACTTCTAAGATCATCGAGTCCAGCTACCACTAAACCATGTCCCCAAGTGTCCCATCTACACATCTTTTAAATACCTCCAGGGATGGCCACTTCACCATTATCTGGGCAGCCAGTTTCAGTGCTTGGCAGTCCTTTCAGTGAAGAAGTTTTTTCCTAATATTTAATCTGAACCTCTCCTGGCAGTCTGAGGCCATTTCCTCTCATTTGTTACCTGTCAGAAGAGACTGCCCCTCTGTTTTTATGTCATTCATGACTAATTAGTAGACTTGAATGATTTTTCAATGTAGCTTGCAGATTGGATAATTATTCTTTTGATGACTTTCTGCATAGCAGCTCAAAAAATGTTTTCAAGTCGTTTTTTTTTTTTATAGCATGTCTCAGTATCACTAGATTTGCCTTTGTCTTCTGCAGTTTCCTAATGTCAAAACAATTTCTTCCACTCATCACGTAATTAGGCAGATATAAATGGTAATGGATATAAATGGACAAACCTAAGCCTCTCATTCAGTACTCACCAGAGGGAGTGACTTTACTGACAGGGCTCAGTGCTATTTTAGGTGCTGTGGATTATTTCCCCCAGCATCTAGTATCCAGAAAAAACGAGTCTTTAATAACTATTATGTCATATATGCCAGCCTGAACCAGATGTCTTGGACACCCTTAAACATCTCAGATAGCTCTGGACTGATGCTTAGGCAGCTGGACTTCATCCTGTTTGTTTCAATTCTGTGAGTCTGAAGAGAAAGAATATATAGAGTGAATTTTAAAATTCCTTTATTTATTTAGAGGTCCTCAGGAAACATATTTGTGGCCATAACATTCATGATCATCACACGTGAAATCCTGAATTATGGGACTTTCCTCCCTTTCCACTCACTTAGATGCTCAGTGTCCTGGACACACACCAAGTGCTTGCATTTAGATTTCAACTCAGATGAAAATTGTCAAGTGTGGGCCTTACCACAAACTTGGCTACCTTTATTTTTGTACATTTGAATGTACATTTTAGTTCATAAAACCCCATGAACATCACAAATGAGACACATGTTTAAAGTATTGTACAGTTGTATGTACCAGGTGAGTATTATGGGGAATTAACCCGAGTCACATTGAGTCCAGAGTTCCTGCATCAAGAAGCCCTCACACTTATCTGGGGCCACTGCTGGGAAGATCAAAAGGGCAGTGCCACTGAGCTCAGCATCACACAGCTTGTAAGAAGTCCAAAGCCCTTGTAGAAGTGTTCTTAGTCCAATTAGGAAAAAAAAAAAAAAAAAAAGCCAAACAGCAATAGATGTGCAAGTAGACATAGATACAATATAAAATAAAACTTTCTTTATTATTACCTACTTTGCCAGAGCCACTGCTTAAATGCTCTGTCTTTGCTGGTTTCTGTGCAGGAGTGGCCTTGTCTTCTCAGCTTCTCCCTGACTTCTTTGAAGTTAAAAAGCGTCTGCCACTCCAAAGCACCTGCAAACCACGAACACGCAAGGTCACATTTATACAGGAGCAAGAGTTTTAGTCACTGGTGGGAGGTGAGAAATTTTGTGTTCAGTGCTTTGGCATGCTCTGAACTCCAAGGCTTTTGCAGCCCAGTTATATAGGTAGTGGTCAAAACTGGTCAGACTGGTCATTTGATGGTATTGATCTCTTAAAGCAACACAAAGTGGGTAGGCTTGGAAAACGGAGAAAAAAAGGACCACAAACTATTAGTCAGCTGCCAGTTTGTCACTAGGAAAGCTCCTCTTGGTGGATCAGACACTCTGCACAAAATGTCACACATTTATGAGAGAAAGGATTCCCAGAATTGCCACCAACCATGGAAAATGTTGGGGATTTGCTGTTTTGTGCCAAAACATCCCCTGAAGCTTTCCAGTGTAACCCATTTCTCTGTGGAGCTAAAACCTGCAATCTCCTGCTGCTCTTACAGCCACAATTAAGCTAAAGATTCCGTAATGAGAAAATGAGAAAGAAGAGGCAGAGAAAATTAATTTTTGTCCTTTAGCACACAAAGGAAGTCTGTGTAGCTTTTGTGCTCGGGCTGAAAACACAGTGAGAGAGTGTAGCTGCTCTCTGACCACAAGGGCTGGCAGAACTGAAGGGATCAGCAAGCACAGCATTGCTCATCCCAGCCAGAGCTAATGTGGCTGAATGCAGTTAGCCACATATTTAATTAAGGGAACAAACAGGCCAGCACTCAGCTGCCAGCCCTGCAGGCATACTCACAATGTAATTGTCTGGAAACATATTGTTAAATTCACGTGCAAAAGATATTTATGCACTCAATACAAAGATGTTAGGCTGAGGTGCTACCTCTTGTTTGTTGAGAGAGGCTCTGGGTTTCCTTCATCTGTAAAGCAGCTGCATAAAATAAAGATTGATGGTAAATCCTGGCATGAATTTTCTTGTGAAAGAAATTTTCTCTGGTGCTATACCTCTTATAATTTATCCACAGGCAAATTACCCCATGTCACCCATTAAGATGTAAGTAAAAAAATTTGTAAGTAAATGCCAAAATATGTCTCTGTTCAGGAAGGAAAGGACCAAGCTAAATAATGAAAGGTGTAACACATATAGCACACCCTGCCTTGGTGTCTAGTCTGCCACCATTCTATGAGCTATCTATTAAATCCAAGAGCATCTTGCCTTTTTGTGGACAATTCAGATTCAGTACCCACGACTTCCTGTAACAGTAACCCCTACAAAAACTTGCTTAGTCCTTGTATTTTATATGCTTGTATTTATATCTCTTAATACTTTGCACACCTAGGAAGGGTAAAACTCTTTCAGTTCAAGGTGACTTTCATGTTAGATCAATGAAAACAGCAGAAGAGAATAAACAGGCAGCATTTGTGGGTGGTAAACAAATGCACTATGCATGAAAAGACTTTCAGAACAAAACCTGTCCGCAGACAGGCGGAGAAGGTTGAAAATATGAAGCATAGTGGAAAGAAAACAAAACCCCATTCTGCTATATTTGCCAACTGTATTCACTGCATTGCCTGAATTTACTGCCCTCACACATTTCTCGGTTAAAGACTTCGGTTTCCATTTCGTCTGTGAAGAGTGGGGAGATTCACAGCATTTTGCATTAGAAAGAGCACGGGGAGATGGTGATTCTGTGAATTTCTGACATGTAAGGAGGCCATCTCCGCCAGGACTCCTGTCACGCTCCCAGCAGAGTCGCACACATCCCAGGCAGCAGGGAGAGCAGTGCTCCAAGGCCTGCAGAGCCAGAGGCTGCAGCAGCGGCTGTGCCCTCAGCCTGGGGCTAACAGGACACTCCAAGCAGGGTGTCACGCCACTGATCTGTCTGAGGAGAATGCTGGGCTTGAAAAGTCATCATCCCCAAATATTTATTACTTACTGCTGACCCGGATTCTGTTTGCAAGCAAACAAGAAGCACCCAAGCTCTGCATTAGCTCCAAGCCTACGAGCACCAGTGTTGTAGAGTGGGTCCCAAACCAGTGCAGGCTGCTCCTTGTCTGTGCTGATCAGTGCCACTGTCAGGTGGCTTCTGCTTGACTCAGGGGAATGACAGCTGTTTGCAAAAAAAAATCTGCATACACACCATATAAAACAAAGGTGAGGTGTGCAGGAATCTCCATTCTCCTCATCACTGTCTGATGTAGCAAAAACTCAGCTTACAGTCACAAATCTGAGCTCTAGATCACTGCATGCAGGTAGCTGCCACTACATGCCAAAGCCTATATCACAAATTTCCCAACATCCCCTCCTCAAAACCCACAAGCAACTAAAGATCATATGGAAAAGAGACAGAGAGGCAGCTGCTTGGATGCTGTAATGCTCAGCTCTGGGTTACCTGTCAGGGAAACTGTCTGGAGCAGGGAATGCCACTGGAGATGGACAATTACCTCTTCTGAACCGGCGAAGGACTGAGACATGGGGCAACTTTCACAGGACAGGATGACACTACCACTGCTGAGACCCCAACCTTAATAGTTTTTGGAGTGGAAGAACTGGGCAAAAAGAGCTGGTGTTCAGGTTAGGCCACAGATGTGTCTGTATTTGTTTGTTTCTGACCTTTTCTTACAGCCCTGTAATTAGAAGACTGAGCTTACAATGTGTTGAAATCATCCCTCACACAGTTTTGCCCTCAGCACGTTTGCTATTAAATTGGAACCCGGGCACCACCGAGCCAGGCTGAGGTGTGTCTGTGCAGAAGCAGCAAGGCTGCATCAGCAAACCTTGTCTCATAGCTTGGGCAGGGACAGCACTTGCTTAATGCTGTTGGCCTGGCTCCAGAGCCACTGTGGGGCGGACTGGGATCACTGACTGCTCAGTTTTCAAGGGCAATCAGCATGAACCTGCATCCTTTTCTGCTGAGCACTCCCCGCTCCCAGGAGAAGCACCTCCCAGCTGGAGGAAAACCTCAGCTTTGATGCCAACACTCTCATTTTATCATCAGGAGAGGGTTACAGTTGGCCCTGAAGCACCCAGGGCCACAGGGATGTGATTAAGAGGAGCAATGTGCTCTCTCACAGCGTTGTGGTATTCACACAGCAGCCAAGCCCCAGGCAAGCAAGGAAACAGCCCTGGAAGAAATGGTCCATTGCATATCTGTGCAGATCAAGTCACAGTTTGTTATACAAACTTCCATGAAGCTTCCTTTTTCTCAGAAGATGGGACATTGATCTGATTTCCCATTTTCACAACTGAGTGCATAAAGATTTTTTGCTTTCTTACTCATAAGTTCAAACCAGTCTATTTTTCAGGTATTTTTAAGTATACTCATTTTCTATCTCTGTAGCTTGTAGCTGTTGTATTTACAGGCCAATCTTTGATCTTACTGTTACTCAGGAATCATTTTCCAGGAACTGCTGGGGATAAGGAATAGGCTACATGGACCTATGTCTGACCCTCCTTTGAAGGGTCACTGAAAAGTCACTTTTTAGTCATATCAAATGAGACCACCAACTACTAGGTACCTCCTGGCACAAAATGATGACAATCATAATGAATGACAAAAGACCAGAAGCTGGAGGAAAAACAAAAGAGAATAAAATAGGAAGAAACAAAGTAAACAAAAGCATATACTCTATTTTGCTTCAGACTTTGTTTTTCAATGATCATATAAAAAACACTTGTGTAGTAGAAAACAAAACTGTGGAAGGAATCAGAAGAATAAAGAAGGATAATTATGATGCACAGGTTGGGGAAGCAACAGCACAGACTGAATACATGCAGAGTATGAGATTTGAGTATGATTAGTTTCAGGAGTGATTGTCATCCATAGCTGCCACTAAAACTCTCTGAAGCTGCAGTTTAAAAATCAAAAGTGTGCCTTTGAAAATTGCCTAATAAATGTGCACATCAGCACTTATATACACAAAAGAAACATTCTGATTCTTCAGCACCCCAAGAGACAGAAATCTAGAGTTCATATGTGTAAGGTCAGGAAAGTTCTTGATTGTGTCCTGTCTGTCTGCAGTACAAAAGCATTGTCAGACTAAAATACTGAAAGGTATTGTGGCCATACTGCTTCCCTGAGTAAAGTGAAAGCTGCACTATTAAATGAGTGTTTCCCATCAGAGTTCACAATCAGTTTGTTGTCTTCAGCCAGTGCACAGGCTCTCTGTTTCTTCCTAAGATGCTGAAAAAAACCCATTCCACTCTTGTTCTTAGGATCTGGACTGAACTGTTCTCTGTCTCTGCCCCCAAAATCAGTGGAACTGCACCTTTCCCCCCTTGCCTGTTTCATTCTTTATGAGGAAAGAGATGGAGAGTTTAGCACACTTTCCTCTTTCCGTGAGCAGACAGCCCTGAGAGAAGACAGAATGTTTCTGGCCAAGCTGTAACATGGTATGAAGAGACAAAAGCTAAATCTGGCCACTGTTGGGGAGCCCTGAGCCACACACAGCTGCAGGAAGGAACAGATGCAGGCATAGCTCAATTGACATCAACTGCTCATTAAACAAGCCATGACCAACAGATGGGAACACTGCTTCATTATGACAGCCTTCTCCAAATGCTGAATGGACTAGATGGAAAATGAGACTGGAAAACGAGTGGGTGCTAAAAAAGGGAAATCCTACTGCAGGAAATCCAGCCAATCCAGTAGAATGCCAGGTGCCACAGCTGCTCCACTCTTGAACCCAATTCAGACAAACGACGTTTGCCACAGAAAAGGATAGAAAATGTTCATTTTCAAAGGTCTCCCAACTACCCCATATTGGCAGTTACAATAATTATCACCATAATTGCTTCAAGTCACATCTCATTATAAATGAAAAAGGAGATTTTGGCTCTGATAGCTATTATTTGCTAATGCATCAGGCAATGCAGTGTAGTACTGTGTATCATACCTATATTTCACACCAATTTTTTTCTGGTTTTGTTTTTTTTTACTAGATACACATTTTAGAAAATTGACAAGGAAGTTATGTGGAATGAACATTGATTTTAGCCATTACAGAACAGAGACAACCAGAAAGACAGACAGAAGAATTTTTCTACAGAAAGAGATACATTATTTTATTGCACCTATAAAAACAATTATTGCAATAACCAAGAACAGAGTTAAATATCAGTGGTCTTGCTACATCAAATTGAATTATTTGAGTTACCAAGATAAATAATCATTAGCCAACAGTCAGCAGGAATTTGTGTCTTTCATTTGCTCTCTTATAAACACAAAGACCTAACTAGCATAGTAAGAGTGGCAAGCATACACATCAAAATAACAATGTTTCAAATATAGTAGTTCTGGAAGAAATAAGGCAGAATTCACTACAAGACAATAATGAAACTAATATATGCTAAATAACTAACACAATTACTTAATCTTTATTCACTTCTGTTTATGCAAGTGGGACCAACAGGGATGGGCTGTTGATTCCTCTTAAGAATCAGAAATATTTTAGCTGGGCATAAACCAAACCACAAACAGTCCAAATTCCCTTAATTCATATAGGGCCCACAGGTCTGTGAAATATATGGGAATACAAGGTATTATCAACTACCTATACAAGAGCCATGTAGCTGAATCCACATTAACTTGGGGAGCACAAAAATCCATCTTGGTATCTGGCAATGCTCACTCAAGTTCAGGAGAACTTACTTCCTTATGTAACAGGTGAATGTACACATGAAGGCAGCAGAAACATAGGCGGAGTGTTGATTAACACATCAAATAGTTACAAAACATAGCCCAGTCAGATTACTAAATATATATATATTTGTGTGTATGTGTATGTCTCTGGACATAAAAAGTGACAAGACAAACCTTGGCAAAGGAAATGCAAGAAACACTGATGGCATAAATGCTTTAATGCATTAGATTAGATAGACATACATACATAGCGAAAACATTTACACAAATATGAAGAAAATGCCTTTACTTCAGTCAAACAAATCAGGACTATTGAGCTTTTTCAGAAGTTAAAAGATACGCAAAGTATTTAGGTATTTGATATTACAAGGAAAAGAATACATGGAAGGAATATACATCTTTCAGAAAAAAACAGTTTAACAGACTGCTTTTAGAAATCTAAAAAAAAAAAAAAAACCAAACCACAACCTTGTTCCTGTAAGACATTTAACTCTGAGATGCTGACTTTTAAAAAATCTGCCTTTGATATAAACAGTCCAGAAATAATGAAGTAATGAAGGCAACTACTAGAAAAACCTGGAAAGGGATCACTCTGATGAACAGTGGTGTGTCCACTGTATGAAAGGCAATATTTGAGACTTCAGAGTGATACAGGGGTCTGAAGAGGAAAACAGGGTGTTTTACCTCACTTGTGCAGTTTAGGCTCCTGAATCGAATATCCAGCCTTATTTCAGCACTACAAAAACTCCATGAAAGCAAAGTCCATTGTTAGATACCTGATATTTTTAATACCTGGTGCACAGAGACTAACTGAATAATTCATTACAATGACAGGGCTTTCCAACTTCTCACCCATGTTACTTAACACCTACCCACATCTATGTAATCAAATATGACAACTTCTAAGGAAAAGTGTTAACCTGCATAGGGGAATCTCACTGGTGCTCAACACATATTGAACTGCCAAACAGTAAGTGTAAACTAATAGTTCATACTTGATTGGAAGTTGAGCAGAAGGGAAATAATGCCAGGCAAATTTGTTTTCTTTATTATCTTTGTCTTTAAAATGAAATCCAGCATTAACACAGTTCAAAAAGATGTCAGGGGTCAGGTAACACATTCGATATAACTTACAAAATTATATAACTTACACAGAGTGCTGTGAAACGTTTGCATGGTATGAAAATGGGGCAACTATCTACACCCAAAGAGGATAAATACACAGTCACGTAGAGAGGTTGGATACAGAAGTATCTAATGAAACCATTGAGGATGACCATATAGTGTTACTTAACATCTTTATCAGCTCTGACTTTTCCCTTTCTGAAAAAACACAAAAGGATATGTAAATGAAAAAAATTTTAGAAAAACCCCCCATATTCAATATTTATGGTGTCACAAGAAGAGAACAAGGGTATCTTCTTCAGCATGTTCAACCTGCATATGACATTGAAGCCTTGTTAGAATACTATGAGATTATTTGCTAAATCTAGGCAGGATTAAAATGCATAGATAACCACTGCTCTTGTGTAATCTTTCCTCCAAGCTGCAGGGAATCAGTTACAGGACTTGCTGATCACATTAGGATTATTTCACATTTCCTCAGCATCTGCATCTCAAAATGTCCAAGAGGAAGGTGTCTGGGATAACTGAGCAATTCCAACAATGTAGCCCCACCTTTGGAAACTGTGGTTTTTCACTGGACAAGCCAAACACCTCTGCTCTCATATAATTCTGATCAGGCAACTCTTAAAATGCCAATTATATAATGGGCACCATAATACCCACTATAAGCAACGTATATGGAATTTGCAGGCAATCTGTAAAGCATGAGAGCGAACATGGAACATTCAGATGAGCCAAATCAAGTTGAATGAAAACATGATGATTGAGTGAATTTATAACCCATCACTTCTGAAAGTAAATAAATAATGAGGCTGTTGAAAACGTATTTTAAATGGTACAAGGAGGTACACCTAGCAAGTATGGATAAAAACCCTGTTATCTTTCCACTGACAGTAGGATCTTGAAGATGAAGAGCTGACAGACATGTAATGGCAGGCCTACACTAGCCCAGTCCCTGCTCCAGAGTGACAGGGAGTACAGGTACTGCTCTCAGCTTTAACTGAGCCAGCTCTTAAAACAAAAGCAATGAACCTCTGAAGCATTGAGCTACAGGTGCAATAATTTAATACCTGCAATACAGACATAGCTTTAATCTAACAAAGAACAAACAGTAGAGGGACTGGAATAAATACTTAGCTTACAAGCAGGTATTAAGGTTTGGTGTTACTTCATCCTCACTGCTACTACAACTGTTAGGGAGATTAAGGTGGCATATGCTGGAATGTGCTTTATTCATTTCTTGCTGCTGCTGTGAAAACACACGCTGAGAAAGTGTCAAGAACAGTTTCTAAAGGAGGTGAAAGAATTTTATCATATAGGACACGGGAAAGCTCACTTGGCTAACACCCAAAAATGCAGAAACCTGTTCCTTGTGTGGGGAATAGTTAAAGGCCCATCACAATTGCTTAGTTCTTTATACTTTTCCAGAGCTACACCTTTACCTATAAATTCTTCCTTATTGCTAGACAGTGAATTTCTTCCTCGCTGTTTTACTTCATTTCTGAAGACAAAAGATTATCCAAGTCTGACATCGTCTCCCTGAGATGCCTTTTGTCTACTGTTGTCCTCTTCTTTTTCTCTTTTCTCCTTTTTTCTTTCACTATACTTTTCTTTGCTTTTTCTTCTCCTTCATCTTCCACAGGTGGGCGAGGGCAGGGCTTTGTAGTCGCACCATCCAGGCTGGAAAACCAGAAAAGAAAATCCACTAAGATAAAAAGCACATATCTCATAAAGCCTCTTTTACAAGACATAGATTTCACCTTTTTCCACATCTCATAGTACTGACAAGAGAAGGACTTATCACACTTGACAATCTGACAGGGCTATAAATGTCCTACAATTCAGTTTCCCTTTTACTTATAGAATAAGTGAAGGATAGCCTAAAACAGGGCTCTGGCCCTTAACCTTATCTGCCTCTTATGACTCCAGAAAGGTTGTGGGCAAAAGGGACCCTTTTGCTGTGTGGGTCCAGAACACGCAGTGTTGTACTTTGCTTATGGAACTTGTTGGCTACATTTGCAGAGTGCTTGTTCTGCCATAATTATTTTTTTCCCTAGTGATGGCAGGAAAACACCCCAAACAGATGCTAATGTCTCATGAACATTACTAAAACCATAAGGGCTATATTAGTACCTCTAAAGATTAGTCCATTAAGCATAACCCCTAATACACACCACAAAAACATTGAAAGACAATCCCAAAGAACTCAGAGCTGAAGTTAGCCAAGCCATTGTAATACATCTGTGGGCACTGAGGACTTCCTGTCAACATGGGAACCTGGGAAGTGCCTTTTAATTTTTTTTCCCCTTACTACTCCAGCATTTAGAACAAACAGTTTGTCTCTTTTTGAGGCTCTAATATAATACTGCATTCAAACTTTTTGACTCCTTTCCAATTAAATTATGCTTTTGCATTTTTCCTATCAACAATGTCAGCAATTTCTCATTAGATCTATGCACATTCATGAGCAATATGCTGCAGTATCCCCCTCTAAGTAGGACATAGGAGGTAGGTGTGGGGGGATAGAATATAAGAAAATATAGTGCAGAAAGTAATCTCATCCCTAAGGAGTTGCAGCTGGGCCAATTACCAAAGATTAGGAACAGACCTGACTTTAAGAGGCCACAGCTGTGACCAATGAGAAAAAGTGCTATAAAAGAGTGGGTTGGCTGGTTGAGAAGGAGTTGGAGTCAGTTGGCTGCTTTGTGAGGGAGAAAGAGTTAGTGCTCTGAAGAGCTGCCTGTGAGAAAAAACCACTAATAAGGTATGAAACTTCTGTGATAAGGAGATAGCATTTTGTGATAAGGAGATAACAGTATGGAACTTTTGCAATATGATGACAACAGGTAGGGATTTATTTTAGAAATATAATAAATAACAAGTTTTATTGGAAAGCACACTTCCATGCCCTCATAAAAGGTAGGGGTTCTAATGGAAGCTCCATTTAGTGCATTTATTTCAGTTAATTCTACAAAGAATTCTTCTGTTTGCCAATGCAAAATTTAATTTTCTCCTCATTTGTACATAAAAATGGCAAGTCAGCTTGATAATAAATTCTCTTTGGAGAGTGAATATTTGTACCAAAGCATTCATTCATGAAACAAAGCTTGTGGAATGGACACTATTCTCATTGCTCATGGACTTAATCACATATTTTCTTAATATGGTACCTCAGAATACAATCCAACTCAGTGGAAGGGAAAGACTTCTGCTGATTTTGCTGGAACTCAGACCAGTTACATGCCTGCCTTTTTTCAGCTGGTTGTTTGCATTAAGAAGGAAACCATGGTCTTCGGGTTTGCTTTTTGCTGAGAAGAGGCTACTGTCATAGTAATGATGTGGCCTGGGAAAAGGCATTGATGTATTCCCAGATTTGGAATTCTGCTCAGTAAAGAGAGGGCATTCATTTGTTTGTGTGCTGTTGCTGCAAGCTGGTGGAAGGTTGAGTTTCAAACTGTACTGGGATCGCTACTAGAAAATATGCGGGAATCACAGAACTTGAATCTCAGTTGCTTTTCACTCCATCACTCTCAGTGAATGCATAGATCAGCCTGCAACTGGTACCCTCACCCATAATTTTTAGATTAAATCTTTAATGTCTATAATAGTATTAGAACGTTTGAATGAAAATTAAGAACCTCTGTGGGTGGCCAAGCACTGGAGCAGGCTTCCCAGAATGTGCAGTCTCCTCACTGGACATGCTCAACCATTTGGATGCAATCCTGTGCCATGTGATTGGGATGACAGGGAGGTTGGACCAGATGACCCACTGTGGTCCCTTCCAATCTGACCCCTCCCATGATTCTGTAATCTAAAATGGCCTTTAATGGTGGAGTTTATTTCTCTCTTCAACTACCAGAAAGAAAGGTGCAGCCAGGTGGGGGTTGGTTTCTTCTCCCAGGTAACCAGTGACAGGGCAAGAGGACACAGCCTCAAGCTGCACCAGGAGGTTTAGGCAGGGCATTAGGAAGAAGTTCCTCACAGAAAGAGTGGCTGGGCATTGGAATGGCTGCCCAGGGAGGTGGTGGAGTCACCATCCCTGGAGGTGTTTAAGAAAAGACTGGATGTGGCACTCAGTGCCATGCTCTTGTTGACAAGGTGGTGTTGGGTGACAGGCTGGACTCGATGATCTCAAAGGCCTTTTCTAACCAAGCTGATTCTGTGATTTTCTCTGCTCATGTTTCCTCTTGGAAATAAAACTTCCCATGATGGAGATTACGCGATTCTTTTGCAGCAGTGCTCATACTACATGGAAGAGGAAATCCTTCATCTTGTAGACGTCAAGACAAATGGAAGACTCAAAACCAAGTTATGTTTTCTCACACAAAATGTGAATCTGCAACCCCCCTGGGAAGAAGCTATGAATGATGAAGTTTTACATGGTTTGAAAATAATTAACTGCACAAATTCATGGAAGAAAATCAAGGCTGTTTAATACAGAGACTCCAATTCTGCTTCACAGAATTTTAAAACTCCAAATAATTGTAGGCTGGGAATGTATTCTGGGGAAATATCCCTAGATGATTGTTCTGATCTTATTGTCCATCCTAAGGTTGTCTGAGGTTGCTAGTGCTCTGAAGGCTGTCAAAATTTCAATTGGATTAAAAGAGAACTTAATACAAGATGAAAATGTAATCCATAAACACTTGGAACCACTGCATTTTCAGTGCACACTTCATATCTTGCTGCACATTAGTTCTGCAGAACCTAAGTAGGGGCTCATACTTATCTTACACACTCTCTCTCCATTATTCTCCAGAAGATGAACAAGGATCTTAGAAAAAAATTGCAACTTAATGTGCAGCTTTACATAATAAATTACATAAGTATTTTAAAAGGAAAATAAGGTCTACAACAAATAGAAACTCCATCTCACCTTTCAGCAATCCCCTTAACAACTTTCTGGGACTAAGCTTCAAACCATCAGATCCCACCAATACTTCCACAATGAAAATAAGACAGTAAATTCTCACATAAACTTAGTTGCACATGCTTTGTAAGCCAGTTCACAATAGCTGTAGTTAGAGTACTACGTATGGAAACCTGACAGCACAGCTGAACTCAAAGTGCAACATTTAGGATTCAAATTTTAAAGACTTGGTATTTTTAGGTTGAAATATACTCACATCTCATAATGCACTGTCTGCACCATTCTTATGTACTGACAGGAAGAGGCATACTTGGTTTGGCTGATTTTAATGAGCTCGCTTCTTATACAGTGTTTCTGCAATAACACAATCAATATTCATCTAATTTAAACCCAAATCTCAAAAGCAATGTTGATACATATGCATAAAAAATCAACTGTTTAAATGTAGCTGTAATCAGCCTCTAATAAAGATAATTAATATAAAAATTTCAAGTACAAAGTAAATTTATTTAATGCACGCTGTGAAAAATACAGTGAAATTATCATAATGGCTTACAAACTTAAAACAAATCAAACAAACATAATGGAATTAATTTCAGACTATACCGACTGTGTTAAACTTCCTATGTTTCTTATTTTAGAAACATGGAACTTGTGAAAGCCACCAAATGTATCAAAGAAGAAAGAACAGAGTATGATTTAAGAATAAATTATCCAACAGAATTTCTTTATTCAAGTTTATTACATGAGCTGTCCATTGCACTCTGAAATGTGATTTACTCTGGTTAGCTGGAGACTCAGATTTGGACAGGGAGCCCATTAGCCTGGAAAACTCTATTGGCCTCTTCAAAAACAGCCAGACTGGTACCACCTTCTAGGTTTACTTACATCCCTGTTGTTGAACAGCAGCACTGTGTAGAATTTGTCACCTGTCTCCACCCGCTGTGGTGTTGCTATGACAATGGCAGGCACGTAACACTCATTTTCTGCCCGTGTCCCAGTTCTGGCAAACACGTAGTCTCCAACCTGCGCACCAGGAAAGCATCAGTGCAAGAAGCACATAACTTACGAGGTTTACAAGACATAACTACTTAGGTAGTTTTACATGAATCGTCATTCTATCATGTTCCTATGATTTCATATGGACCATTGAAAGAAAAGAAGAACTTGATCCTTACATGTTCTGGTCATGCAATTTCCACTGAATCAGGGATCAAACACAAAACAAAAATAAAGGACCGAGCTCCACTAAACGTACCTGGGCTTAGCTAGCAAGCTGAACGGAATGAGGAAACTCTTACAAACTGTATTCCCTTGGATTCTATGCACATTTTAAGGCTTTCAACAAGCTTTTAAACCAACCTTAGGAATTTTAGATAATTCCAGATGTAACTGATTTATCCAAAATTGTTTTAAAAATTAACACAGAAGTCACAATTTTATATCAAATTCTGCAGGTCTCTAGAGTTGGATACAGAACTTGGAGTTATCAGGAGCTACTATATCAGGATTTGCCTTTATCTCAAACTGAAAAAAAAAGGTATGTCTCTAGTTTTATATGCAGCAATGCAATTATAAACATGTTTCTTTTATTCAAAACAGAGGGATCCATGCTGTATCCTCTATGCAACCACCACCATTCTGGTGTGTAAAATAAGAATCACCAAAAAACCCCAGCTGTGATTACATCTGATAATTTGTAAAGAAAACCAGAAATGGAACAGGGATTATAATTTTTTATTACTGTTATTTGCCTTAGTATATGGTTATTTGCTGGATTTAAAACATGCTGTGGAAACCAAATGGTTAAAACCTGCTGTAAATCACACTAAATATAAAAGGTTCTCTTACGTTTATAATCTATGTGACAGGAAACAATAACTCTACTAATAAATAGCTCACCTTTCTTCTATGGCTGGGGAAATACTCATGTTTTATAAAGATAACAATATAGATTTAGAACAAATAATTTTAATAAACAAATGAATAGAATTACAATGAAAACAAGCTTCAAACAAATTAAAAACTTCATGTTGAAAATAGCATGATATTACTATAATAAAAAACTCTTCTTTAAAATAATGTATTTAAAAGACTTTTTAAAATCTATAATTTATTACCTAGATATAAAATGAATTTCATATTTTTAAATATAAAATGCATATTTGCAATCATGAAAAAATACAGTTTTTCACCTGCAGATGTGGGCATGGCATAGCACCTCCCACAGGTATAATGAACTTGACAGGGACATCACAGCTCTTCCCATTGCTGAAGTCAATAAGTGCACAGGTAGAACTAATATTCTTTATCACAGTTCCTGAAAAACAACGGAATAAAAGATTCAAATTATTTTTCTTTCATCCCTTGTGGTAATTATTTTGTAAAAAAATCCTATAGGCTGTCACACATCACCGAGGTCAACCATGTCTATACTATACATTCTTCATTTTCATTTAGCTACTGTAAGCTGTGCTAGAGCAATGGAGACATTTGTTAACTAAAAAGCCCTGCCTTACTAACCAGCCTTAATAGTACTATAAAAAGAAAATTAAGACTTTTTCAAGCACAGGTCTGAAATTTGTGAGCTGATCAGGTTAACATAATAAAACTGACAGGTAACATAATAAAACTGCTACCACAGTTAAAAATATGTAATTGAAAAAAATCCCAACCAAACAAGTAAAGGTAACACAAAGATAAATGCATACACACAGAGAATATTTTAATATTCTCTGTGTGAAATAACAGAACTGAGTTTTACCTACTAACCATTCTGGCTTAAAATTCAACAAAAAAGCATCAGCATTTAGTGATCTTTTTGGAGACATGCAAAAGCTTGGCATATGATTTCCTTCCATACTTTTCATAGACAATCATTGCTCTCCAACTTTACAAAACAAATGTCTTCTTATAAATGTATATACATGTGCACATACAAAATATATATTCATTTTCATTAACATGCACATGTAATAGTAAATGTCATTAAGAAATAAGTAGTTAATTATGACCATAACTTGTGTTTTATCACTACTAAGGAACACTAAATATTGAAGATGTGGACAAAAATGTATACCTGGATAATAAAATCCTGTGACGTCTGATCTTGCAATTACCTTTTGGCTTTTGTGAGGCACAAATATTTGACATTTTTGTCTTGTCTTAGAGTTCAGCTTCCCACTTTCCTCTTCAAGTCTCTGTAATTTGACACAATCATTTCTTTGCAACAGCTAATGCAGTCTTAATCTATTCTTTGGAATTATTTAAAAACTGAGGCAGTGTAATGCTACAAGATCTGTACAGAAGTCACAGCAAACTGGAAATACTTTAAACTTTCAGAATAGTTCTAAGTACAGGAAGTACTTATGTAAGTGTTTTCGCTATAAAATCCACTTCTGTATGGTCATAACAATACCTATATTTTCATGTGTTCTGGCTACCATTTTTCTACAAAAAATGTCACAAAGTTGCACAATTCGTATTAAAGGATGACATAAGGAAAAATCAGCTCTTTTTTCACAATAAGAAAATTTGTACTACACATTCTTTTGTCCAGAGAGGAGAGTTTTCACAGTAATCTGATTTGCATTAGAAGTAACTCACTGTATGGGATGAATCATTAAAAATTAAATACCAAATCAAAAAATGTTCAAACAAATCTTCAAATGTCTGGGGGAAAAAAAGTTTATCTACTATAAATTCAAAATTCAATTGACATTTTCAACAATTTTAAAATATTCCACTTTAGCAAAATATTATACCACATCTTCCAGACCTGCCACTGTCCATTATTCTGCCCCACTAGTTGGGGTTCTTCATGCACTAATGATTTTTACCATTCTGTTCACAATACTGTTCCCAAGTATAAATTACAAGCAAGTGTAAAACTTGCTTCTAATAAATCAGTTTCACCACTAAATGAAAATTGTGGCATTTGTTTTCATCATTAAGTAAATCAGTTTCACCATTATTTTTTTAAAGTATTTATTAGCCTACCTTGTGAACAATTTGGAGGCATCCATCTCTTACACGGTTTTTCTGAATCAAAAAAATATGCAACTTGAAATCTCAAACTTTTCCACAGATCTACACATTGTTCTGAAAAATGACCATAACTCACAGACTCTTAATAAAACCCCTGCTTGCTAGGATGTGTATGACTTACTTCCTTTTCTGATGACATTTTTTTCTTAAAAAATGTATTTGATTTGATATTTGATTTTCCCTAGTAGTCAATAATGATGGAAAAGACATTGATAACTTTGACTAAATTGTTTGTTCTCAGTTTCACTATAATTATTACAGTATATTTTTTTCAAACTCCCCCTCGGAAATCACAACCCTAGAAAAAAAGTCCTAAAAATAAGCAAAACACACAGAAGAGGCAGGGAGATATTTTAAATTAGAGACACGTGATTTTTCAAGCTTATTCTTTACCCCTAAAGAATATTAATTATATCAACAGTTTGGGTTTTCAAACTCAGACTAAACCAGAGGCTCTTCACAGTGCTTAACTGACTGCTTGAAGTATAACTCAACAAAGGCTGATTTGAGAGCAGACCTACAGCTCCACAGACACAAAAAAGTATTTGGGTAACGCATCTACTTAATTCCTCAGGCTCCAAAAGGACAGCTGCTGCTGAATATTTATTATCAACTGATTTGTATTGCTTGACTAATAACTTGGGCAACTTCCAGCACTCCATGTTAATCCAAACACTAAAGACGACACAAGCATCCACAATGAGGATTCCGAGTTGTGCAGAATTCAGGTGGCTCAGAAACACTGTCTAAATTCAAATCCATCTTTCTTTTCTCTCACACAGATTTTAGGTGTTCAGCAGGACTGACCCAGACACTGTTGGAGTGGCCATTTCTGGTATTCAGTATGTTTATTACAAAAGAGCCCCATCTGATTCTCAGGGATTCTTACCATGTTTCACTCTGCTTGTGTTGAAGACAGTGCATTAAACCACAATGGGAGAAGGAGACTTCAGTTACTTATTCCAGCAGCTGCTACATTTTTTAATTCCCTTTCAAAAAGAATAGTCTTTGCACTTTCCTACTATAAGTGAGAACAGACATGAAGAATACCCACAGATCTCCATGTATCTTGGCTCAAACTTTGGGTTCTCATAATCCTAATCCTGACACCTCCAGAGTCAAGCAAACACCCCTCTTCCCTGGGTGTCATTGGGAGCAAGCCTATTCTGCATGGACCTAGCCCATTTTTATGAAAGAGCCTAAAAAGAAAGAGCTGAAAACTAAGGTGTTTTATTTAAAATTTAGTGAAAAAATCATCAGGAAATTTAAAAATCTGCTTTGTTGAGTAATTTCAGGATAATTGTGTTTTTTCTATGATGTCACAATGACAAGTTTCATTCAGTGCCATATCAGCTATTTCCTAGCTGTAATGTATTTCAGTTGGCAGTTTAGTTTTCTATACCCATTTGTGGGCAGACATCACAGTTGGCAGAACCTTCAACAAAACTTTTTAAAGCCTTCCCATTTTTCTTTTCTTCTCATCATTTTTCTGCTACATAAACAGAATTCTAATCACATCTGCATTTCTGCCCCTCACTCTTGAAGCCTTTCAGTTGCAGATTAGCAATTACTGAAGATGCTGCTCTGATTAGACTCCTAAAGCAGGTTGACTCAGGATAAGTGATTGCACAATGTTAATCACATCATGTCTGCGAGCACACACTGGTTGTTCCAAGGCAACAGTAAAATTACACTCAACAAATTAAGCATAAACATGTTTCTGCTATTCTTGTATTGGGACATTATATGGCATAGGTAAATCAGTAATCAAAATAGCTCTAACAGCAATGTAATATTTTCAAAATGAATCAAGATCATCTGTTTTATGAAGACATTAAAATGTTTTCAAATTTTTGTAGCCTTAATGGAATTAAAAAACTCAAAAACTACAGAAAACACACACACATATATACAAAACCACTAATTTCAACCGTAGTTTCAGAGTAGCTAGACTGATGTATTATTAATGTTAGACTAATGTATTAATAAAATGGAGAGAGAAAAAAAGCCTCTCTGCCTAGCCAAAAGTGGGTGTCCCATTCAGAATGAGCTCCAGATGCTACTGACTCAGTTCACAACGCTGTGATATTGCCCACCAGTTCATATATACCCATATTTTAGAGACAGTTAAATTTTAGTGTACAAAAATGAAGCTGAATTCCACCTCTTCTCTCTATATTTTCTTTTCCAAGAGATGTACCATGGAAGATTACAGTGAATTACTCCAGTATTAGAATATCTTTTAGTCCTGTTTATCAGACATTAACCCAATCAAAAATCTTGTATCAAAATAATATATTGCCTTTAATATATCTGTTATTTCTCTTTCCTGCTATCATTACAGAAAGATCCTTTGCTGTGATTTATTTCTAAGAGGCTCAGTTTCTGTGGCTGTCTCTGAAGCTTCAGAACTTCTACTTCCCCAATATTTAAAAAAAGTAATTGAAAGCTTGCTCTCTTCTTAACTACCTTTTTTCCTCTATGTATTTTATTTAGCACCATGCTACAATTCTACTTTATCATCTATGATCATGGAAAAAAAGTATTCCAGAGGTACATAGTGAAGAGAAATATCTAATGTCTAACCATGTATTACCTTTTTATTGTTGCTTATGTGTGATTCTGAGCTTTTCTCAATTTCCTTTTTGACAGCTTCCTGAAGATCAGAGGCTTGTTGTAAATATGTTAATGCTGTCAATATCTCATCTTCTAACAATTTTACATCTTCATAGGAAACTGGCCATCCCAAATTCTCTAAAGCCTCCAGCAAAGTTTCTTTATGCTGTATATATTGGACTGGCCCATTCTCTTTAAATCTTGAAAAAAATATTTTTAAAGAAATTAATAATCACAAATAGAAAAAATTTTATTTACATCACTGCTCTACAGATAGAGTCACAAATTGTGAAGGCAGAATAAAGAATCAGATTTGCCCAATTTATCTTCTGTATGCTACAAGTTCTTGCACTTCATCCAGATACTGCTGTGTTTGGTCGAACAATCACGCCTGGTATAACTGCATCTTATAGAAAGAGAGCTACAGAGACACTCAAGTGGCTGAGACATAATTTCTGAAAAATAAATGAAATATTTTAATATTTATGCACAATACTAATGATTTATATGCTCCTCTCGCAACAGGCTGCAATTGCTATGACATTTTTTTCATTACATGCATAATTGGCCATATGTTATCAATAATGAAACATTTTGGATGACACCCTGTCAAATTTCTGTATTTTGCAACTCATTCTCTATCAAGAGACAACTATTTCCTTTTTTTTTCATTACATGCTGTTTTGTTTAAGAGTCTTCATTTCCTCTCTGCACCAGATTGAGGTTTTAGTTCTCATTAGTAATGATAGAACTGTAGGTTTTTTACTCATTAGCTTATGTCTTCTTAAAAGCATTCTAGTTTTCATTCCCATTTTTCTGTGAAGAATCTATTTCAGGCACAATCAGTTTTCTTTAATTGATCTTCGCTTTATTCTCTGGCACAAACAGATGCTAACTTCACTGATATTTATACAGCAATTACTTTTCTAAATCAATACAAAAAATAGGTTAACATAGTACAAACTTCCAGAGTGATATACAGTTCCAGCACATGCTTTTAAGGTGCTTATTACACCTTAACAAGCCAGCCACTAGAGAGCTCCTTATGGAATGAGAGATTTACTTTGATGTTAAAAGCAATGACATGCTGCCCTCCCAAGGCCCTGCACTTGACACTGATTAAGGATAGAGAAGCAACATTCAAATGGAATGCAAGCCCTTTCCTTTAAAAGTAATCAGCACCAAAAAGGAGGTCCAGAATTTAATATTACACCATATCATATACACGTTTTTGAAAATAAGGTATATTTATGAAATATCTGAAAATTAAACTGGTTGGTTATAGAAATAGTGATAAAAACCTATCAAATATTTATGACCTTCAGAGGTACATTAGAAAACCAAAAGTGATAGCTTACTTGTCTCTTTCCTCCTGAGATAGTGCTCTCCAAATAACTAGGCTCAGGCGCCTAATAAAGAAAGGAAAGCAGTTTTTGAGGGAATGCAGTTCCTTGTGCAGCTGATCATCTCAAAACTAGCAAATAAACACAGTTTCTTAAGATATCTGCACTGATTTGTATTCCAAGCACACTGTATCATCAAATTGTATCCTTATCATTCAGCTATGAAATTATCAACTGCAAAAGAAGATGGGAAAGCAGTATCTTCCATCAAATAACAGCATGACTGTTTCAGGGTCAGAGAAGGTTTAATGGCAATCACTGCTGCTTCCTGCCAGGACTTTCTATGGATGGTTGTCTTCAGCACCAGCTGAAGTTAAATCAAATAACAAAACTGATTAAATGCCAGTTAAGCTGCACAGTTCCTCCAATTAAACATTTTCAGAAAATGTAGTCTGAATATACTGATGCTAATTTCTAAATTTTTTCCTGCTAAGATTACCCCTCAGTTGTGCCATTCAGGTTACTAATTCATTAAACTCTGGCTATGAAGAAAAACTACTGACAGGAAAACAGAAGTGATTATCCCAAACCAATGCAGTTCTGAGATTTTTGAAAAGCGCCACTAAACTTTCTGCTTTTGCTTTTTAAGACAGAAATTTTAAACTCTTATAAGATCATCTATTAAAATCCCAAACAAGCCATCACTCAATTACTTAATTTCACCTGTAGAAATAAACCTTTACTGATGATCCTAATTACTGTAATTCTAGAAAAAAATTCCAAATTTCTTTTGGATATGAGAACACCTGATTGACTACAAGTAGTCTTGCCAGATTTACTGGTGCATGCACAAAAAAAAGGACATTAACAAGTGATTCTGAATATGAAATTACTGATGATTCATTTTATCTACCAGAAACTATATCCCAGCTTTTTTAGAATACAAACTACTTAGTTCATTCCCAATATACAGTCTCAGCATGCTCCAATGTCTATTTCATCCTTCTAAATCTGCACACCCATAACTAAGTTGGTTATAAAAGCTTCTGGCTATACAAAATCATGCACATTATGAAGCTTTCAGTGTTTTTCTCCTTTAATACTGTATATTCTCTTTGTCAGACCACAAAAATTCTGCCCTTGTTACTTTCCTCCCTCTAAATCTGATGCTAAACTCAATCTGCATATGGCGAAAATACTGGCATGTTTGCTTCTGTGCTTGAAACCTGGATGCCCTGATGTATTGTTTCACCTACATGTCAGAATAAATTTGTGATCAGCCACTATTTACAAAGCTGAAATACAACTTTTGGAAGTTCAGTTACTAGAAAAGGGCTGTGACATCTAGATTAAAAAAAAAAATTGGCTGGCTTGCTGTTTCACAGAGAAAAAGCAAAGAGATCTCTTTTATTCCACTGCCAATTATAAGGATCTTCAGGTAGATTTGTCTTCTATAGCTCTTTCTCATGGAAGTAGGAACTCAATCCTACTATTGTAAATACACTGATTCATTGATCTCTGTTGGTAAACAGAAGTAAACAGTAACCCTTATCACCAAAGTCTTAGGGAGACTATGGCAATGCTATAAGAGTTTAACCTGAAAACACTTTTCTTTCCCTTAAAATCAAAGTCAGTAAATGTAAAATATTCAATGGTATGGCACACAATGAAAAACTTGAATTTTTTTCAGAATTCACCATCACAAATAAACCACTCGAACCTTCTATTAAAATGAGTGACAAATCAATTTCTATTAATTCTTCATCAGCCTGATAACAGTGTTGTCTCTGACAGAACAAAGAAAACAAGAGACTTTTATTCACTGAACTCCATTAATACTAGACATAGCAAGGAGCATTTTCAAATGAAAATTCTTGATTTTATCACAAAATATCTATATAGGATAATAGGATTGAAAAAGAAAGCTATAACATGCTTTAGAAAAAACTGGTATGATCATATAGCTACCAAGGAAAATAATCTCAGAACTTAAAGATCCCCTGTGGAATTAATCAAAAAACAAGGACTAAACACTTGTCATCAAGGGGGGGGTTTGGTAATATAAAATAATTACATTTGTAAATGTTATTAGAATACAGCCTAAAAATATTCATTAAAATAATTCTAGTCAAAGCTCTTATATGATTACTGAATTACACTGTAGTCAATGGCACTATTTAATTAAAAAATGCACAAAGTTGGATCATGGAAAGAAGTAGTTTAGAGATTTAATACCTTTTTCCTCTTTACTTCTGTTGTGCTTTTACCAACATTTAATTTTAAAGTAGAATACATGTGCCTCTCAAAAAAAAATCCACCAAATTTAAATTGTCAGTTTCTTATTGGTGCCTCAGTATATTCTTGCATGCATAGATGGGTGATAGAGGGCTGGCAGCAAAAAGCAGGTCCTTAATTTAAGTGTCAGCCTGTTGACATAGGAGCTTAATTTTTAATCAGAAGTCTGGCTAGCATTGTATGTTTATGGCCAAATTCCTCCTGAGTGATGACTGGTTTCAGGTTTGCTCCCAAAAAGTAAAATAATTTTGCTTTTGTTACTGAAAAAACATAATATGAGCAACATGTTGTTACTTATCTTCTTGCCTATTATCTGTTTTAATTTTTCTGCTTTAACATTCTGCTTTAATTTTTCTTTAAGAAAATAAAATTTCTCCTACATGTTGATGGTGGATTAAAGTGTGTCAACATGCAGAATTATCAGTATTGAGCAAAGCATATGTGAGGAAATACTGAGTACCTGAGAAAAAAACTGAAACATGACTGCAACCATAATAAATTTCTGGTGAGTAGACTTGCCTCTCATAGGATTTAATTGCTTGTTCCAGCTTCTTTTTATAGGCATCAAGATTCATTGCCCAAGGATTAATTAGTGCAATCCCCTTCTTGTCACTGCTAACATGGGCCAATGGTAACATCTATCATACAATAAAAGACACAGATATAATTTATCATACAAATTTATGAATGACTGAATGCCGAGGCTCAGAACAGCCAGAAGGAACACTGGAAGCTGCAGAAGGAAAAATCTAAGCACCACAAATATCAGAATTAAGACACAGTTTCCAGCCAGTTCTTCTAAAATTATACAATCTTGTTATGAAGAAGTTACAAATTAAGATTCCTAACTACTACGTAATTCTAACTAAATCAGTGCTGTCAAACAACTCACTCCAATAATGCAAGTCAAAAGGAAACAAATGTCTAGTGTATGACCATATTCTAGGTTTTATTGTCTAAAAACACTCTCATACTTTCTGGCATCTAACTGTAGCATACAGGTGTGATAGTAGATATTTAAATGTATTTAATGCTTTTTTTCTGGACGACTTTCTTTTGCAAGGAATTAAGAGTAGTAAAGCTGTAGAGAGATATTTCTCACCATCACACTGATCACCAAAGGGTGAATAAGGTGGACATTGGTCACCAAAATTTGTCTTGACTATTTAGGAGCCTAATCAGGTTCATCAGAATCAGGAACTTTAATATTTTTCAAATCTCCCAATACAACACCTATATAAGTCAACTTCATTATAAAAAAAATTAATACAACTGCAAGTAGATCTTCAAAAGGCAGAGAAAAGGTTAGAAATGGATGATTAAAGAGGAGGAAAGATGCCTTCCAAACTCTCAGTCCAAAGTCCCACATCTTTCAGCCTCCTAAATTATTTAGTAGTTCATAAATGAAAAGCTGTTTTACATATCAATGTCTTGATGCTGAATATAAACAAAAAAGAAAAAAACAACCAAGAAAGAACTGGAGAGGAAAGAGAATGTTACTCTCCCCATAACTGTCTTCAACACATGATTGAGTGGGAATCTTCCCCAGGTGCCTGTCTGAGATCAGGATATAGATGAGAAAAACATGGATGGCGTTCAATTTACACTAAACTAAGACCCCTGTTGGGGGAATAAGACAAACTATCAGAAAATAGAACAATAAAGAGAATTATTTCATTGAGAACATTTTTCAGTAATGATTTACTTGTGTTTGAATAATCTCAGCATAGCTGGATTCCAAATTGTAACAAAAATCATTTTTTTAGGAGCAGCAGTGTGGCTTTGTATCACCCTCTCTTTCCAAGGACAGAGTCTCTCTGATTAATAAATGTGTGTCACATCAGTGCCAGACCACATCAAAGCTCCTAATATGAAATTAATCTTAAAATCACTTAGAAGCTAAAGACAATGAGAACATGTCAGTGAAAGTATCTTGCTGGAGACAGATGAGGTAAATCTCTGCCCATAATTCTGAGCAGTGATATCTGGCTACTTGTCATTTCCAGGGGAAGTTTGAAAGCTGACAGGCAGGGAAGTGATGACTCCTCTTCAAGTTCTGTAATGTCATGACTGTTGTCTCTGGTGTTACTCAAACCAAGGTAACAGAAGTTCAGCAGAGCCTCACCATGTAGGAGCCCACGTCTCCATAGCCTTACAAATTCTGAGAGGAATTTCAAGTACAAACAGCATAATTTGCAACACGGATATTTAATACAGTTTATAAAGTACTTTGTATAGAATAGAAGGACCAGACAAGCATAAACACATTATACTTTTGAAGACAAAAACCAGAATGGAATGTGTTCTTAGTAAATACTAAATTTGAAATACTATGCATAATTTGAGAACAATGAAAACTGCTCACAAAGTCAAGTGAAATTTGACAGATTCAGCTGACAGAAATCACAGAGAAATTTTTTTACTGTCAAAATGTTTTTCCACTTTATAAATTAAATACTTTAACTTTTACACTAAAAGAATTCACTTGTTTAAAAATGGCTTTTATTTCAAACCTCAAATTTCAAAATCTTAAAGACGAAACCAAAGCACAATAATCCTATAAAAATTTTCTTATTTTAGACCAAAGAAAGATGGTTTTGTTGGCTGAATCTAATTCTTTTGAGCAAAGCACTCTTTTGAGTCAAAACTTTATGACTTGCAAACCTGTACTTAGGTGCCACAGCCTGTAAGATATATTTACATGATTCTACAGGGAAGGTTTCCCCCACAATTAACATAACGTAATTTAGACAAGCTCGCAAGCCATTATATTTTTTTCTGAATATGAACCTGGATGGGTAGTTTAATAAATTAATGTCTTTGAAATAACCCAGGTGAAACTGACAGATAGCACAGAACTGAAAACAATAGGTCAGCCTTTTGTTAACGAACAGTTGTCATGGAAACCTTTTTCTTGCTGCATCTCCAAGATAAGAAAACTGTTCATACTTATTCCATCATCACTGCCAGCAAAGGCCAAAAATAAAAATTATACTATTCCCTGAAAAGCAAACAAGGATGTCTGCATTCCACACCAAGAAAACTAAGATCTCAGAAGGAAGAACACAAAATTATCTATGTATTTATTATCTTCAATGGAATCCTCTGAAGTTCTGGAATAATCAAGATCCTGAAAGTCTCCCATTCAAGCTCACTGTCTAGTCTCACCCTTTTTCGTTATATGCTGGCTTGAAGCTTGAGGTCAAGTGGGTTGTTTAGCTCAAAATTCTACTGCTTTCACCTTGTGTGCAACCCTCAACCTTATTTTTCTTTTCCATACTCAGCTTCAGATCCAGAAAAATCCATTCCTTTATACACAGAACAATAATTCTCCACTGCCTGAGAAACTGTCTTATTGCAACTAATGGAGATTAGTAGGTATGAAGAAATTACAACAATTATTATTTTGCCTTTGCACCCCTGAATCTAAAGAAAGCTCATTGATCAGTGTTTGGATTCTGTACAGCACCTGTTAATTCAAATAACACTGACCTTAATTCAGTCCTGAACTAGACTACCTGGAGTTCCTATGAATTGCTATTAAAAACTACTTGTACACAGTACTTGCTGAATCATGGTTTAGACTACTTTCAAAGACTGTCTTTGAAAGTCTCTGTTTTACACTGCTTTATTTTTTGCAAGGGTTGTCTGTAAAGGACTCAAAGTTCATTGAGAAACATGGAAGAAAGAAGATATTTTAGGTATATTCAGAAGAAGATGGAAAAAGAAGTAACAGCTCACAAATGAGATGTAAGAGTTTTGTGAAATACCCAATGTCTTTTGTTTGACATTTACGGTAGATTGTTTTGCACAGTTTTGGAACTATTGAATGTCTGAATTTTTTTGAAAAATGGCTATTTTACATCTGAAATGTTAAAATGTACCTTTAAAAATGTTCTCATATAAAAAGACATCTTTTAATTTTATTTTTAAAATATTACACTAAAAAAAGTCCTTACAGATCTTGATTTTGACTTGGTTTTACCAAAATAAAGGAACTCGTTTTACCAAAGAGAGGAACTGTTTTTTCTTCTACAGTCTGCATGCTTTAGTAAAAATTCCCATTCCTAAATTTAAAAAACAAGCATGAGTACTTTAAAATGTAAAATTGTGTACATTTGCTATAAATCTTTTACATACTTCTATACCACATTCTATTACAAATCCCTTTTATTTATTATTTTTAAAAAAGTTTAGCTTTTTCTTTGAGCATTGTTTAAAGAAATAGTTTTTATTAATTGAAATGAGCTGCAGCATATTCATAGAACTTTTGCAGGATTCATCACACAAGAAAAATTAGAGCAATTTGCCATGAAATGGATCTCCTGTAAGTGGAATAGCAATTTAAACTTCATGATACAAAATTCCCCAAAAATTTTATACAATCTTACAACTGTCCTACAGCTCTCAAAATTTAATTTTAATTACTGAATGACAATACTTTTCAAAATATCGTAGCAGTCCCATGTAAAAGTTGAGAATGCAAAAATCCACAAAAAGTGTACCAGCACCCTTTTCCAGATGACTTTATGGAATAATAGACATCCTCCAGTGAATCAATAAGTATCAGTGGAGGATGCAATGCTCAAGAAATTGCCAAACACTCAGTGGCTGCACACTGACATCAGCTGGTAACTGTGAAAGGGTAAAGTATGCAAGACATACTATTAACTATCAGTTTTATCTTCTTACTGATGCATGAACGAACATTCAGATATGCATGACACATTTAGTGCACATCAACAATCTATAATACCAGAAAATGTTATTATGACATTCATAAAAATTAATTTCAAAAAACCTTTTGAAAACACTGTCAAGTTTTGTTCTAGCTTTCAAACAGTATAGGAGTTTTACCTTATCAAATACTTTAGAAACTACATGCTTGTCCAGAACTGGGATGTATTTTGTACTGTGAAGGACACTTGTAGGAGCTAAGGCATCCATGATGGCGAGTCGCCTAGCAGCCAAGCCGTGGCTCTTTAACCAAAGAGCTGAAGAGACATCTAGAGAGCTAGAAAAGAGAAACTGTGAGATGTAGCTCAAGGTAAAAATATATTTGAAAGGTTTGAAATGACTGAAGAAAATACGTAACTGTAAGTTTTATTATGCATTTATATATGCACACACATACCTTTCAGATGCCCCTTTCACATTCTGCATTTTCAGATCTAAGAGAAAAATTTGCATTTTGTTATCTCAGAGGTTTTGTGGACACAAAAGTATGCATAAATAAGTTGCCATATAATAGCCCCATCTTTTTAATTTAAGCCTAGAAGCAGCAACATGCACAACTGTACAACATTTCAGTTGCTAAATTAATCAGTGAAAATTAGTTTTCCTTGCCTTCCTGGTGCATGATCAATAGTAGCAATGCTACTCTATGCCCCATGAGCCCTAATCAGGCAGAGAGGAAATTTATAAAATAGGAAGGTAATTTGTTTTTTAAACTGAAATTTGTTTCTGTTTATTTATTTTTGACCAAGACCAAAGATTAACCAGCTTATTTCCCAAGTCAAGATGTGACACCAAGTACTACCACTAATGATATGGCCAGGAGTAGCTAATTTAAGGTACACCACTATGAAAATCTCTACAAAAGATATATAAAAAAACTAAACATGAGATGCTGAAATGTAAAAAAGTCAAACATCTTCAAGTGTTATAGGTAAGGTTTTAGAATGACTTAGAGGATGTATAATAAAGTTCAGAGTTGGACTAATTACTGAAAGAAATTAAATTATCTGGATGTATTTCTAAGCCCCATTGAAAACCCAGTTGTAAACAGCTAGTTTGGGAACTGGCAGGAGTCTGGCCACATCTGTAAGGACACTGTCACAACACCCAACTTCATGTCCAACTCTGCATCTCTGTTGAGTCTCAGTCCTTTGTACTGCAGATCTGCACAGTTTTGCCTCAAATGAGGTACCCTTAGTCCCAAATGTAATGGGAGAAACCTTACCATCTTCCCCAGTCGGAGTCTCTTGTTGTGTCAACTTGCCTTTGAAAATGGTTGTACATTTCACACCCTTTTCGACAGAAAAACTCTTTTCCTCTGGAGACACTCCTTCCTGTGGGCTTTCTTCCCTGAATTTCACACCACGGTTCAGTATTTGCAGCAGACTTGTCTTTGTTTGATCTGTAGCTGTTGAAAGGGAAAGAAAGGAAGAGCTAACTTAATGTTCAAATACATGCCTGAGATTTTTGAGTTCCTCTTTGGTATTCAGTTTTTAAGGGACTGCCTACACAATACATCAAACATTCAACACTAAGTTGTACTTTGTTTTTTCCCCAAAGATGAGGAATTATTTTACTTCAGCTGGGTAAATTTAGTTTCAGACTGCATATAAAGTACACTTCCAGGAGAAATGTAGTATTATGGGTGTAGTAAGGGGAAACATTAGTGTAAGTAATGCTGTAATGGGTACAATATAGATCACCTCTTCATTCTTGCCAATTATGTACTTACTTAGAATAAAAAGAGATTAGGGTTTAATATCTACTGTTAAAAAACTGTTTACAGAGCTTTCAAAACATTCTGCTAAAATAGCTACTTTTTCATGGCAGGGCCTGTGACAAAGCACAAATGAGTAGACATTTGTTTGTCTGTTTGCACCAAATAATTAGGAAGGCTGAGAAGTAGAGATGAAGAGAAGTTTAGATTTTCAAAATCATTACTTAAGTCTGCAGACTATTAATTTGTTTCCAAAATGAGAGGTGAGTTTTGCTATTTGCAACAGAATCTTTTCAAGTTAGTGAATGAATTCTGCTGAGAATTACAGCTCATATGAGTCTCACCTGCATACAATGCTTTCTTTCTTTGGGCTGGACTGGCAGCAGTGCTTTGCCTGGTTTGCTCATGTGATGGCACTGATGGTTCTTCTGAAGCACAGCATGGCCTGCTCCTAAGAGAAGTACTCAGCTCTTCAATGTGTTTAGAAACAGGGACACACTGTGTGTCTGCTTGTGTTACAGCTTATATGTGACAAAAAGAAATTACTGCAAATATATAACACCAGTTTAAAAACTACTGCAAATATACAACACCAACAATTTTACCATGTGTTGGAGACAAAAAAATATTTTCCCCTCTTTGCTTTAATTATTCGAAATATGTTGAGACTATTGGTATATTTAAGATAATTTTGTTTCAAGCATCACAGTATTAGTAAATTTTTCCAGATTTTTCTTTTCCATTACCTTGGCTATTAAAAAAAAAAGTCCCAAGAGTAAGAAAGCAACAACCATCTCTTAAAAAAGGAAAAATGTAAGAGATAGTTCACACCTATTATTAACATAATAACAGAATGAGGACATACTTCTTTTCTGGATAATTTTCTTCACTATAAGAATTCATCATCAGACTTTTCTCATGAAAGGTCTTCACTTTCTCTAGATCTTTCTCTCCTTGATCAATTTCTCTTTTCAAAAGATGTATGTCTTTATTCTAACAAAAAAAAAAAAATCAAATGTTTTAGTACAATTGCTCCAAAATATGTTTCATTTCTGAACTGAAATGATGCAGAACTGAAATCTTCTGATAATTATTCCGAATAATGACTTGGGACAGCTTCCAAACTTTGTATACTTTTTCAGGTAGGCTCTTGTGCTTGGCATTATAGCCTTTCAAATGATTCTTCCTTTCTAGGAAAATGGCAAGCATTCCCTAACTAGCCAGTGAGATATGAACAGCTGTATTTCTGAATAAGGTAATGTGGTCACTAGCTCCACTCATTTCAAGCAAGCAAGAAAATAAGCAAATAAATGCAATACAATACAAAATATATACATTACAAGGGGTAGCCTGTTATTCTACAGATCTCAGCTGTATCACATACTGTCCCAGGCCTAGGGAAGCAAAAAACATACTCTTCAAGTGAACACTGGAACTGACTAGGAATCATCTAGTATAGAGGGGTAAACAGGAAGGAAATTCCAACAATGATCCCTGTACAGCTTCCACAAGACCACAGGCTCCCATGTCCAAAGTCTGGAGATGTACAACACAGACTCTGGTCCTCATTTTTCCAACATAAGCACTGTTACACAGTCCACACCAGCAGAATCACTTAACTTGCCCAGTACACTGACATTTTTGAAGAGCTGGATTATTTTCACATCTTCATTCTAACTGGTTTCTGTAAAGTTCAAATTTCCCAGTATTCTCTTGTTCTCGTGGTTCAACTACTACCATTTCTGAAATCTATGCAATCAATTCACTGAGTGTTAATTTTAATTAAAAGCAAGACTATATTTCAAATGGGTGTTTCTGTTAGTCTATTTAGAAATGTCCTGTTGGGGATTATTGAGCTGCTTAGTCACACTTGACAGATTATTGCTATCATCTAGTCATCTTACTCCTTATAGATCTCTCCCAAGCAGCTACTGTAGAAAAAACTTGTAACAAAAATCAATTACCATTCAAATTCAGTTCTGCATTCTCTTATTTATTAACAGGATACAAACCATATTTTCATTTTAAACTAACTTATTTCTGAAACAGCAGAGACCATGTGTTTCTTCCAGATCTGATTTGGTCTACATGTACTTTTAGGTTTTAGTTTTCAAGAGGGGGACATCAGGAGAGGGAGAATGTGGTTGCAACCATAGCACTACAAATGTACTTTGCATTATACTTAGCTTTTTTTGTTGTCATCTAGAAAAATTTCACAAGCAAAACAATCATATTATTGCTTTCATATCACATCAAATCTGACTAGGATTAACCCTCTCTTTTTTACTAATCTATTGTAATATGAAATCACAACAGTGCAAGTCATGTGGCTCTTCAAAGTAGCACGAAGCAGCAAATATATACTCACAACAATAAACTCTGCAGTATCAGGATCACTCAAACAAATGTTGTAATAATGAAACCTTCCCTCTGTTTTAGTAGATAGCTCATACAAAAATTTATTGGCTTCTATATCATCACAGTTGAAGGATACAGTATGGATGGGAATTTTACAGTGAAGTTGGACTTCAGCCAAAATTATCTGGGGGGGCTGAAAATAATAATAAAAAAAAACCTTTATGTTAAAAATGTGGCATCTAGAAACATATTCATCAAAACATGCAGAATTTGTAAGAATTGAATCAGTTGTTCTGTTGCTCAGAGACAGATATAGATCAGTTAAAAGCATCCACTTTATACAGATTACTATTTCAATCAGAAATTAGTTAAATGAGCTAATTTAAAACTGAGTTTGAAAGACTGATAAGTCCATTAAGGCACATGAGGTAAATCGTAATATAATCAGTACTCTTTGTTTATGAAGTTTTAAAATAAATTACTAATGTTTAGGAAATTAAACTACTACATTAGTGTTTAGTATCACTGGATATACATATATAAATATTTTCAGAAGTATATGAGTGTGGATATTTTTAAGAAACCAAATTAGTTCAAAGAAAAGTTGATTCAAAACCAGGAAACAAAGTAGAAGCTGAGAAAATAGGAAAGCTACTTTCCTCCTCCCACAAATAAATAAAAATTAGGTGAAAAAGTAGATCTACCATCTCCAAAAATGCTAAAGGATCTGGTAGAAAAAAATTATTGATTCAGTTCTCTAAATTCTGGTAACATTTCAGTTGTTCAAAAATCTTGACAAATGAAATGTTTGCAATATAATTGTTGTGTTGGTTGAACTTTAATACTTAAAAGCAATATCAGCCATTTCCTTTATTTAGGTGTTAAAAAGGTATAAAATACATTATTAACAAGGTAGAAAGAAAATACATATTCACTAATTTTGAACTTAATAAAAATATTAAAAATAAGAATATGAATTTTACATGAAGCCAAATTATTCTTTGGTAAAATATTAATTTATGCTCTTAGTTAGAAAAACTATGAAACAATGCCAATAAACATCCAAGAGACTCCACAAGACTCAGCACTGCAGACACGACATTCATCTCATAATTCCAATTGCTGACATCTCTTTTCTGCATTTTCTGTTTTCTCATTTTGAACTACCTGGTCAGGTCTCCCATCAGTCAAGAGATAAATAGCCTGAGTGTCAGTATCAGCAAGAGCAATCTGGAGAGCTTTGAGTGTATTTGTGGAACTTCCAGCCTAAGAAACCAAACAGAAAAAGACTAAGAAACAACTATAAATACAAACAATTCTTTGCCTCTGTTCTTAAATTCATAATGGCAGTGTACTGCTTCAAGGGATAATACGGAACCAAAATGACTAATAAAATGGTGAAAACATTTATGTCATGTAGCTAACAAAAGCTAAGCAAGTGTTAAAGTAAAGTAAATTGGTACCAGATTGGTATTCAGTGCTTATGCAAACACACAGAAGCAAAATACTGGCAGCAGCAATCTGAGCTGTACTAGTAAAAGACTATAAATAGATAGGAAGATGTAAGACAAAAGATGCATTCTCTTCATTTTTACTTACCACTGATGCTTCTGCTTGCCAACTCATCACACTTCTTTAAAACACATATACTTAATCAAACAGTTCAAAAGTTGCTCAAAAGAGTTGCACAATTTTATTTCTCCAAAACTGGTAAAGGAGTTCTTGGTTTTCCAAACATATTTTTCCAGACTCTCTCCCCTCTACCCCTTTCACACATTAATGTAAGTATCATTTCTATTTTAGCACAAAAAAGTTAGCTACAGCAACAAAACATGCCCAGCAAACTAATGCTTTGCTCACTAAAAATTTCCACTAGAGTAATACTAGCACTTTTCCTATGTCATTCACATACTTAGTGATCATGATCTGTCTTTCTTCTTTTTACACTAAATTCAATGAAATGCATTTCATGGTGTACATTTTATATCTTCAACTGTCCACCTTTCAAACATTGTGTACAAAACCTTCCAAACTAAAGGTACATGTAAGGTTTACTAGTATGAAGACATATTTCATCAAGTATTAGTTTTTTAATGGAATCAAAGCAAAACCTCTAAAAAGGTAAGACTCTGTTTTATGCTTGTATAACAGCTGAGTACTGTTCTGGAGGGCAGTGAGGATCACAGTGGTGTACGAAGAGATTCAGCATCCACGTATATAATGCACTACAGAAGATAAATGTAAATATCTAACACTGACCCATACATGCAAAAATATGCTAAGGGATAGCATTATTTCTTCAATCCTATGAACTGTGTTAAAATTTCTTCCAGTCCTTCCCACCAGCAACCCATTCTATTAAAAAGGGCAAAGGAAATCAGGTGAAATGGAATAGAAGGTACATTGAGAGAGTTACTCTGTATGGCTACGTAAGAGAGCAAGGGACAGGCAATGTGATAGCTCTTCAATTATCTTCTAACTCACAAGCAATCCTTATCAGTACCCACTCATAAGAAATAACCAGCCAAAGTTGTTAAATTTATCTAATACTCCTGATATTTTAAAAATTACAAAGTTTTAGACATATCACTTCTTATCATGTGTAAATTGGCCGAACTGATTTAAAAAAAAAACCAGCTTCCTTCACTTCTTTTTACATCATGGGAACATAGGGTGGATGCTGATGATGTGCAGAAAATAACCCTGTACCTTATGATAAGGGCTTAAAAGAAAGTAACCCTGTACCTTATGGTTCATTTTAGGTTTCTCAGTTGCTACTGTTACAAATGTGTTTATTTATCAGTGTTTAAACAGCAATGACATATTCAACTATATGACAGTACTACCACTAGAATTTTAGATGTTACTACATCTAAAGGATTTTTAAGGAGCAGTTAGTTACTGTTAACAGCTCAGTTTTGTTATTCATAATCTTGGGACCAAAGAGCATAAAATGGGATCAAAGGACCTATTCAGAATATACCAGAGCAACCCTCTGTTCATTTCACCTTCACTGTAAAGATAGCTTTTTGATCTCAGATTTATGCCTGCAATGCTTAAAAGAGGTTAAAATGTCAGCAGCACATGTCATCCCTAAAAGAAAGTAGCCTGTTCTTGTGCCATTTCCTATTCCATTTCAATATCTAGATCTGAACTTAAAATGAAATTTATAATCAAAAATTTACACTCTTATGAATAATGATGGAAAAGGCCATTCACTAATGCATATACAAGATGGTATCAAAATATGGTAGCTTAAAGTATTAATGAACTTTGATAATGCTGTACAACATACATGACTTAAACAGAGATAAGTTTTCAAGCCTCAAGGAGGACAGCAAAATAAGTCTAAATGAGCTCAGTTACAAGTGTTCAGCTGCTCAGGGAGGCCACACTAATACTTCCTTTTCTCTGTGTGTTGGTCTGTTAGTGTTTTCTGAGATTACCAAGTTATTGATCTTGCTCTGTAGTCTCAGAGGTATTATGTTACTTACCCAATTCCCTCATCCCCAGGAATTCCATATTAAGTCTGAAGAAGAGCTGTCATAATGCTGAGGAGTTTTATTACATGAATATGGGGTTTTGTGCTAGAAAACAATGTGGGATGTATCTATATCTTTGCAGGACTGATTTTTAGTCCTGTGTTCGTAATATTGCTGTCCACATTGTACACATTAAGTAGTCCTAAAGCTGCTGATAGTTACAATCTGGTGGGTGGCTGTGACTGACTACAAGCAGTTCTGCTTTGTTTCAGGGAAAAACGCTCAAATTTTGGCCACTGTCAGAGAGAGAATACTGGGTAGACAGATGTTTGGTCTGAGTATGATTGTTCTCATGTTTCTTTGGCACCTAATGTTAGCTGTCTATCCAAAAGGGACTAGAAATGCTTCTCCAGTTTGATGGCTTTGGTCTCCTGTACCACCTCTGAGCAGTAAGTTAGCCAACAACACCTCTCATCCACACAGCAGCCCTGCACCAAGAATGACAAATTTAGATGCAGGGTCTGAGCGATTACAGGATTCCTATGGAATTCAAACTGGCCAATGCTCACATTTTGGCCACTAAACACAGCAGGCTGCAAGTTGAATTAATATGATTTCCTAAGCAGGTCCATTGTTAAAGGATTATTATACCTGACAAACACATTGTATTCAGATCTACTTAATTTTATCCATCATCTCTATTGTTAGCTTACCCAAGTCACTTAGTTTAAGCAAATTTACCCCAGCCATATAGAAAGTGGAGAAAGATACACAACTTTGAACAAAGAAACAAACACACTTTATTACAAACTCTTTGTAATAATTAGCTGCCATATTACCTCAAGCCCTTTTATCCAAAGCCAAGCATCTTGCAAATTTTCCTCATTAACTTCAACAAGTTTCTCTTGCCATGCCACTGCTTGGGCACTAAATTTCACGAAGTTAAATCTCTTCTTGTGTCTCAGTTGCTCCTGCAAGAGACAGGATCTGAATTTTACCTCCTATTAAAAGAAAGAATACTTGTATCCTGAAATGCAGAGTAATAGCAATTATTTTAATTATTATAAAAGTAATTATATTATTGCAGTAAATTATATTATAACATATTAAAATATCTTTGTATTTTAATATTATTCTTATAATAATATTCAATTATGTTTTAAATATGTTTGTATTTTTAATATTATTCTTATAATAATATTAGAAGTTATGGTGTCCAGAGAGACATACAAAATCAGAGACATTTATCACTTGCAACTATTAAGATTGTTTGAAATTCCCAAAGTAAGTCTCCATATACTCATATTTCTCAAACAATTTAAACAGCAAATGTGTAGGAGGGCATGAAAGAGAGAGATGAAACCCAATATGATCAGTGGTGTAAGAAAGAGATTATCACTGCTTACCAGAGGAAATTAAAATCAGAAAGAAAGTAAGATATCATTTAGAGAAGGAGAACAAGAATCATATAAAGAGCACTGGCAAGGAGAACTAAGACAGCAGTAAGGAGAAAATCAAGAATTTCCTGAAGCTACTTTTGGACAGAAGTTATAAGTTAGAGAAGATTTGTGCAAGCAAGTACAAACTTTCAGAGCCTGAAGTCTTTGCTTCCCTTTCATCATAATTTTTGTGCAGTTTCCTGTGAAACCTTCTGGCACAGTAACTAATATATTTCTAGTGCTGATTTGCTTAGAGGACCACAAGATACTATGTCGTATGACTTGAGCACTTAGTTCAAAAACCTTTCTGTCATAGTTTCAATTTTTTTAGTCCTATCAATGATTGCTATCAATGCCAGACTGAATTTTCATCTCAGTTACTTCTCTTAGGACTAAAGATATTTAAAATTAATCATGCCTATGAAATATTAATGTAAGCTTAGGTGACATGACTGTAGACCTCTAAAACTAGACAAGACAATCCTTTCTCAGGTGTGTCTCCCAGTACTCACAGCTTTTGAGGTACTCCTGCACTTTGCCAGTCCCTGTGCAAAGTTCTGAGTCACTGTAAGAGGCAAGGAAGTCCAAAACATTCTACACCCTCTATTGTAGAAGCATGAAAGTGAATCTAGAACACACATTACAAATCACCAAGCCAATGGAATTGGATGACACTGCTTGAAAGTGAAAATGAAAAAGCCAAAAGGCATTTCATTGTATAGCTTGTTTTCGGTTTGGCTTTTTTTTTGTTGTTGTTTTTTAGTTTGCTTTTCTTATTTTTAGAAGTGAGGTGGCTTGAGGGAAAGAACTACTTAAGCCTTTTTAATTTTCAATGTTTTCTCTTGCTTTTTTCAAATAGTTGTATAAATGAAGGGAAAATATAAATTCTTAACTAAAAATGAGCACATGAAGAAGAATCTAGATATTTTCATAAAGCTGCTGTTTTCAAAAAACTTTTTAAAAATAAACAAAAAGTAGAGTAACAACTATGCAGAAAAGATCAGTTTACTCTAAAGTGTCCCTCAGCCTTCAGAGTCATCCCTTTATCATACCTGCATTAGCTGCAATATTTTTTCCTTCACTAGTGGCAGCTTGTTGTTCATCGACTGGGATGTATCAATAAGAATATAGACATCATCTTCAAATATATTCCCAAAAAGCCCTCTGCTTCCTTCTTGAAGCCACTTAATCCTGGGGAAGGAAAAAAAATATCAAAACCTGTTCTGTAACATCTTTGGAGCTCTGTGTATCAGAATCTGAAAGGTAGGATGTTTTTGTCACTGCTGTACTTCTTATTCTCTTTCACAAAGCACCTGTTAGTAGTCACTATAAGAAGCCCTTGACGAATCAGTCCCCTATCCCTACATCACAAGACATTTGTAGGTTTTTATTAGTTTTCTTTAGTTTTTTATTAGTTTTTTATTTCAATAGAAGACAGTACAGCACCTTTATAAATTCAGTTATCAGGTAGTTTGGGCTGGGAAACCCAACATGGAAGCAACATGCAACAAGTGGTGTAACTATGATCCCTGTATCTGTTTTCCAGATTCATCTCAGTAAATCATTTAAGCCTATATTACAACCTCTTCTCCAAGGAAGTTAAGCACTTCGAAGAGCCTTAATATAACACAGATGCTTCAATGGTTTGTAGACCTTGAGCCTTAAATACAGAGTTCAATTTACATTTTAAACAGGACTAGAATGCGCCAGCCAGTTAAATACATGCATACATACTGCTCTGCACAAGAACATTTCCTCAGTAATGGATGCAACAAGTCCAAATCTGATTTCCCTTGAGAGTCATAAAATACTTATCTACACTGAAACAGAGACATTTAACACATGGAACATCACGGCTCTGGGAAAAATATTCATCTCCACAGAAGGCTTCGGAAAACCTATATCATGGAAATTTAAGGATACTACTACAGTAGCTACTGACATATATTTTGTCATTAATTATTTCACCCAATGTGTTTTATGAGGCCTACCAAGACTTTTTAACATTCAGATGAAACATTCAAAACAGCAATCTTGACTTGGATTTCAAAAATTCATACTCACCAAAACTGCTTATCTCAAATTTTCCTTTGACAGTATGTAAATATTATCCTAAATATAGTAAGATGAAGATAAACTAGAAGGAATAACAAAACTCTGTTTGACCTTGCTAAGTATAATCAGATTGTTATATTTTTGGTAGGGAAGGAGCAATAAAAAGAAAAATTCAACAATAAAATAAAGGTTCCCATTCTTCTTTTTTCAGTGAGGCATCTTGTTTTCCTAGTATACAAACCAGAGGGCAACATTTTTTTTTCTGCTCTACAATAGGTTTTCTTTAGACTACATATTATTTAGTAGATGTCATACAAAACCTAAGTGTCCATATGGCTGCAGAAATGTAAATTACACAGCTAGTTTGAGCAGTGAACTTCTGATCATGTGCATTACTGACTCTGATCTAGACTGTTCAAATTTGTCTTCAACACACGATTGCAAAAAGGGCAGATAACCACTATCAGTACAGGCAAAAGCCAAGCCGTGCTTCTTGGAGTCACAAGGGATCCTAGGTACACAGGATGAATATTTACTAAATTTATTCATGATTCTTGAAGCTGTCTGCCTTCTTATAGTCCCAATAGTTTTTTGGCACTTTTAGCAGTTATTCCAAAATGTGTAGACTGACTTTCACACCTGTGTTTCAGAAGGAAAACAAAAGTTCAAAATCTTCATCACTTTTCTTCTATGGCTACTAAGAAACCCAACATACAAGATTCTGATTAAAAATAGACTTCTGGCTTAGTACTGCTGCTGTCAGTTTACCAACCACTTCAACTTATTATGACAGTAAATGTCAAACTTTTCAATGCTCATGTAAAGTGATCAAACTTTCTTCCACAAACAAACCACAAACCTTCCTTCCACTTGTCTGAGAGCTGTCCTCATTTTCTCTTTGTACTGCTTATACTTTTCTGTAGTAACATATACATGAACTACAGATCCATCTTTCCAGAGGGTATGCACAAACTTGTCACAATATCTTGCATGAATTATCTTCCTCTTTGTCTCCTACAAAAAACAAAACCACATTTAATATGGAAAACGTATTATTTTTCAGTGCCTTTAATAACTGGGGAACAAACTTCAAAGATACATGCTTGTTGCACATGAACTGGAATAGAAATAAACATGGGATATGGTGTTCACAGAATTGGCTCCTAGAAAGATTCAATAGAAAGTGGTTTTATTCTTGCAGCTAGCAAAAACCAGAAGCTTACCAAACAGTGCAATGGTAAAGCTTGAGAAAAATAAATGGAAGACAAATTAATTCAAATTTTCTTCAGGAACTGGAGGACACTGCAGCATCTGAGACTAACACATCCTCTAAAGATAACAAAAAATGTTTGCTCCACCCCACAGAAATACAAAGAAAACCAAGGCACTGCTTAAGCCAGTCCTGATTCTTCCTTTTAGATTGTATGTGAACCAGCAAGGAGTCCTTAAAGCAGTCAGTCTCAAAAAAGCTCTTTGAGACATTATTATTCTGTCTCCATAATTAATAATCTGATTTTACCAAAAAATACAAAACAACAATGCAATACACTATACCATCAATTTATCCAAGAACCAAGTTTTCAAGCTTTAAAAGAAAAAACAAACAACTCATAGGACATGAGAGAAAATTAACAATACTCACAACATCAGTTTGTGAACACTCATCCTCTGGTTTAGTTTTTATGTCAACAGGCCCATCCACATGGTGAAAAACACTATCAGCAAGTGCATCATACAGTGTGAGCTTCTGAGCTTTCAAGCCATACTTCTGCAACCACTTCTCAGAAGTCAAATATTTGTCAGTTATATGTTTTGATAATGGATTATCACCTTTGTTTGCTAATAAAGAAAATAAACAAACAAAATCTCCTGTATAACATGGTTCATTTTGGATAAGCTATTTTCAAAAACAGACTGATACTGGAATGAAAATTTTTAAACTTGTTCTACTTGCTCTGACAGCATTGGAGAGAACAGATATTTATAAGTGATTTTTAATAGTCTGTACTTCGGCTGTAGGGTTTTTTCTTATCAGACAACTCACTGCAACAAATTCCTTTGTAATTGTGAAAAAAACCCCACCAGAAGACAGGGAGCAAAGACAATAAATAGTGAGAGGATCAACATATAAAACAAATTTTCTTAGTACCTGAATTATAAAATGCCAGAAAGTAATCCCGAATAAGATGTCTAACTTCAAGGAGATTCATTTGAGAAAATGAAACAACAGAAGATATAATTGAATATACAGTCAAGACCATTGGTTAACATTAATCTGTCTAGAGATGGCTATTTAAAGTAAAAGGCAAACCACAATGTCATATTGTTTCACAAATTTTCTAATTACTCTCTTAACGTAGGGCACTGCACAACTCTGGACACCAGTACAGTACACAGATAACACAGATAAAATAATAGGACAGAGGATTCTCCACTGACACATCACTATCCAAATAAACCACACCTAAACCAAATGACGAGGCAGTGGGTCCTACGGCAGGGAGAATTTATTTTGTTATACTTTAATTTTGGTGGACCAAGGTGGTCTACTCAGTTTAGATGCAGCTACAATGACCACAGTAGTGAGATCCTGAGCCTTGGTAAATAAACCAATGGTTATTGGTAAATAAACCAATGGAGGCATCTACTGCCCTTACACACACAGAGATCAGCCAACATCAGGGCAGGTGCACAGTCAGAGCCTGTTCATGTGGAAACATTTGCTTTATGATTCCTTGAGGTCTTTAGAACAACAAGTGCCACAAATGGCTCACACAATTTTGAAAGGAAAACTGTTGTTTTCTTTTTTCCACATGCTTTACATAGAGCATCTCCATTTTTGCAGGACAGAGTAGCTTCTCACTGTCCCTTGTTAAAGCCTTCCAGAACAGAATTTCAGAAACCAGCTACACTTCTGTCTCCAACAGGGCCCAATCCAATCAATATGCACAGAACAACAAATGAGTCATGTTCTAGGCCAAACATAATGGCAGAAACTATGGGTTGAATGAACAAATGTAGGTGTTCCTCTATGTTCCTTAAGACAGGAGTTGTCAGAGTGCTTATTCTGAATTGTTTTCAGATCCTGCCCTTGACAAAAATGCAATCCCTCTGCTTCTTCCCTTTATGTGGAATGAACTAGCTATCAGGCTGGAGGCTATACCAAGAAGACTGTAATAGGAGAGGGGTGAGGTATTTCCCCAGCACTGTGTAGCAAAAATGGAAGACTTACTGATTCAGGCAGACAGGAAGAGATCATAAAAAAAAAAAAAAAAAAAAAAAAACACAAAAAAAAAAAACACCCAACCAAATAATTTCCATATCCTAAAATCCAGGTAACTTCTAAACCCAGTCACTGGTAAACTAAAAATGGTGTGTTTCAGCCTGAGCTGTTAAAGTTTAGCAAGCTTAAGCCATAGTAAACAGACATTTGTATTGGAAAGTTTTAAGCAATCCTATGTTTAGATAACTATTATAGTGCTATATAGATATATAGGTGCTATACCCTGTATATAGACATTTTGGAGAAAATCACCCCCAAACTGATGTGCAATCAAAACTGTTAACAAAAGGATCTTGATCATTAATGCAATGGTAGCTATCTTGAAAGAAACATAAATGATACCATCTTGAGAAGCAGACTGGTCAGATTCTGATAACATTTCCTGAACTTGTCTCACTGTACTCTTGGCTTCCTCTAGCTCCTTCCAGATCAAAAATACATCTTCACAGACACCAGCTACTGCAAGAGAAATAATAAATAGAACTTCACATTTTTATACAATTTCAGCTTCTTGTAACTCCTCAATCACAACGAAGTCCTTGGTATACCCAGATCTTGCCATATAACCTTGTTTTCCTGAGGTCCTGTTGCAATGACAAATGCTGTTCTCTGACAGACTTCAAAAAAAGGGCTTGCTTAAACCTGGTTCCAGGATATGAGAGATGTCTAGTATATTGGAGCTAACCTCCAAAGTTGGCCACAGAATGTTCCCACAGTGGAAGAAAATATATTTTAACACTCTTGGAAAATAATAAGGAAAATCCACAATGAAATCCATTTCTTTCCCCCTGGACTTCATTGCAAAACTTGGCTCCAAAGAGTCAACCCAGTTTTGACATTTTGAAGAGAAGACATTTTTGAATCTTTCCATTTCCTAAAGTACATGATTAATTTTATTTAAATCTTCTTTCCCTGATGACTATCTGATGAAATTTTTCATCCCTACAATCCTCAACAGTCATAAACAAAGGTTACAAAAAAAAAATTTACTGCCAGGCTATATTTTCAAAAAAATTAGATCCAAGGCTGGAATTGAGACAATATTTTCTTAACTTCAACATATATGTCTTTCTTGATGAAAATAATAAAAATATTTATTTATTTCATAAAATAAACTACCAAAATTGAGACACCTTGTATACCTAAGCAGTAGGATCACTATTAAAAATGTGTTAACTGAAGTTAGTCTCAGAGTTTAAACGGCAACATTGGACAATGCAGAGAAAACGTGTGCAGCGTTACAGTAAAAATCTAAAAGAAACTGAATCATCAGCTATCCTAACCACAAATACAGGTTCCAAACTATTGCAGATCACAACCTATAAATGAATGGCACATAAAAATGCTGAACAAGGCAAACTGTATCTTATCATCCAGTGGTTCAGGTAATATACAGTGAAGGTTCACTGTATGAAAGATAAGATCTACAAAATTGTCTACTAAAGTAGGCTGCCACCTCTTTGATACGCTTCCCAGAAGAAAAAAAAATATACAAATAAGAACTTAATTTAATTGTCAAATGCTTTCAGTTTCCAACAAATATTTTGAATTGTGCTATTGTACACTGCCATCTCCTGGGACCTTCCTGCATTTCAAAACATCTGTTGCAGCCATGAGGACAAAGATCAACATTTCCTAAATCACAAAAAGCTTCAGTAAGGCAGATCATTCCACAACATAAAACACAAAAGGGAGGAAAAAAACCCCTCAGTCTGTAGTCATTATCTGTTAAACTTAAGAAAAATATTCCCTTCAAATATTTCAGAAAGAATTAAACTTCTATTTTATAAGCAATCTCTCCCCAGAAATGCAAACACAAGCATTGACACCACACATGAACATAGTTCTAAGTTTAAGGCTGTTAAGAATGCAATTCCAGTGGTGCTGTCTCCAAATAAATCTGGATATCCTCCACAAGCTGCCAAGTACTGTCATCCAGACTTAATTTTATGAACATTTTAACATTTTAAAATATTTTTAATCATTTGAAAATATTTAAAGAAATATTTAAAGAAATATTTAAAGAAACTTAACTACCTCTAAAACAATAACAATTATATCATTGTGTTGCTTCATTTCCCCTTAAGTTGATGCTATGGACTCATTAGTTTTGCAGGATTATTGTTACTGTGCCCATTAAGATAGATTAATTGAACTGGTATTACATGAGAAGATATTTTTTCCTCATTTAAGCTTGTAGCACAGCATGCCTTTCAAAGCAAGTGTGCGTGATGTCGCTTGCTACACAGGACAAATGCAGGCACCAAGAACTGCACATTGTGAAACTCCAGCTGCTTAAAACCTTTTTTCCGACAACATTTTTCCTGGATTCAACTGGGAGAGATGCTTGCAAGCAGTGATATCCATAGCAGCTTTCTCTCTCTACACAGGAAGCTCAACTGCACCTCTGCCTCAGCCTCTTTTCCCCTACAGCTAAGGAGTGGCCTGTGTCTTTCAAAATGGAACCTGCAAAATCAAAACCTACATGCAAGGCACAGCATCTTCTGGATGTGGCTCTCAGCTGTGGCCCATCCCTCAAAGCACATCTCTGGTAAATGACCAAGAAAGCATGCACCTCACTTCGTTAAAATTCCCTCTGCTCACACCTCAGATGTGCCATTTTTTGGGGACCACCAACCAAAGAAAGTCACCCCTCTGGAGGATGCAGTTCACAACCACTCCAAGCCACTGTCTCTAGTACGCATTCAGGCACCCTGTCCCAGGAATAATCTTGTCTTAAAAATTTACTTTATCCAGGGAGAGAAAGGGCCCTCCTTGTTCACCCTGCCATGAAGAACTTTCCCAGCTGCTCTGGGTGGCAGTGTAAGAGCCAGACCCCTGGGGACCCCCGTTTCTGACTCAAAACCCACCCCATTGCAATGGCAGGAGGGTGGCCACCTGTCACACACAAGGGGACCGGCCTGAACACCCTGCTGCACATATCCAGCCTGCACCAAGCGCAGTCAGCTTCCCTTGGCTCTCCCCAAAGCCATCCTGACCCTGCAGAGCACCTCACCCTGGGTAATGTTCCAGCAGTGCCCTGCCTGCAGGTAAAGGCGTTTCTGCTCTGGAGAAGGGAGGGTCTAGAAAAGAGGAAGAGGATGAGGAAGGTTGTGGGGAGAGCCTGTGGCAAGGGCCAGAAGCATTTTGCTGACACCCACAAACTGAGAAACAAGATGTTAGACCTAAGCAAAACCACAACCACACTTGCACGTGTACACGGAAACTCATAACTGCCCTCATTTCCATTTCCCAGTTATTTAACTGGCAGACGATCTCAAAGGAAGCAGCTTTTCCACATGTACCTCCCCACAAACAAACCTACCCGGTTTAACAAGTCACTGTAACCAATTTGATTTCCATATTGCTAATGAAAAAAAATCCTGCTTAAAAAAAAAAAACAAAACAAACCTAACAAAAACCCTACAAAATATCCAAAATATCTACAGTATCTTTGAAACAGGAAGCAAATACCAATACAAAAGCAAATCATGGAAAACAGAAGCATTTCTTGCTTGTCTGAATATCTGACTTAAACAGTGGAAGCAAGAAAATCCAAATATAATAAAGTAAGATCTATTTGAAAATTAATTTGCTGGAAAGGAAAGATGGGGAAATAGATTTTCTTCACTGCCAGTCCCTTTCTCAGCCTCCACGTGGCAGCAAAACACAGCAATACACCCTTAAGCGTTGATTTTTGAAATCTCCACGTAGAGGGGAATGAATGAAGGCACAAAGAAGTATAAGAGGGTAGTCCACAGCTTTTACCTGCATGCCTGCCAGGTCAAACACACTGAAACTTACTGCAGACCAATCCTGCCCCTTTTCCACTGGGCAAATGGACAAAGCAAATGAACTTTGTGTCCCATGTGGTATCACAGAACAGCTATCTGCATCATTCTCTACACATTAGCAAAGAGATTTGCCAGGCCAAGGTTAGGCTGCTAAGACTAGACAAAGCACATGCAAGAAAAAAGCAAAGGCAATGATCTTTGCTACAGCTTCTAGGAAAAGAAGTCCTCCTTGTAGTCCTCTCCAAAGGGAGGGTTCAATCTTTCCCATGTCAGTGTACATAAACAGTGCAGAGTTCATTTATTTCATCGTCATACAGGAGAATGACGCTTTACGCTTTCCTTTTTCCACACAACAACCTGAAATATTCCCTATCAAATTTCCCTAAATCTGAAAAATCAAGCACACCTAAGAACAGAGCCTTATATTGTTCACAAGGAGGTCAGACACTTTGGATTTATCACATCAGTAAAATCCTGATTTCAGTCCATTTGCATTTTCTCAACACTTGCCAGCTCATCTACTCCACCACACAGAAACCACTACACAGAAATTCACTGTTTCTGTGTCAGCCACCTAGGACCCTGTATTCATTTTAGGATCGAGTTCAAAGCACCATTGCTTTTCAAGCACTATGCAGCACTTATCACCCTGTTACTCCAAGCAGACGACACAAATGTACCCTTTTTCAGAAAAACATCTTTTCTCCACAGCTTCCACCATTCCTTGCCCTCTGTGTCTTCAAGTTCCACATTAAATGTCACCTCCTTTCCACTTATAATTTTAACTACGTAACAAAATTGCTTAATTCTACAGCTTTTTGCAGATGAATAAACCGCACAAAGAATGTAGGCAGAAGTGATAACAGGAGAATTAGTACTGGATGAGGAGATATAATCATATTGGTGAAATAAGGCTTTATGTAAAAGCATTTCTCTGCCAGAAGTAAACCTGAGGCTACCAGCATAAGGACCCTAATTCTTTAATGAGTTACACCTGTTTTGATCTTGAGCACCCACTCAAACTGAGTGTAAAGATTTGTCAGTTTATCACACTTGCTTTCTAAATGTCTGCTCAAGATGCAAAAGAGGGGAAAATTGAGCTCTTATCTAAAATTTTAAATAGTTCTGACTTGTTTTGTTAAGCAGATGAAAAGGAATAAACATAAAGATATCCAGTATTTGCAAAATGCTGATATTCAGTGGATACCCAGGAACTATCAGATGTCATTAAAATACATTTCCAGTCCATATAACATGGTTATGAGTTTCAGCCTCCAGCTGTTGCATTTGTGGTGCAAAAAGGAACATAATCAAAACATTCCTGTGCCTCCCTTTAGTTTTTAGAAACATCACATTTGGAGGATTAAATCTCTAGTTCATTCTCTATTTATTTCCTTGAGTAGTTTATGCCACATATCCAAGAACCAGTTTCAGAGCCCATTAGTGAGTAATCAACACTTTTATTTCTACTGCCTTATTACTACACCCTTGAAGGAGTCTCTGAAACAAGAGAAATCAGACACAGACCAGAATAATGTCTTCAGTGTGTTTTCTTTTCTGAAAGGACTTAAGATTCTGCATATGACTGAAACACTCCAATTGGCTGCCAGTGATGTCACGGCTGTGCTTGTAATACCCAGTAAATGCAGAAAGCTAATTGTGCTCCTTTTTAATGTGTAAATTCTACTCCATAATATCAATAAGACACAGCCGACAATGCACTTCAAGGGGATTACTGCCCTTTTGAGTGATTAAAGCTATTCAGCTTTAGAAACAGTGGTGAGGAAGTAATTTCAGTCATAGAGGAGCTCTAGGCTCATCTATTGAAACAGACTGACTGCCCCAGGGGAAGAGAGAGGCAGCTCCCCCCATGCACACCCCCAAATGTGGTACAGCAAGAAAGCACTCAGAGCAGACTGAAGGCAATCATTATACTGCTCTGCATTAGTATGAAACGACAGCGTTTTGAAGCAGACTCTGCTGTTGGTTTCTAAACTCTGCATGGGTGAGGCATGAGTGTCCTTTCAGAACTCAAAAAAGCAGGTGATACCTCACTCCTTTATTTCTTGCCCCCACAATGGTTCTTTCTCTTGTGCTGTTATAATCATGGTCCTAGTGAAGGATAGGTTAATATGCAAGAAACTTGATTACAACCCAAATATGGGCCAGTCAGTCCAAGACTGACAAACAGCCTTACATGAGACACCAAATCCACCTTATGCCATACTTTCCCTAACAGTGAGAAGAGGATAACATTGTTCTACCTTTGGGGCAATGCCCCCAGCACAAAGGGAGAGTAGGGGGTAGGTGTGTTGAGCCACTAGACTAAAGACAACTTATGACTCCTGATGCCCAAAAGAAGTATTTTTTTTTTTACTCTCCTGCTGAGAAAGACATCAGATTTGACACACAAAGACTCACTTCACATCACAAGCCCCTCTCCTCCCACCCTGGCTGAAACCACAGTCCAGTCCCCCACTGAACACTTACCCAGAGGAAGTAGCACTGTGACTAATATGAAACACATTGAGCTTTCTGCCCAGCTCCACCCACCAGTGAAACTGTTTATTTTGGTTGTTTCCTCCTGGTATTTTTTCTATCAATCCTCCCACCACCACTTTGCACTGTCTTCTCTACGGTCAGTTTACCATGCTTTTTGCCTGTCTTTGTGACAAATTCTTGGGACAAGCAAGTAAACCTTTTTTTGATTTAATCCCCTTATATTACTGATGAACTTGGCCCATATTGATGTTGGCTATTTATCATATGGTCTGCCACACTATTCCTCTTCCTTTTTCCACATTTCTGCAAGGCCACTGGCACAAGAACACAAGCACCATTCTTCATATTCCTAAATAAATTATCTTCTTCTCCCTTTTTTCACTTTTCTTTCATTCTCACATGCACATCCCCTACTCTCTTCATTTTCCTCTTTTCCTTGCCCTCTCCTTCCCACACAGAGAATTTCCATTTCCAGAGCAGTCCTGTCCTCACCCCACCCACACCTACAGGTTTCTTTTGATTTTACACTCATCAAGTTCATAAACTACATTTCTATTCTGACATCTTGCTGATAATATCAGTATAATCTTGGGGTTTATATTGTCTACCTAGTGGCATTCGCCCTTTCACTTTTCCAGAGTTCAGGGCAATTAATCCTTTTCCATCCTCTTCATATTTTAGTGCAGGTCCAGTAGCATCTCTGCAGTTATTCTTCTCAGCAAAAGCATGGAATCTGTAATAAAAAATGAGTTTCAACCAGTACACAAAATACATAAATATTTCTCTAATTTTAAAGAAATGTTTTTCACACACACAACTACAGAATTATATCTAAAGCTTCAACTACAATAAGATTATTGACATCTTCAAGCTTTTTATACACATTTATGCACTTTCTGAAGTCTTCTCATGTAGAATATTCTTTCTTCTTAATATTACTAACTGCAAAGCACCTTACTCTTCAATTTCCTGGAAATCTATTTTTAATTAATGCTTTTAAGAGGCTGAGCAGGCATGTAATTTGAGATGTCTGAGATGACACTAACACCTTTTTATCAGATTATCCTCCCAGTTGAAAGCCTAGCAGGAACATTTATTTCATTATGGACATACAAATCAGGATGACAGGCAGACTTTATTTATCCTCATTGTCAAAACAGAGAAGCTCTCAGAGCAGGAAAAAGATGCATTTCTAAAACAGAAGTACACTAGAAACAGGTTCAAGGCTTGAAAAGCCCATGAACTTGGCTCTTCCTGTGGGAAAGCTGACTTAAACTTATATACAGTTGTTGGGCAACTATCCACCAGCAAGTTATTAACAGGCCCTGTAAGTCTGCACAAATCTAGACTCATGCAAAAAGACAACAGTGAGAATAGTATCAAACAAAAAATTCCTCTCAGCTCCCTGCCACAACCCTTTTTGCCTCTGTCTATACTATGTAAGAAACACTTTCCTTTAATAATGAAGGTATAAACACTGCCAAAAGAAAGTGAGGGATAGTGACTGGCAATGTCCCTGGTACCACAGAGGTACCATGATTCTAAATGACCACAATAATTTTAAACACACATCAGACCAGAGCAAATATAACGCTTTCCCAGTCTTGTTTTTGGCAGACGCTCCCATCTCCTAAAAGCTATTTCTAAACACAGATGGCTATAAAAGAGCTAAGCAGCTGCCATCTTACCAATTGCTCTGCTGTCATTTGGGAGATTTCTACTGTTGGAGGGCTTCCCACTCTTGCACAAACAACAGTGAAACAGAAAAAGCTAGCAGCAATTTCACAAGTCTGAAACTGTAGGGTGACTTCTGTTAAGCAGAGAAACACCTACTGACTCCTACTGCCTTCTTGCTGTTGAGCATGAGTTTGGTCTTGTGGGTTTTGTATTTGTTCATTTGTTTTCCTTATTTTGATAACAGAATCAAGATTTAAGTCGTCTTATCCATTTCTACTACAGGCTGATTCTCACCACATAGCTGATTCCCAGGATAAAGCAGACAAAAAGCCATGTGGAATATATTAATTTCCACCAACCATACCAAAAGGATGCTAGAGAGCATGTTACAGAACTGCTTTTCCACACAACCAGGCTTGAAGAATAACACCCCAACATTTTTCTGTTATTCCATGAGCTGCTCATTCAGGCCAGGCATCTCCTGTTCAGTACTGGTCTCTACGGCACTTGACCCAACAAAACTCTTGGATCTTTTTCTGGTGCTTGTGGATAGTAATGTAATGCTTTGTACTAATGTACAAAGCAACACAACAAAAACTTAGTTTAAGTTGTGACCATTTCTCCTGAACAGTTTTTTTCAGACTTCAAGAGAGAGGCAGATGACAGATGATTTTGGGCATAAAAAGGAAATAGCCTTTCTGCAAGCCAGTGAGAACATATGCAGAAAAACACTGGACTGTTTAAGTAGGGCCTGCATTCTAGACATATCTCTTAAGACTATTTCCATATCCCCATATCACTTACTGAACAGTTTTGTCTCATTTTCCTCATGGATTATACTCAGGTATGTCCCAATGCCATTTTTATCAGCAAAGAACTTCATGAATACTGAAATCTTTACTGTCCTTCTTCGTCATACCTGCCAGAGCCCAAGTGGCTCAACTCCTTCAGAAAAATAATCGTTTCATCTTCCCTAGCATTGAAAGACACCGTGTTGACTGGACAGGAGCCATCTGAAACCTTCTCAAGGAGTAGCTGCTTTGTGTCCACTGGAACATCCCCCACAGCAAAGTAATAAACAGCTTCAACCTGTCATTAAACAGAAAAAAAGGTAGTTGGAGGACACTGTTTTACATAAATGCCTGATACTTATTCAAGCATGGTTCTGTCTTCAGTATTGGTAGGAAAATTTGGTAAAACTGATGCATTACTTGGGCTGTAAGATTTTCAGACCTTTGGTTCTTCCTCTTATTTATGCTAGTAATTCAAAGGAAGGCCACACAAAATTTCCTCAAGTGAGACAAGAACCTGTCCCACAGTCCTGGCTCTGATTCTGCCCAATGCAAGCCTCTTTCCACAGACATTAACTGAAGCCAAAGAGAGGTGTAAGGAAGGACAACTGCATCATTATTCAGAAAAAGGCTCTGTACCATATGCCACTTTTATCTAGAAATGCTATGTTGGTGCCTTGCCAGGGCTGAAAAGTAGGAACTTTATACCAGACATAGTTTTACTGGCAGCATGTATTCTGAGGTTAGGAAATATGGCAATCAAGGGAGGTGATTTTCCCGTTCTGCTCTGCACTAGTTCAACCTCACCTTGAATATTGTGCGCAGTTTTGGTCACTGCATTATAAGAAAGACACTAAACTATTGGAGAGCATCCAAAAGAGAGCCAACAGAGATGGGTCTTGGCAAGAACCTCTATGAGGAGTGTCTGAGGTCACTTGGTCTGTTCAGCCTGGAGGAGACTGAGGGGAGACCTCATAGCAGTCTACAACTTCCTCATGAGGGGAAAAGAGGGGTAGGCATTGATTTCTTCTCTGTGGTGACCAGTGAGGGAATGGCATGAAGCTGTGTGAGGGAAGGTTTAGGTTGGATATTAGAAAAATATTTTATACAGACAGTGGTTGGGCACAGAATGGTGGTCACAGCATCAACCCTGCCAAAGTTCAAGAAGCATTTGGACAACATTCTCACCACATGGTATGATTCTTGGGGACGGTCCTGTGCAGGGCCAGGAGTTGGATTCAATGATCCTGTGGGTGCTTTCCAACCTAGCATATTCTGTGATTCTGTGATTGTTTGAAAGCTATTGTTGGTATTTACAGATGATTTGTATTTTTTATACTTCCCAAGGCAGAGGGAGCTTGGCAGTTTTACTATAACCCCACACACTTGTATTCTGAAAATGTTGTTACAAGAAGTGAGAGAAGCTGAAAAATGTCCTTTAGTTATTACTTAAATATTACATTATGAGGGATTTTATGTTACCTGCACTTATCCATGTAATGATCCTCATGGTGAGAATGTTTCTTGAATTTTCACCATCATTAAAAATCAATGTAATAAACAGCTATCCCATGATGACTTTCAAGACAATATGTGCAGTATATCAGTTCCACATCATGGTACATACCAGCAGATAAATACATGATAAATCATTGTTTAACTGAAAAAACATATTTGAATACACTCATCTCTGAACCCAGCATGGAGTGGATTATCCTCAAAACTATGCTAAGGCACAGGGAAAATAAGAAGCCAACATGGCTTCACTAAGGGCAAACCATGCCTGACAATTTGGTAACCTTCTACAATGGGGTTACTGACCACATCTACCTGGAATTCTATCAAGCATTTTACACTGTTCTGCATGACACCCTTGTCACTAAATTGAAGAAACATGGATTTGGTGGATGGTGGTGGATAAGGAACTGACTGGACATTGCACTCCAAGAGTCAAGGCAGACAGCTTGACGTCCAAGTGGAATGTCCATGGTGCTCCTGAGGGGTCAGTAGGGGACTGGCACTTTTTAACTTCTCTGTTGGTGACAAGGGCAGTGGGACTGTCCTTGGGACTTCAGCAAGTCTGCCAACACCACAAAGCTCTGTGGTATCTAATACTCTGGGAGGAAGGGATGCCATCCAGAGGGACCTGGACAGCCTTGAGACATTAAACAAAGTGAAACTCATGAAGTACAAGGCAAAGTTCAAGGTCCTGCTCCTGGGTAAGTGCAATTCCAAGCTCAAGCACAGGCTGGGTAGAGAATGGATTGAGAGCAGCTCTAAGGAGAAGGATTTGGGAGTATTGGTTGATGAGAATTTCAACGTGACCCAGCAAATGTGCACTTGCATCCCAGAAATCCAACTGTATCCAAGGCTGCATCAAAATTAGCATGGCCAGCAAGGCAAGGGAGATGTGTCTGCCCCTCTACTCTACACCCATGAAACCTTTCCTGGAGTACTGTGTCCAGCTCTGGGATCCCCAACATAAGAAGGCATGGATTTGCTGGAGCAAATCCAGAGAAGAGCAACAAAGATGACCACATGGCTGGAATACCTTTCCTATGAAGACTGAGACAGTTGGGGCTGTTCAGCCAAAGAAGCGAAGGCTCTGGGGACACCTTATAGCACCTTCCAGGACCTAAAGGGGCCTCCATGAAAGCTGGAGAGGGACTTTTCACAAGGACAAGGAAGAACGGCCTTAAACTGAAGGATGGTAGATTTAGATTAGATGCAAGGAAGAAATTCTTCACTATGAGAGTGTAAGGCACCAGGAACAATTGTCCAGAGAAGTTAGGAATGACCCATTCCAGGAAGTGTTCAAGGCCAGGTTAAATGGGGCTTTGAGCTACCTGTTCTAGTGAGAGGTGTCCACACCCATGCCAGGGATGTTGGAACTAAACAGTGTTTAAGGTCCCTTCTAACCCAAACCATTCTGTGACTCTATGATGCTATGAATAAGAATATTCTATATTCTATGAATATGAATCCCAGGATGTGCACCACAAAAGACAACTATCTGAGTCTGGGATGGCACTGAGGACTTGTCTCTGCACTCACATAATTTTATGTAGTAAAGCAATGTAGTATGCAAATTCAGTATCACCTACAAGTGTGCTCATACATTTCCACTATTGCCTTGGATACTGATTTGTATTCTAGCTCCCTGAATAATTTCTGCATTTCAAGCATCCTCCCTCATAGACCTTTTGGCACCTTCCTCAACACTGGAAGATGTCTATTCCAAGCAACACCCAATTTTCAGGCTGGATGAACAAAGCAGCACCTTGCCTCCTTGAACTTCTGGATCTTGCAGAGGAGCAAGATGCTCCATGCAGAAGGCAGGGGCCATAGTTACAGACTCCACTTATTTGGGAGCAAGCAGGACCAGGTGTCCTAGCATCACTGATAATTCTAGACAAATACTAAAGGTGAAGAGATAATTAATGTATTTTATTAAAGTACAAGATTAACAAAATACTTACTAGTTTAAGAAAAAGTTATACAGAAACAAAAATAACGAACTCTTGCACCTATCTGTGTTTTAGCTCAGTTTTACAAAGTTCCCTGTCTGCCTCCTCCAGCTAAAAAGCTATCTGAGCCTGCACACAGGTCTCCCAGATGAGACCCAGTCCTTGTACAACATCATGTTCCTACTGCTTTTGTTGAAGAGGCTCCTGGCCTAGAGGTATGCATACATATTTTTGCACAACCATTTTTCCCTATGTTCCTTCAGATTCACGTCTTCTCTCCTTCCCCTCTAAGACTGCCATTAATTCATAAACTTGATATTCAACAAGAATAGAAATTTTCACACTTTCTTCAATGGATTCACTGCCTGCCTCTGCAACTTTCAAAATGCTGACATTTATTGGGCATAGCTGAAAGAGAACCAACCCCACAAGACAATTTATAAAAATTATGAACCACAGATAATTCACTCTACTTAACTACAAACCCAGCAATGACATACCACAAAGGAAATGTTCCTCATAGGCTAGTTGGGAAAGGTTAAAACCTTTCAAGTGAGTCCTTCATATTCTGAAAATTGTAATTTATATATTTAAACAAGGAAACAAACTTCATATAAGAACAGAAAGGAGAACAACATGAACAGCTCTTCACAGTCTTGATCTTGGTGGGTAGGTGTTTTGGATAAGTGATCCACACTTCATGGAATGGCACCTACACAAAACTGGAGGCAGTTGTGGCAAATAGAGCTCAAAAGATTACAACATTACAGCAGATTGATCTTGAGCTTGGGATTTGCAGGTCATAAGGGAAGGAAATCTAAGGAATCACCACATATGGGAGAAAAGACCAGCTGAAGGAATGACAAGAAAAGCCATGTCTAGGGAAAAAAGAAAAAAAAAAAAAAAAGAAAACCAAAAAACATAACTGTTGTTTTGTGTTTTTTTGGAGCAACTTCTGTGGATGAAGCCAGTACTTAGGAATGAGTTATTCATGACTGCTCAGTAAGCAGAGCAGTTTTGTCTATGAACAAAATGGGGTATGCCCATCTGCACTACAGTGAACACTGCTCTTAAGTGAACTGTTAGTTATGAATGATAATGACTCTGTTTAGGAGCAACTGAAGTTTATTTTATGTTGAGCACCTGCCACAACTGATTCTCCCAGACTGCCTATTGGCCCACCAATATTTGGAAAAATAATAATACATATTTCATTGTCTGACAGATTTTAATTTCTGTTTATTCAAACAGAGACCCACCAGGTCCAACAAGACTTTTTCATCCAGACAGTGCTGAAATCTAAGTACAATTTTTTGGTCACTCATCAGGAAATCAGTATTAATACTGCAAATTGAAAATGCTAATAAAATTTACGAAGGGAGCATTTAAAAAAGCATTCATAAAAAAAATCTCACTGGTGAACAATTTGTTCCTTTTTACTCAGTGTTCCTTTGTACTCAGTTCCTTTTTAATATAAGTTTCCAAACATCAAGGCTCATCTGGATGAGAATCCAGCAACATAGGGAACCAGAAGGTAACTCAAGCAAAATTTACCTTCTTCCTCACACAATGTTCCAGAAAGAGATTTACATGAGTTAGGATTGGATCTGTGCACAGGAATGGATCCTAATAGCAGTGAAAACCAATGATCCTACCCCACAGACAGTAGGCCAAATTTTCCATTAAATTCAGGTGTTAGAGAACTGAAAGAATATATATTTTAAAGAAATACAATAAAATATATCTTTAAAAACACAAGTTTTAAGTTACTAGCTCAAATGATGGCATATATGTTTCATTTCTTGTGACTCTATTTTAATAAATAAAGTAATAGGGTACTTTTAAAAATGAACAGCATTTAATTACAGGAATAATTGTGCATGCTTTGTCTCTGTCCTGGAAGAAAGTCTAGCTATCACCTAGCTGATGAAAAAGGATTTGTGTAGCCCTATCATAAGCTAATACTTCCATACATCTCTGTACTCACTATTTTGAATTTTAAATATAACTTTTCATGAGCAAGTTGGATACATATCAAAATAAAAATGGTTTCCCTGCCTTTAATAAAGTTGATACTAGAAATTTTCTCATAAACCTGAAGTCCTGAAAAACTTATATGGCAAAGAAAGTGGAAGGCAAGATGTTTTCTCTTTCCCTTAATGACTGAATATTATTTATTCTGGGTACTCTAGAAAAGAAAATAAACAAGTTTCTGAATTCAAAATACAGTACATTTACATAAAAAGACAATCATGCAGTTACACTTGAGGGGAAAAAAATCCTTTCCAAATGCTGCCATGAATATTTATCTTTGGAACATTGATCACGGCAAATCACAGCAGCCAGGCTAGCACTGAACACTCTTGGATTTACTTGGGCTTCTGAAAAGATGTATGAGCTTACCGCTTCATCACCCATGGCTTCCAGCAGAGCTTCAGCAGAGCTGGTGTGGCTGACAGCTGTCATATGCTCCAGCTTCCAGAGCCATGTAACTGCAGACCTTACAGTACGCTCAGACACAGGAGTACATTTCTGTTGCCACTTCATAAGATCCTGAGCAGCACTGAAAATGAGATTAACTATAAATCAGAAACAGGGAGAATCATGCTGGCAGAACAAGAGAGTGGAGCTCTGCTATTGTTACAATTCTTTTATGTTCTTAAATAAGAATTACAGTATACCACAGATACTAAATCTAGACTTGCAATAAAGGAAGCAGAGAAAAAATGAAACCATTAGAAAAATACTGTAATTTTACAAGACTTTTTTTTTTGAGACAACTGTTTCCAAAGTAGGATCAGAGGAGATAAAGTATTTTCTGTAATTTTACAAGACTTTTTTTTTTGAGACAACTGTTTCCAAAGGAGGAAACAGGAGATAAAGTATTTAAATATTTCCAAAGGATCAGAGGAGATAAAGTATTTAAAAAAAAACTTCCTGATTCATAACTCTTCTTATCATAAAAACTCAATCAGGTTTTTAAAATATGGGCATGAAAAAGAAAAGTGTATTCCACAGGTCTTGTCCCACAATTTGCTCCATGATCTTGGTGTCAGAGCAGTTTAACTGACACTTTTTTTGGTAGTACAGCTCATCTTTATCTAGCCACCAAAAATAAAATTTGTGACACGAGGATTTTTAGTATTTTAATTGACAAAAGACTGTAGTCTTAATGGAAGAACAGAAGTACAAAGCCAATCAGCACTTTTGCCTGTGCACTTGTAAATAAAAAGGCAGAAAGGAACTATAAAACCAACTGGTTCCAGTATCTGTGACATTCCATCAAGAACTATTTTGAAGAGTTTCCTGCAAATCTAAAAGACAAATGTATTACCCAAGATTCTTTTAAAGTAGTAATTTATATACTGTATTGTCTTTTGTTTCCCTCCTGCAAAAACAAACAAATTGATGAGCATAAGTATTGTTTCAATTTTGACTTGGCTTTGCAGTTCATTTTTTTTTTAAAAGTTCTCTGTTCTCAAAAACTATGGAAGCTATCTGCTTTGGAAAATATCTTCTTGGGAAAATATCTACTTTTTCGACAGGTTGCCCTGAGTAGCTGTGAATTCCCCATCCCTGGAAGTGTTCAAAGCCAGGCTGGATGGGGCTTTGAGAAACCTGGCCTAGTGGAAGATGTCCCTGCCCATGGCAGGGGGCTTGGAACTAGATGGTCTATAATGTACCTTCCAACCTAAACTTTTCTGTGATTTTATTATTCCCCTTTCCAAATTTCAGTAGTATCACAATCTAAAGAATTAAGATAGGGCACCTGAATCAAATCTGTAAGACAATGCCTGGGTAAAATAACATTAAGAATCACCATGTAATTGCAAGTTAACATTGTGGAGCCAATTTTAAAATTATATTACCTAATTTGTGCATCATTTTTTTCCACTCATCTATCCAAACCCAAGCTTACACATTCAAACTCTCATGCATATATGAGAGTTTTTGCAGATAGGTAAAATTTGAATAGCTGCTTCTATTCTTCTAACTAAATGCAAATTAATTTATTCCTCTTAGGGAACAAGCGCTTGGAAATCTTCTTTTGTTATGGAAATCTACTATTGTTTCCTAGTGCTGCTACTGATTTCTGTGACCATGGAAATCTGTAGAAATACAAATGGCTGTGCCTGTGCCTATGGCACTTGGGGGAGTGCACATTTAGCTGCAAGGGAGAAAGCTGTAATGTCTAAAGACACAAGAATGCAATAGGTGGTCAGATAGAATCTCACTGTTTCACTAATACTGCAACATCGGAAGGGTACTACTGCTGTTGCCAATCCTTCTGATTTTGCAGATGTGTTGGTATTTGTGTTCTGTTACCCTTTATCTGTTTTTCAGGGTAACAATGTCCTTCTGTTACATAGAAGTGGCAAGTTCAGCATGGCTATGGGTGAAAATCGATGGGAAATCTACAGATATTAGCACGACATGAACCACGAAAATTTGCAGTACAGAAAGTGCCTTACCCAAACATGTATAACATGCAATTCCTTTTTATTCTCCACCAATGGGCCTACATGGACTTCTTTGTGCGGCCTGGGGAGACCTGATTGTGGCCTTTCAGTACTTGAAGGGACTTAGAACAAAAATGGTGACAGTCTATTTAGTAGGGCCTGTAGCAATATGACAAGGTGTGATGGTTTTAAGCTAAAAGAACCTATATTCAGACTAGACAAAATGAAGAATTTTTTTACAATGAGGGTACTGAAACACATGAGCAGGTTGCCCAGAGATGTGGGAGATGCCTCATCCTTGGAAAGATTCAAGGTCATGCTGGATGTTGCTTTGAGCAACTTGGTTTAGTGGAAGGTGTCCCTGCCCATTTGCAGGGGTGTTGGATGAAATCACCTTTAAAAGTGCCTTCCAACCCAAACCATTCTTGATTCTGATTCTTTCTGCTTACCGAATGAGGTTGAATCTGGAAATTTGTATCACCTGCTCCACAAGCACCATAGAAAGTGCATCCCGACACAGATCAAATTCAGCTGGAGCTGCAGTGCCAAAATCCAACACAATGACAATGCACTGTTCTTGAATCACTCCAAATATCTGCCGGCTCTCACTGGTTAACCATTCCATTCGCTGCTTATATAGCTCAATAGCTCCAATTAGACAATCCACAAAATGAAGAATCAGTTCTTTTTTGGCTGTCAGCTTTATTCAAATAAGGGAGAGAAGGAAATTGAACATCAAAACAAATAATACAAATGCAGCCCCAAGCTTAGCACAGCTGCACAGCTAGTTTGTAAGTGTCAGATATGCCAGATAAGGTAGCAGTGAAAACAACCCATTTTCCTTCCACTGTTTCAAGAGCATATACTTGACAAATGCATCTAAGCTATAAAGAAAAGGCACTGCATTTTGTCCTAATTGCTTTTCATAATCTTTTTATGTGAGCATGGGACAGTGCCAATGGGTTGTCTGACTTGTCTGTCTCAAAACTGGAGCAATTAGAATGAGCTGAACAGAGGCGAGGATGTAGAAAGGACTGCAGAGCAGATGGGTGAACAAACAAGGACACAGAAACTTTGTACCTTCTCAGGCTAGAACTTTGACTGGCTTTAAAAAAAATTTTTACAGCAATACAAGGCAGCATACGGTTTGGTTCTAGGGCACTTCAATCTCCACCTTGTCTTTAGCATTTGAAAGAAAAACGTTAAATGTTTCTTGTTTGTACTATTATTCAACTAACAATGCCCAGCATTACAGATTAACTATTTGTGGGTAGGTGCGTAGGCAAATTTAGTTCAACTAACTGCAATCAACAACTAAAACTTCCAATATCTTTTCAGTAAAATCAAGTCTAGATTCAGTATTAAAATTAAAACCAGCACATCCTCCCTATGAATAAGTGCATACACATTCACCATGGCTTGTGAGTCTAAAAATGCACCACAGATTTCCCCAATATCTCTGTCCCATGTGAGCTGATTTACTTGTTGCCTTCTACCTCTAACTTCCTTTCCAGGACTACGTACAAAACCTTGGAAATACAAATGTTTTTAAACAAGAACATTTCTCAGGGAGAAGATATTTTGTGTGTCAGTCTGCACACTTCTCCCTCTCATTTGTATTTTTCTGTGTTCTTTAATATCAGCTCGGGCCCTGTAATGTGCCTCCCAGATACAGAGTCTCAGGCAGTCTGCCAAAGGAATGTCGGCCTGGGAAGGAGCACTTAGAAATCCAGTTTCCTCCTCTGACAGTCAGATTCATGCAAAGAAGTTTATTGCACTACACCAACCAAACTCCATCTTAAAATAAAGCAGTTTTCTTAGAATACTCCCTCTCACACGTAGCAAGCAAGTGCAGATTTCCATTTCTCTGAGGGCCAGGAAACTTCCGACTGTCCAGCCTAATTTTATTCATTCAGTTCATACCCATGTATTTTTGGACTAGCATGCCTTTTAGCACAAAAAACTACTACTAGCTTCTCCCTATCCCTATAATTTGCCTTTCTGTAGCATTCTACCCTTCTGTCTTCTTTCAGGCTTACATTTCAGCATCAACCAAGCCCTCTTATAAGGTCGTCACTCCACTGCCGCTCATCCTAGCAGCTCTTCTCAGAACCTACTCTGGTTTGAATTGCTTCCTCTAAGCCTGCAGTAATTGTATACAATGTTGTACTCAATATCCTAAAGGAGATCTGATCAGATTTTATATAGTAGCAAAAATGCCCTTCCTGCTGCTCACAGTATGTCCTAAGATTAAAAGACATTATGTAGATATTTCATACTGAATTAACGGGAATAAAATGAGGGGGAGAGGCTCCCTGAAATGGTTCTTTACCCATTTTTAAGCATTGTGACATCAGAAGTGACTCTAGTCATCAGAAAAAATGACAAGCCATTTGCTTTTGTAAAATCTTTTTATAAATTAACTCTTTCCCTCCCACACTCACATCTCTTCAATCAGAATCCATCCTCTTAACAATGGGGTTGCCAGCAGCTGTTGCTAAGACATTCCTTAGAACATGAGCCTGGGCAGAGATCCAGCTAGCTGTCTCTGTAGAATAGGCTGAGCCTTTTGTGACCTGCTGGCACTAAGCAAAGCACTGCTTTGCATTGGCAATGACAGAGCATTATGTCTTCTTATTTCAGAGTCCCCTTTGTTTTATTGATTAAAATTTTATTTTTTTTAACTGGTTCTGAGCATCTTCTCTTTAAGGGTTCCCTCTTTCAAGACAATGTAGATGTTGCTTAGAAACTGCAATCATGTCTGGAAAAGATTTACTGCAATGCTGCACCAAGGCAAGAGACTAAGATTTAGAAAGGAAAAAAGATATCTAATTTTTCTACCACTGATAGTTATCACTAACAGTTTGACAAAGCAGAAGAAAAAAATATCAAAAGATGAAGTTCTCACAAAGAATAAAAGTATTCTTTGTCATAGGAAAGCATTTTAGTCTCATCATTCTGCTACAGTGATAACTTCTAAGTGCATTGGGAAGGTACCACAAGTCAGCCACACTTACATTATACACGCTGCCATCTTGAGCTCTCTTGTACTGAGGAAACAGACCATCTGCATATCGAGAAGCCACAGGTTTCCCCAAGGTGGTCACATAATCTACAGTAAAATTTACAAAGTATCAAGTTGCTAATCTTCAGGACTACTTCAAACAGGTATTTTTCAGGCTGATGTGTATGTCATCCATGTGTGAGGCACTTGCATCAGTACTGAGCTTTTGACATTAAGAAACTTGAGAGAAATTCTAATTCTGTTTTTGTTTTATTTTCTGGTTGTATCTATGATGGGGCCCTGAGGCTTTCAACCTCTGGCTGCATCTCCTGCTGTCCTTGGCTGCATTCCCTGGCTGGACCCTAGACATGGTTAATTGCCTCGCCCTGCTGCAGGACTGTATCTTGTTCAGCGAGGGCATTGCCTGGGCTGCAGTCCCTTTTGGCTCCTGTTTCATTTTCCTCCCATAGAGCAGCCCTGCTTTTGCTGCTTCCTCCCAGTTTAGTCAAAAGTGAGGAAAAAACCCACATCTAATTACCTGTAGACCAAAAAGCTACACGGGACTTTAATTATTGTGAGGTTTGGGCAATCTCATAACAGGACTTGCAAATATTTGTCTGTCAAACCAAATACAAAATCTGGTACAGATAATGCTGTTCTCTTACACAACTTAATGGGTGCAGAAGTGAGTGCATCTAAGGAAAAGGCTGCACTCTGCACTTTCAGTAGCTACAAATCTTCTCCAGGATCTCCACTGATAGGAAAACATTAGGGGTGGGAATAGTTAACGTCATAAAGCAGCTATCTGTACACCATGCTGCCCTGCCTGCTAGTACATTCTGCTCCTAACACTGTAACAACTCTAACCCTGCTTAACAGCTTCTTCTTCATCTGCAGCATACAAGATATCAGGAATTGCGCTGGTGATCTTTGAATGCCCCATGGAGACAAGCCAGCCAAAACCTTAAATTATGCAGCCTAGAACTATGGCAATACATTACAATTCCTACTTCTCAGGCAGCAAGCTGTTCAAAGAAAAGAATATATTACCATGCTCTGCAAAGCACCATTATGGCAGTGGTTAATAATTATTAGCAAACTCTTCCCCTCCAGCTGTCAGATAACTGCAAAAGAACATTTTTCTATAGTCTGACTTTGCATGAAAATCAGACTGAATTCTAATTAAATTTAACTTTTTCCTTAAAGCTGGATACCCAGAAATAATATCCTATTCCCAAGCACGTTTACTAACCCTGAAGATCAATAGTAGATCACAGATTATGGCATGGCATACATTATGTTTGCCATCTGAAAGGAGACAGAGATCTTATCGTGTGTTATTTGCAAGAAAAAGATTAACAGTCTCAGCAGCATCAGCTATTTCTGAACTACAGATCTACTGGTGAGGATGTGAACTGCAGCCTAGGGTAAAGAAACAGTACAGTTGAGTAAGGAAAGGCATTCTCAGACCCCAAGTCCTTCTCACAACAAAAGGAGAAGGAGTTTCTCAGTTCTTTGAACTGGCAATATCAGCAACTGTGGATACAGCTTCCATTTCTGCCATTATCATAAGAGACAATGTGAAAATCTCCACTGTATACATTGGGGCTCAGAATGAGTGTGACTCTCTAGACTATTCAAAGTTGGGGTATTTATTATCCTATTATTGATTTGTCTTTTACCTTTCCTATGCTGAAATCCAGTCTGGGACAAAATCTGGGACAGGGACAATTTGTTTCTTTTGAGACCATAACGCTGAAGCCATTTAGAAGAAGAAACAAGGGACTGTACATCTGTTCTCCACTGACCAACTGCCAGTCTCCTTTTCTTCTCGTTTGATTTCTTCTTGTGGACCTCGTGGGAATCTTCAGGATCTTGTCTGTGCTTTAAATCAAAGGCATCTGCTGTAAAGAGAAATTAGGGAAACACTACATTTATATTTTAACCAAGCAATTTCAAAACCAAATGAGATTAACTTCTCCTTTCTTTACCTGTATTTCATGGTACTGTATATATGTATAGCTCATCTCTTGTTTTCTTTTGTTTTTTCATACTGAATAATGTCCTTAATCTGGAAAGTTGCTCTCAATCCTACACATACACTTGCTGTTACATCTTTCTATTCATCCATATACATTCACCTTCAATTTATTAAAGTAAATGTCTCTTGTATGTTGAAATTCAAGCCCTGAAATGTAAGTCCAGTTTGCCAAATGGCACTTCTTCCAACTCCTAAGACATCTCTCCTAAGTCTTGGAAATCAGGACACATAATAGGCATTCAAAGACTGTCAGACCATCACTACATACACATTAGAAGCATTATGCAATAAACAAGTATTTCCTAAAAAATTTATGTTGAACTCCTCCCATAAGCAATAGCATTGCCCCCAGAAGAACGTGACTTTATTGCAAGGCTGGTGAAATTCCCTCTGGTAACATCACTTGCCTCGAGTTTAAATGATGGTTCTGTCAGTTTCTGCTCTGGGCTGCGATGGATCATGTGTATGACAAGAAATCATGGACATGAAGGTCCAGGTTCCTTTTAACTTCTACAGGACATGGAACACACCTGAGCACAGCAGTATGGATTGCTAGGCTAGCTCTACTTGCATTTGGCAGCAGCAGCAGCTCAGACCCCAGAGTGCTGAGGCAGAAATGGAAGCAATGACAAACAATAATGCCTCTATTCTTCAGCACGGAGGTTCTAGGAGGATTTCGGTATTTCCTGTTCATTCCCAAAATACTCTGCATGAGCTAAGCTGGCTCTAGTTGATTAAATACCCTTGCTGTATCTAAGTTTGCTTTCTGTGGACTTTGGAAATTTCTGTACATTTTCCCCGGTACCAACATGATCTGGTGTGTCCAGTCCTCCATTGCCCATATACTGTAAACTGCCTGCAAATGTACTGCATATAACAAACTGGCCCAAAATACAAAGAAAGGTACTTCTGTCTCTGATGCCTCCAAAATAACCTTCAGCCTAGTATGGAATATGATCAGAACTCCCTGCTAAATTCAAGTATTATAACAACCAACCTGGTTCCAAAGGTTCATTAGATAGACAGTTCCACATTTAAAACTACATAAAGGAAATGAGACTCTTATCTTCAGAAATCATCTTTCAGTGACAGAGGGCTTCTATAAAGTGTAGACTAGCATGAGTTCTTTCACAGCCATCAGTCCTACAAGCAGGACACTGGGCTGGCATGCATGTAGAGGCTGGCATTTTACCAGCCCTCCTTTGCTCTGTACAGAAGCAGCAGTGACAGATGTTAACTCTAGAGAGAGGCAGGTGTAGGTTTGCAGCTGCTCGAGCTTTGAATACAGTCAGGCATTGTTTATAGTCACTTGAACAGTCATTCCCAGTTTCCTTCCCCAAAAATACATAAACGTCAGCACAGCACCCCATACACAGCCCAGGTGAGTGTGGCACGGCTTCAGAATGGCTTGTACAGCCAGCATGCACACCACAGTGATCCAAAGAAAACTGGAAGTTATCTAAGAGAACATGGAACCTATGCAAAAATAGTAATGAAATACTCACAGTCACTCCAGGCAAGTCTCTTAGATGGAACAGCAGTCATGATAGATCTCTTGACTGGCAGCTCCTCTTTGCTTTATTCTGAAACCCTGATGAATCACTGTTTTAAAAAATTAAAATATTGCCATGCACAGGTCAATATGAACTGGAGACTAGTTCCACATGCCCAGCCATTAATAAACCACAGAAGGATGAGATCAGGGCTTTCCACAAGCAAAAAACCACTGTAAAAATCATAGCTACTCCCCATCTCAAAAAAGGATGAAGCCAGATCTGACAGGGATCCACAAGCTCAAAAGCAGGAAATCAGGAAATTGGTAATATTGTTTCCCTTCCTTCACCCCAAATCATCATTAAAAAGCCAATATGCTAGAAAAATGAGTGTAGTGCTTTGTCATGTTGTCAGCCAGCTGTATCATATTCTATTATTGCTTTGCATTATACCTTACTGTAGTCGCATTTCTCTTCACAGAGAAAAGCAAAGAAAAACTTCCCAAGGATTTTCTGGGAATCACAGTGAGGAACCTCAGAGAAAGAAAAAACAATTCTTATCTCAATTGCCGATCCTCTTGTTGTGCACAAGTAGAATACATTATAGAAAATTATTGATCTGAAGGGATTTAGTAATTGGATTCTAGTGTGAGTGTTTTGATTCATTGACCAATTGAATCCACGCGTGTGACAGAACTGTCAGCTGACGAGATTTTATTCTGTTCAGTGGACTTGAGTGCTTGTGCAGATTCAGTTTAGATGTAATGTAATATATAGTAATATAATATAGAATAATATAGTATAATAAAGTAATTAATTAGCCTTCTGATGTCCATGGAGTCAGATGCATCATTTCTCCCAGACGTTAGGGTTGCCTTGATTTTACAGGACCTTACCTTTGCTATAATCCAACTGATGACAAAACCTCGGAGTACCTGAGATGCAATTTTGTGCAGAGATTCATAACTTTACCTATAAGACTACAAGATGAGTCACAAAGAAAAGGAATTATGTGTGTGAACTTGGTATAAGGCCCAAGTGTGAATAAGACACAGCAGAGGAACAGAAGACAAAATGCTAAACAAAGCAAGGTAGCATACAGTGGCTGAGCGTATTGCTTTGAGACATCAATGCTTTGGTTTTTCTTTTAGTAAGTAAGATGAATGAATGAGAGATATTTATGAATCACTAGCAGGCCGGCTGTTAGCATTGTCATCAAGCAGTTTTTCCCACAGTAAAGCAAAAACAGGATAAATATTTAAACCAAAGACTTAGCCTTCTCCCTCCTTCTTTATTGCAGAATACAACATGCTATCTATTTCTCTTATATGGATTTCAATACCCATATGGAAATATATAAACCATTCCAGTCTTTGTCCTGCTCACAAAGAAAGAGATGAACAGTGTGAAGGGCAGGGAGGACTTTAAAAAAGCAGAATTCTGCACCTTAACACCCCCAGTGTTGTGCAGCACAACCCCTGACTAGCCTTGGCATCAGGGTATTAAAAGGAAGCCCTTGCCATAGGGGAGCTGTGGCAGACAATGCCTATAGTGAAAGGCCACAGCAAGCCACAAGGCTTGTACCATTTTTCTCTCTACAGAAAAGTATCAGAATACTGTCATGGTAATAGCTAAGACACATTCTAGCATGCATCAGAGAATGAATCCCAGGTGCTGTCTCATTTTCCAGATGGCCAGAGATATGGCAACAGATTTTCCCTGGCCTTAGCCTCCAGCACCACCCCCAGTTGCTTGTGAACAACACCTGGACGTGAAATGTTAGCTCTGTACGAAAAGCTGCGTTTAAAAACAGATGAAGCAACTTCCAATGGAAACATTGAGTTTTACCTCAAGTCTTGGAAACTGTGAGCTCAAAACTCATGGTAGTTGGGATAACCTTCAGCCCAAGATCTGAATCCAAACAGGTTATTTTCAAAAGGTGAACCAGAGTTCATCTAGGCACCTCTACCATTTCTGCTCTGGCAGTGCAAACAAACTGCTAAAGCCATAACCCACCTCTGGCTTGGAGCGTGTAGCGTGTGAGGGTGGCAATGTTTGCTGAGGCCATTCCACCAGGCTGCCCCTAACAGGTGGGAATGCCTTGGGAAAGCCCACACCCCGTACAGCCCAAGAAGCTGCTCCACACCACCTGAAGTGCTGAAACCTGGATAAAGGGAGTGCAGAGGGCTGAGGCTGGTGGCTGCCCAGTGAGGAAATGGAATAATGGAATCACAGAAGAGATCAGGTCAGAAAAAAAACACAGTGGGTTGTCTGGTCCAGTTTCTGCTCAGGCAGGGTTACCCTAGAGCACATGGCAGAGGATTGTGGCCAGAATGTTCCTGAGTATCTCCAGGGAGGGAGATTCCACAACCTTTCTGGACAACCTGTTCCAGTGCTCAGTCACCCACACAGTAAAGCTCTTCCTCTTATTCAGGTGGAACTTCCCGTGCATCAACTTCTGCCCTTTGCCTCTTGTCCTAGTGATTGGCACCACTGAGAAATGCCTGGCTCCCTCCTCTTGGCACACATTTCCTCCGCCCGCCCCCCTTTAGATATTTATACACTGATGGGGTCCCTTCTCAAGCAGGGCAGAGGTGTCATAGCCAAACCACAGCGGGGCCTGAGGAAGAGGGGAAGAGCAGGACAAGGGCCACGTAGCTCACCTGGCCACGTCGCTCGCCGGCGCTGCGGCCTCCCAGAGGCCACCTGAGGCAACCGGCCGCGTCCCTGTATACACCGCATGGCAACGGGCGGGGAAGGGAAGCCGGGGCCTCCGGGGTGAAGGACCACGGCTCGGCGCCAGCCCTGCGCCAGCGCCGGGACCCGGCTGCCGCTGCCCTGCGGCGGGACCGGGGCCGCCGCCGGAGCCGCCTCCTCTCCTCCCCCAGCGCGGTGGCGCCCGCCCGGCCGCCCTCCGCCCTCACCTGCCTCCAGCCGCGGCCTCGCCGCCGCCTGCCCGGCCGCGCTCGGTGCCGCTGTGAGCCTGGAGACCGCCCGGTTGCTACGGCACGGCCCGGCCTCACCCCGCGCCCCAGCCAGCGAGCGGCGGGAGGGACGGCGCGAGGGCTGAGCTGCCCGAGGCCCGGCGGGACGGGCACGGGCGGCTCCGGGGCCACTGTCCCTGACCCTGCCACTGCCACTGCCGCTGTCCTTGCCCCTGTCCCTGCTACTGCCCCTGCCACTGCCCCCACCCTGCCCCTTCCCCTGCCGCTGCTGCCGCGGCGAGACCGATGCGGAATAAATACATCCTCAACAGGCGCCTGCACAACGCCGTGCATTCATTCCTTGGGGAGCTAGAAATACACGGGCCAACTTGGAGAGTTGCAGAAATCTATATATAGACCATTCGAGCCTTCTGGTCTCGTTAATTCTTAATTTAGGCTAAGCCGTTGACAATATTTATAACAAGAGCAGCCACGCATGTCCTTTCTTTAAGTCAGTAGAACAGTATACACTGGCTGGGGAATTGCTGTGCTCACACAATCACAGAATCAGTCAAGTTGGAAGGGACCACAGTGGGTCTTCCGGTCCAACCTCCTCAAGCAGGGGCAGCACATTGCAGAGGATTGTGTCCAGATGGTTTTTGAGTATCTCCAGTGAGAGAGACTCCACAACCTTTCTGGACAATCTGTTCCAGTGCTCGGTCACCCCTACAGTAAAGAAAATCTTCCTCATATTCAGGTGGAACTTCCTGTGCATCAGCTTCTACCCCTTGCCTCATGTCCTGGTGATTGGCACCAGTGAGGAGAGCCTGGCTCCCTCCTCTTGGCATCCCCCCTTTAGATAATTATATGCACTAATGAGGTTTCCTTTCAGTCATCTCTTTTCAAGGCTGAACAGGCCCAGCTCCTTCAGCCTTCTCCTGGAGAAGCCAAAATGAAAACTATTCTAAAATATGTGCACCATAAACCTGAACTTGGTATTAAAAAGCTGTTGTTGACATAAGATAACCAGAACCCCAGGTGTTTATTTGCAGTGTTTGGTCTGTAAATGTTTATGAGTTCAGTTTCCAGCTGAGAGACAGATAGGGTTGAGATTTGCACTTTACCTGTTTTGTTCTGGTTTACTATGCAATCACAGAGTAATGAAAGATCTGTCACTTTATAGGATCAACAGATCAGCCTTACCTACGTATTGATGTTCAGATGGAAACACACACCCACAGGCCATCCAAAGCATTGGCTTCAGCTCTCTGGGATTGGTAAACAGTGACAGGTAAGAGAAGTTCCTTATAAGGCATGCCATTGTTGGGATGGGAACATGAATTTCTGGAGCTCCAGTTTCTCACACCAAGAGTTTAAAGACTAGCCTAGGCATGGCAAATGATTTGCGCTTGCACAACTCTTCCCCTGAGGTATAGAAAAGGCATTTATTTCTCAGGCATGAAACAGTTTCCCATCATATCATTAAAAATAGTAGAACTGAATGTTCTCAGGATCCTTTCAGACACCATGACTGCCACAGCACAAGCTTCTGTAGAGACCCATAGTTTTGGGGGAAAGCTTAAAAAATTTCTCTTGTAAATGCAATGGATTTGTAAGTGGGTGCCCAAAAATCAAACTAGTTATTCTCGATTTTTTATGCTGCTTCCAGCGAATTTTTTACCCACCACTCAATATTCCTCACTCAGGTAATTTTTTATGCACTATACAGAAAAGCTCCATCCACTGTCATGCATAAATGTCTGTAAATGTAGTAATTAAATTTTTTAAAAAAGCAATTATATGTGCTGAAACTTTCCCTGCATAGAGTGTGCCAGAAACCTTCACTTGAGGCTTGGCTGCGCTAAACAAAATATGTTGCAAGAAAACATTCCTTAAAATGCTTTGAACTGCAGGGCTTATAGAACTGCCTGACAAGCCCAGGGGCAAAGGCTGACAAATGCAAAGCTACTTCTGGCTCCCACGGGCTTTGTAATCAACTGGCTGTTGTCTCTTAGGTGAAATTCTTAGGAAAATAAAATGCTCTCCGCATATCTCATAAACATTGTTCCCGTGGAAGCCCTGCCTTGGCCATTGCCAGCTCTGTAACTTGTGAAAATGAGGAATGTATTCTCCAGAAGCTGCCTGCTCAATGAGGCAAGGCTGAATAATAAAGGAGGTGGGGGAGCCAAGTAACTTGGAAGTGGGAATTGACTCCTTGTCAGTTGGGATGATAAAATTAAATCTGGAGCCATTCTGTCATCTGACCTTTAAGCTGAATGACAAAGTGATTTTGATGGGTGGAAATGTTATGACGTCATTGTAACATGCATCCTGAGATTGCATGAGCAAGCATGACTCTGTTCTGACTCGAGTACTTCACCTATGAGTAAATATATTTGATCAATATTTCTTACGGATAAAAATCAGAATTCTCATAATTTTCTCGGTAGTGGTGCTTAGAACAGGTAACTGTTGGCTTGTGTTTTATGATGATTCCTTTTGAAGCAAAACAAAGACATAATCCACTATTCTTCTGTCTTTCATTAAAAAAAAAACAAAAATCAAACCCCGACTCTTTAACATAATATCTTGTTTCTTTTAGATAACTGAAACCACATTTGACATAAACTTGCAAAATTTCTTTGTCCATGCAAAGCAGTGTACATGGTGCATCTAATCTAACTGCTCATATATTAACAGACTTTCTCTCATGGTACACAGGGATCAGTAGGTAAGGATACTTGTGGCACTGATGCTTATGGCTATGATAGTACAAAGAATGAAGCTTCACCAGGAAGTTTAATGCTGTCACACATCCTCCCCCAGAGTGTCATGCTTCCTGTTGACTCCCTTTCAAAGAGAAACAGGAATCAGTTGCAAGGGGTAAGGAAAAGAACAAAAACAAGCTGGACTGAACCTGGGTTAATGCTGTCCTTACACATTGTTTACAGTGATTGTCTTAAAAAAAACCCCTGCATACACCTAAAAACAGTCGATCAGCACAGAATATATAAAGCACAAAAATATAATGAAATAAGTAAAATACTCCTTTCAAGTGTATGTGGTTCTCAACCCTCAAGAGCCTCCTAAAAATTTCTAACAAAAAATTCTTCAGGTTATTTAGGAACCAGAGGTAAATCAGCCATAGAAGAACTGCCCCTGTCTAACAAACTATAATAGCTGTAGGACTAAACTGTTAGCCGTAGAGTGAAAATTAAAAGCTGGGCAGCACTTGTGAGGGTCTGGTGTCCATGTTTAAAAATCTAATGCCAGGCCTTGAGGAAAGGGAGTTGTGTTTCCAACAGAAGCCAGCAACTGGTTGTCCTCATCAGCCCACCCATGTTTTTGAGCTGTGCATGTCTCCTCTACTTAGTCATACATTGCTGCTTCCTGAATCTACCAGTGCAGTCTTGAAAGAAGCATAGTTGCTGAATATGCATATACCGTTCTTCAGCTGTCGGGGTCCGCTGTTATGTGTCTCTGCCCCGACACGGGGAAAGGTGGTTCTGGGCGGCCGCGATTGCGAAGGATGAGTCTGGACTCTTAGATTTTCGGTCTTCAGTTCTGTTTATTATCTCTTATCTACAAAGTTTTCTCTTTGCCCAGCCGAGGTCCGCTCAGCAGGACAGTCGAGTGCCCTCCCCCCTGCCCACAGGGCGGTTGTGTCTTTTATAGTAAAAATTACGTGTGACATATTTACCTTTATTTCCCAATACTATTCATCCTTATAGACAAGTGCACTTTCACTACCAAACAATCTCCAAGTGCCAACATCACCACACAAAATGGAAGACATGAAGAAGAAAGAAGAACACAGGACCACGCCCTGAATCCTCCATCTTGCCTTCATGACCCCCCTGTACCTATTTTTCTAAAATTTATATTTCCCTCCATAAAGGTATCATTCACACCCAAGAAGTTCTCATTTCCTCCGTCACAGGTTCTTCTCCTTTTGATGGATCGAAATCCAACCACCAAACCCTTTTGGCATCATTCCAGGGTTTCCGAGCCCCCCAGGGGCTCCCCTGGTGTCTCTGCACATCCACAGTGATGTGCTGAGATCCCACATTCAGCTTTTATTTTTATTTCTTCTTTTTACTTTTCTTTGGATCTGTATTTAACCAGAAGTGTTTCCAAACTGAAACTTCTCCATCCCTATGACCTTCTGTCCTCCAGTCACCACATGTAATATGGCTAGGTACTAATGGAGGTGACCTTGTCACTGAAGAGGCAGTGCTACTTGAAACAATGCATAACAGATCAGTCAAAATTTAAAATTAAAAAATAATGAAAAGATTGCAGGGGTCCATAACCTTTGTTTTTAAGACAGGCACTGCAAATCAAGGTTTGCCACTCCCTGGTACCCACACAGTGTTTGTGTCTTCTGGAATCAAGGATGAAAGATACAAATACTTCTGATTCCTTATTGCCTTGGGGTGATATTGCCTTACCTAGATCACATGAATTTCTTTCCAGGTAGCCTGCTTGCACAAGCTCAAAAGCATGCTAGCAGGCACCATGCCAGTACTCGAGATACTGTACTGAAAGGAGAATGAGGCATTCAGCTCAAAGCTCTTGTTCTTCTCCAAGTCCATTCTCAATTATGTTCTTCTTCCCATTTTTGGAAGTCACTCTTATTTACAGCTTGTCTTTGACTTCTTTGTCCTATTTTTAAGAAGACCGGAAAGAACTGATTTCTTGTTCCAGTGAGGAATTATCTCATTATTTGCCATGACATTTTCCTGTCTTCCCATAACAGGATTATTCTAGTTAACATGTGTAAAAAGTCCCTGCCTACTTCTACCAACATCTGCCTGCTAATATCCTTTGGTCTGTAAACCCCCAGGACAAGGCACTGAAACCTAGTAGTTTATCAAGGAATGAGTAATACGAATACAGGTAAAAAAGCTGGGAAGCACAGAGACCAAAAGTGGGAAAATAATGTTGTTGGTTTATTTCCCATGCTAGTACAACATGCAAATGAAAGAGACTATGGTGGACATTAATAACTCTAGTTTAGAAAACAAACCAAAATTCTTAAATGTGAGAAAAAAGTGAGGATCTGCAGCAGACTTAAAGCTAGAGTATTGGTGGAACACAAGCTGCTTAAAAGATAGAGGTTAATATAAAAGTGAACAGCCTGACCAAGAAGGTCCTGCCCATTCCTCTGTTCTTAGGAGTAAGGATGTTAAGTGCAAAGTAGAAATGAAAGAAGATAATGAGCCATAAATGGAGAGACAGGAGGAGTGAGAAAATGAATGAATGCATGAGTAGATTAATTTGCATTGGAGGGGAAATTTTCAATGGCGTATTTGAAATAAGAGCATGTAAAAGCCTTACTAAAATTTGCTTTGTGTTGAGACACTCATTTTGCACCATCATAAAAACACTGAATGTGGAGAGATGTTTGAGGCACAGCTGTGACAGTTTACGCTGAAGATGCTTCAACTGTTTGGTACCAGAAGAGTTCAAAAACCAAACAAATATTCTGCCAACACATTTAAAAGCCAGTAAATAGCTTAGCAAGCTGAATACACTAGGATAAGCTAAAGCGAAAAGTTCATTCTTTTAAGGCAAGATGGAGAATGAACAATTTCCTCTAGTAAGGGAAGGTTTGGCTTATCATAAGGACTAGGGAGCAATGGTGATAAAATTGTGCAGTGGTTTGTGCAAACCAACAGACTGACTTGTCTTCAAAAACTCTAAAGTCTTTCTGGCAGTATCACGTGTGAAAGGGTAGAGAGGTCATGTGTGACAAAGTTATCAAGATACTTCAGAGTCTCTGGGATTCCAGCCAGGTTGGAGACAATTTTTTAATAATATCTAAAGACTGCATTTAACTCAAAGGACATTGATTTATAATGCTACAGTCTTTATGAAAGGTGGTTTTATTTATAAATATCTAAAGCCACATTGCACTCACTGAACTCTACCTGTGCTGTGACCCCACTATTCATATTCAAATCAAATCATCATGAATGCAGAAGGAATTCTGCCATTGTGTTTTATTTTCCTAAGTGTGTGCCATGGTGTTGCATACACTTCTGTCACATTGTCTGCCTTCTATAGAGAAATATGTATTGACTAGAAATCCTTGTTACAATGACTAAGCCTATGAGATTAGGAAATGTTTGGAATGACAGAAAAAAAGACCAGTAGTTGTTAAAAACTATTTTTTATAGGAAATTGCCCATCTTGTATAGCAGCTAACAGAGGATCTTCACTGCAACAGCAAATCAAAGTGGTTATGTTAAGATTTCTAATCAAGCCTAGACCAGAAATAGTGTAATATTGTTGTATTACTGCCAAAACAGAAAACAGTGATGGGGTAAGAGAAGCACCACATGAGGAAAATAAGGGCAAGATCCCAAAGTGATTGCTGCTGCAGGGGGACACAGTATGATGGTGAGCAACAGGAAAGCACAGATGGAAACAAGCACAACAGGAGGGGGAAATCAGAGGATTAGGGGCTGACCCAAAATATCCCACTACCATTCTGCAAGATATATAATGTTATGTAACAATAAATTCAACATTTTAATATACAAATGAAAATCTTCTTATATCAGGAAGCTGCTTCAGTATAGACCAGGTTGGATTTTTTACTGTGGACAATTATAGACCCAGCTTTTTCCAGTTTAAGTAAAGTTCACGTGGATTCCTCTGCTTGTCAGCCATTAAATATACAGCAAAGGACATTCCATCAGCTTGAAAAATTATTTAAGCTAAGTAGTATTACTTTCATGCAGAGTATAGTGTCATGGTGTTATCAAAAGGGATAACTGGAGGTGAGAATTGCAGGTGGCATATTGCTGATCACTTAAGCCTACAAAAAAGGGTTTGCCTCCTGTGACTTCAGTCACCTATGACATGGGTGATTAACCAGGGCCAGTCACCTGCCCTCCTTGGCAATCAGCGGAGAGATGAGTTAGCCATCTCCCCACACCCACGTGTGCTCTGGCTGCCCAGGCCGAGTGAGCCAGCTTGCCCCTCTGCAAAGGAGGGAGTGCTTGCAGCCTGTCCAGTGTTAGAAATGGTGGGAATGATGGGCAAGTGCGGTCCCACCAGTGGGCTCTGATTGTGCGAGGGGGCCAGGCAGACACCCCTTCCTGTGTCTTGGCGAGAGGAGCCTGCTTGCAGAGGCAGTGACCTGTGCTGCAGCAGCAGAGCTCGGCTGTTCACTGCACTCCCGCCATTCCCGTCTGCACCAACCCTCCACAGGGCAGCAGGGAAGGTGGGACGAGGCTGTGTAAGGGCCTCGAAGCTCTGCCAAACCCGAGATGCTGGGAGTTACATGCCAAAATGAAGTCTCAAAGATGCTGCCTAAATTTTAAGCTGAGATTGCAAGGCTTGCTGACAAAAGGGGTTTAAAAAGATTTGTTTCCATTTGTAAATGTAGCATCAGCCCAACACCAATCAGTGAGAGATTTACAAATACTGATCCTGAAAGCAATATTTGCGCCCAGTCACTGTGTTTATACCAAGACCTGTGTTTTCAACAATAGAATAATTACCTTCATTCATGCTAAGGGTTGTTTGGCCAAAAGCAATATATCATAGATGACAGTTCTTTATCTAGTAGGATATATGTTGGACAGTTATTTCATTTAGAAAAAAAGTGGTGTATAATTTCCAAAATGTAAGATATAAAAGGGGCTTTGTCTCATTGGTAGATAACTAGACTTTCACATGGTATTTTTTACATTAGATTCAACAGAAGGCATTAAACCTATTAATGCCATATTTTAAAGCATTTTACTGTCTTTTAAACACATAAAATAGATTTGGTGTTGATAAAATCCTGCACAGCATTTTGATAATACAGGAAAGAAATATATTAAACAATTAAGATCTGGTTTTCACCTTTTAGTTTTCATATATTTCCTTACTACATTTGTGATGGACATGTTACTCAGCGTACTCTTAGGCAGGACTTTGTTTTTAAATAACTTCAACTCTTTCCTCACTCTAAAGAGTGAGGAAATATTTAAAAATATTTGTCCACCATTGAGCTCATTCAGAAGAGTTCAGTAACCTCAGTGTATTCTAATTACAGTCTTAGCACAATTAAGATAATAATTCTCAAGTCTAAATAATTCTTTACAGCATAGTTTCATAAATATTCTACAGAGTTATGAAATAATTAATAGATAACAACTTTCATGAAGTACTTGCTGACATTTTAATCCCAAGGTGTCACTATGGGCAGGACCTGCCTCTCAGAGATAGTGCAATTGAGACACTGCCCAGCTGATTTAAAACTTGGCCCTGGTTCCTCCTGCTGGATTGTCACAGGATGTCCATGAAAAGGACAGTGACATGCACCATTCTGTGGTAACCATCAAAGAAGCTGTATTTAGTGACATCTGCACTACGGTCCTCCAGGTAAGGATTTTCAATGCACGTGGGTTTAGAATAAGGAAAGAGCTAGAGAACGGATCCTGGAGGGAATGTTTCATTATCAACAGGAAAGTGCATTTTGCAAAGGCTTTGAAAGGCAATTAATAACATCAAGACCAAAAAAAAAAAAAAAAAAAAAAAAAAAGAGATTGATTACTTCATGATTGAAGAACCTGCCGACTAGGCTACTAGGCTTGTTGTTTTAATCAGTGCCTTTTATTCCTTTTCACCAGGGTTGCCAGCTTCATTCCACAGAGCAGGAGCTGGGATGTCTGCTCACAGCTGTCTTGCTGCATGGCTGGCAGGAGTTGCTGATACTGAGCTGAAATTGCAACCTGCCCTTGGGAAGGAGATTCATGGGTATAATTATACTAATTGTGGATTTTTGCCCCTCCCACTATTCCCATCACTTCCATCTGTAGATCTGTAGTACTTTTATTGTAAATGAAATGGTTTTATGTCACATTAATTTTAATTTTCTATTATATCCCCCACAGTTGGTGTGTGTCTTTGTAACTCAGGGCCCGTTTTACAGATGACTCACGTAATAGTCAAAGTTATTAGTTTGCTACAAAGCTGCCTGCAATCCCAATTTTTCAGTGCTTCTACATTGCTCACAGACTTAAAATCTGGAGCCACTCACATTGCTTATTAGTTGAGCAAAATAATTGGAAGTGTTAGTGTAACTATTGTTTTCTAGGGCCCCGGGCCATGGCATTGCATGCTGGAGATTCAGTGGAGCCTCATGTCCCATCTGGGTGGCTCAGAGCTTCCAAGCCAGCCTTTGTCTGGGCCAGGAAGTACCTTTCTTCATGAGCAGTCCCACAAGCTGCGACGGAGAGACTCAGGACATCCATGCCGCATGAGTCACAGCACCACAATGTGCCCCTTAGGTGCTAATTAAAGTCCACTTCACACACAGGAATATACTTCCAATTATCATAGTAGCCTTGGAATGTTCTGTGGGATGTGGAGAAGAGCAGAAGCTATTGCAGAAAAAAAGTACTTGGAGCATTTAAATGACAAGGCCCTCGTGATTAGTCTGTGTTGTTGTATGAATTATCCCGCAATACCTCAGCTCCAGGTTCCAAAACAGATGTTTATGTGAAGGTTTTTCCAGGACTTCCAAGTCCTGGCTTCTCAACAGTCCAAAAATCTGAGGAAATCAGGCTTTTTTAGTTTCCTTCTCTTCAGCTTCCCATGTCACTGCATGGTAAAGAGCCAAGACTATTGGCTGTTCAAAGAATTTGAAGGAAAATCTGTGAAGGACAGACAAATTTGTCGTTCAGAATGTTGTCCTGAAGGAAAAAAAAATTCCAAAAATCTACTTCCATGGGCAACCTCAAGTTTGTTTTTTGTTTTGAAATGACTTCTTATTTCGGAATTTCACTTGGAATAGATATTCAAAGGATCTGCCAATTCAAGCCTCTGTTGTGATTCAGCTGTTACTCATCCATAAAATTAATAACTTTATGTCCTGTTTCTTAATTCTTAGAAGTTTATCATCAATTTATCATTACCCTTCTTCATAATTTCTCAAATACTATCCAAAGTATTATTCAGGAGAGAAATAAGGAGACAGCCTATCTGAAAGACTATGCTGAAGCCTGGGATATTTATATACAGAGAGATACTGGGGCTTCTTTTCTTCTACTTTTTTTTTCCTACTTAAGCAAATACTGTAACAAGTCCTTCCCCCACTTTGCACCTAAAAGCTGTGAATCCCATATAAAAAATCCACTTCAATAAGAAAATCTGTGCCATCAAGTGGTCCCCAGCGTGCCCAGGACACTTGCAAGCAATAATCATATCAGACTCCATTTCCTGCAGGTATTTCATTGCCTTTAAGATGCACTTAAATTCTGTCTGTCTTGAAGTGATCTTGCAATGAATATTTATATAAAGCTGTGATTGCACACTGTGTCCACACTTTGTGGTCTGTGTCAGCAAAATAAAGGGTCTCAGTGCCAAAGAAGGCTTTGAGTTCAGCCATAAAAGAGAGCACAAATACACTCTTAAGATGTAGGTAACTAGCAAAAGGGTGTTGGCCATTACAGTTCATATTCTTTTTGTGAAATCATTTGACAAGTATTTAAATAAGCATATGACGGATACACCCCAGTACATTGTTGAGTACTTTTCTTTTTCTGGTATCATCACAGAGTCACAATGGCAAGCATAAAAAATGCTCTTGCCTCCAAAAGCAAAAAGGAGCTCTTTAGTAAGCTGCTACAGAAAGTCCTGCTCTCCCTCTTTTGACTTCTTGGTAAAATGTCCTCTCAGAGACTCCATCAGTCTTCCCCTTTCAGGTCTTCCCAGAGCAGTCACAAAGAAACAGAACAAATCTCACTGCTGTACACAATTCCTGTTCCACCTTTGGACACAAACTGTGAACAAACAGCACCAAAATGTTGCCAAAACATATCTGGTTTGGGAAACATTATCAGCATCCTGGAAACCAGAATCCAGGATGAACCAGTCTTTAGCTTTGATTTAACATATTGAACTGAGTGGTCATAACTGATGGGTTGAATGAGGATCCATGAGCAAGATAAAAACATATTTCATCCTCTCTGTGCTTGGATGGATCTGCACATGTAGCAAGAAAAATAGAATTATTTTCAAGAATTGAAAAATTGCTATGCTCCAACAAAATTTTCTGTTTCAATTATTTGGTTTATTTTGTCCTGTGATTTCTATCACTCTGAAGAAATTCATACTTGAAACACACAACTGTATCATCAGAACTTTTTGGGAAAGGAAGAGATTGATAAAATTAGTAAGAGATAAAAGAAATGAAGAACTATTACAAAAACACAATGTATATTATCTATTTCTGAAAACCTGCACGGTTGATGACTCTGCTGAAAGACATGAGAAAATATAGGCGGGAGTGACCACCAGCATCCCCATGACACAGAATGTCAACGAGAGGTATGTAAGAGGCTGCTTTGAGGCAAGGCATTGTGTTTGGAAGATCATTCCTTTAATTTTGAGAGGGGAAGCCACGACTTCAGCCCATTTCATTATACTGTGCTGAGCTATTGTCTCCTTTTTATTTTTTACAGTGTCCTCTAACACTGGAGTTTCATGAATGGAAGGCTGCAGGAATTGCATTCATTTTTGAAACTGACTACTGAGGGACAGTGATAATGAGGGCTGATAGGAACAGCTGGAGAAAATGGCTAAGATGTAGCAATTTAATAGATTTTTATATAAAAAATAGCATGGCTCTTTAGAGCTCCAGCTCTTGGCAATTATGAAAGTGCAAGGTGATTATAGCTCTGTTACGGCAAAGGTCTTCCTCTCTCAGTAGTCCCAGGTTACCATTCAGTCCTTTCACACACCTGCAGTACTGTGCCAATTACCATCCTTTGCTAGGAAATCCCTTTCATTTGCATTGAATTAGGTCGTTGCCCTGCTGCTTTTCCCACAAGAACAGGAAAACACATAGATGCTTAGAAAAAGAGAGGAAGGACGCTTCCCATTTCCCAAAGCAGCAGAGGTGGGTCAGTAAAATATCTGAGAAATGACACTAAGTGTAAAACAATTCTGCCCTTCTGTTTTCTTGTTCCCACTGATCAGAGCTGCTGCTGCTCAAAAGAAAAACCTGCTTAATATAACCAGAGAATAGAAGACAACAAAATATATACAGCTACATATTAACAAAGACAAGCTGAGCAAATTAAGCCATAATTTTAAAGCACAGCATAGTCTCACAACGGTGGCTTCCTCAAAAGAGTGGCTATGGTGGAGGCTGTTTGCATCCTCTGCCATTGCAGAAGACGTGTCTGAAGTCCTGGCTATTGGGGTGGTGTCAGAAACAGGAGCATAGGGCTCCCAAATAACACTTAGCTTCTAATTTTGCCAAAGTGCTTTACAAACGTGAGGCTAATCTCGTGGCAGCATGAGGAGGCAGGTGTTATCTTCTGCCCAAAGTCAAATGACTTGGGCAGCTGCACACCTGGAGTCACCAGAGTAGAGTCGGGCAGAGAATACAGAAAGGTTTTTTGAATATTTTTCTATTGAAACCATAACTACACTAACTGCAGAACTCATTTCTTTCTTCAAAATATGAAAGGCAAAAATCATCATGAATGCCAGCCAGCGCCTTAAGTGCAGTCCCTTCAATCTGTCACTGAGGAACACCTAGCATTTAAGGATTATTTTACTTCTAGTCAGGGCTTGTTGCCTACTATGGCTTCAACCAGGCTTTCCATCTCAGTCTGTGAAACTGGATTCATATTACTATGAAACTGGCAGTGGCACAAAGTACTCTTACAAATCAGAAAAAACCCTTTTCCAGCTATTTTTGCCAAGCAGGGAGGAAACGCCACCAGCAGCAAAATGTCTGCTTATGTAATCAGCCTTAGTTAACTGGGTCTGGGTGTTCATATAATTGGTTTAAAATATTTAATTAATGTTTATAAGAACCTCCCACAGCTTCTTAGTGCTCTGTGGTGCACTTAAATTGCCCTTGGTAGATCAGACTCTAGGAGAACAGCACCATAACTGTTTGGGAGAGGTGGAGACTGACAAATGTGAAAAACCCCTCTGTATCACAGTTTCTTTACTTTTGTTTCAGCTCCTGTTTTACAGTTACCTCGCTCAAACTGTTAAACAGCAGCTGTTTTCTTACAGGCACCACAGCAGAAAAGAGACTTGAAAACATATTACAAGTAGATGAGACAGCCTCAGGGGGCTTTCTCCATGCACAAGAGGATGCCATGGAGGAAGGTGTTATGGAGGGAAAGGAGATAAGGTATCATCACAGATATCACATATAAAAGGGCTGTGAGAAGTGTAACCTACTGATGTAAAATCTTAATCCTCCTGACAGGTTGGTAAGATAAAAAATTTGTTGATTTTCAGTTCATTTTAGAGTTGATGAGGCCTTCTTAACACAAGCTGTTGCACTTGCTTGAATTAATGCATTTCCCAGGCCAGTAGCAGTAGTTGAAGCAGAAAATATCTCTTGGAAAATCTTTCATTTGTATTTTGAAGTTACTTGTGAAGGAAAAGCAACCTCTGGCAACTTGTGCAGGTGTTATTTTCCTTTCCAGATTAAAAGATCTGTCAGAATGACACTGGGAAGCTTGTGCTCTTTTTTAAACTTAAAACATTGCATCCTCCTTCTTGCTTATTACTTTAATGGCATTTTCAAAAATGTTGCATTTCTCTCTGCATGTTCTGATCCCATGAAGGCCTTTGCAAACTGCACAACTGTCAGAAATGACAGGAGCACAGCTGAAGTCAGCAGCAATAATGTCAGACTTTGCATACAGAGTCCCTTTTTAAAATTTTTGTTTTGTTGAGTGGGGAGGGGTGTTCCTGTGAGTATAATGAAGTGGTGGTTGGCTGCTTGCTGCAAATAATTTCTTATGCAGATTTTACATAAGATTTTATTTACAGTTCTCATATGGCTTTGAATGGAGAAAATAAAGTCAGCCACACAGGGAAAATAGTTAATTATTAAAACAAAACAAAGCAAAACAAAAACACAGCCAAAAAAACCCTCCAAAAATATGTGTATGTGATATGCCATCTTCATGTTAGAAAGCATGAAATCACTTTTTCCAGAGAAACAGACATATGAAAATAATGATGTACCAACTGGAACACAGCTCTTACCCACTGAAGCCAGAATCTATAGGAACCTGAGGGGAGCTCCCTGTAGCTATCTGTGTGAGCTGGGCCAGGCTGGGGTTTCTGAGCAGCAGCTACCAAGAATCTCAACTCTAATCCTGCTCTCCAACCACAGGACAGCAAAGTTTTTGTTCTATAGTACAGCAAGGAAATGCTCATTTCAAGACCTCACTATGCGACTCAAGAAACACTGGAAAATAATACTCTAAAAAAATGTTTAATTTCATCATTGAATCTTTCTGATAAATGCATTGATGATTCAGTCATTCATTACTTACTGCAAAAGTGGATTAAAATGTGTCCACAACCGAAAAAAACCCCAAAAGTTTTAAGCCAGCATCAGTAATAAGCAATCCAGTAATTTCTTTCAGATCTGAAAATATATATGCTGCAGACAAAAACCCCTTATTATAATTGCTAATTAGCTTAGTATAGTTAACTGATGTGTTCTGCAGCATCCTTAGAATTTAAATTCTGAAATTGAAAGTCATAAATTAAATAAAATTAAGAAACATACTTTAATTCTTAATCCCATTATACATGTACTGTATTTTAAGCATGAGGGAACCTGAAGTTCACAGTAGATGTTTAATGAATAATCAGATCTGGAAGATACAATTTGTCATAGCCACGGAATTAGCTTGGTAAAAACCAAGCCTGACAAGTTAATTAAATAAGTCTGAAAGTCTGAATATACTGGATAGTTTGAGTATTTGCCAGCATCTCTGTTGGAGTTTTTTGTGGTGTTTTTGGGGATTTTTTTTTTTTTGGTTGTTGTTGTTGTTTTTTGGTTTTTTTGGGGTTTTTTTGCTTTACACATTATTTACATGTAGAAAAAATAAGAAACAAATAAGAAAGTCTACAGCTTATGGAACTACAAATCTCAACCAAAAAAAAAATCCTTAAATATTAAATATCTAGTGGATTAAATTCTTCATGCTTTTCACACAAAATATCATTCTCAGAAAACTCAGCCAACACTTAAAAGAGTGTTTTCACAAATGGCTTGACCTTACAACCCTTTAACCTGATGAGTCATTCCAGATCATGCTAAAGCTTACTCATGAGGAAGAATGTAATTTTTGGATCCTTAGTATCTGACCTCACAAAGTATGATGCAAACTACCACCACGAGTGAGAAAACTACGTGCAGTATGAGGGTGCTAGAATCTCTTGCTGGAAGAGATGGAGCTTTTGTGCTCCCTCCTGGGTAGCTCATGCTCTCTAGATACTACCACTTCAATCCACATGAAAACGAGCTTGAGTGGATCAAATGCTAGCAAGATCCAGCCATAAGTCTTCTGTCTCCTAAAGGGCCTGGTCTGGCAACAGGCTGAGTCTTCTCCAAACTGGCTGTAATCCTTCACTAACGGGGTTTTTTTAGAGGGTTGGCATTGCCAGGAACTGCTTTGCCAAACATTAAATCCTTGCCTTCACAAAGATGGTGAAATGTGTCTCTCCTACCCGTCCTCCACACATGTAGACAGATATACAAGGGCACACCCACACACACCATCTACACATACACCTGTGCTTTCTCTTTTTTTAGCCTTCAGGAAACCTACAGTTTCAAATTCTTCCATGATGGCTGCTGACATCAACCTCTAATAGGAGGGGAAGGACAAGAAGGAAGAATCTCATAAAATCACATCCCTTAGCTGGGACTCACATGACTTAGCTGGGATTCAGGATAAAACCTTGTCACTCATAAAGAGCATGTGAACATGAACAGCAATTGAACCAAGTCCACAGCACAAGTTAGCAATACTTACATGGTTTCCCATTTTGAACTTTTCTATCTTGAGTATATTTTTCCTGCTACAAAAGAGCAGGTACTAAGAAACTTGGTATTTCTGTGACGTTAATAAACTGTTATCCTTTAAGTATTATTGATCTTTCTGAGCAGTAAGGGGTTTTACCCTTAGCTGGTGCTTTGTTGAAATACACCAAAAAATATATTTTGTAGGAGTTGTCTTAAATCAATCTCCTGACACCAGAAAGCCATGTCTAGTAGAACCATTTGGCTATAAAACCTCCCTGCAGCTGTTGCCTTTGCAGTGGACCCTGTCCAGATCCTCCCTCCCAGCATGGAGAAGATAAACAGGAGATGTATTGCAGCCTGGGATGCTCTGTTCTATAGCTATTTTTTCAGCTGAGAGTGAGGTCCAATTCCTGTTCACGCTCTCTCCCTGACTGCAGATGAGGGGTTTTCCTACTGTTTCAGAAGAGAGGCTACTGTGACAACCCACACCACAATCAGAATTTGACAAAAAGTCAAGTTCTCTGGGCTTCTCCAAGTACAGTGTCTGGTGAGATGGTGGTACTTTCTCCACTCATACATATGCTCTCAAGGCATAATTTATCCCCATTCTTTCACTACATCACAGCTACAGGCTGGATTAGTAAATAAAGCAAGCGTGGAGTGTGGAATGGGAGGTTTAAGATCACACTGGAAAGTCAGCAGTTTTACTCATCGGGCAAAATCTCCCGTGACGGCATTCCTTTCTGAAACCTGATCCTGGAGAGAACAGTTTACAGAGCTGAAGAGATGCCAGGCAATGATCTACAGCCCTGGCCTTCCTGAAATGTATTCCTCCCAAGCATCTGTAAGCTGTCAAGTCATCTGCGTAGTCCTCACATATGTGTAATGCATCCTTGAGCCATGACTTTTCTCCTGTGGTTCAAAGCTGTGTTTTCATGTGACTCTGAGCACTTTAACTATATGCCATATTGGGATACAGGTCCAAACAAAACAATTTTATATCAGCTTCCCTATTTTTAGAGGACGGCTTATGTTCTACTTGGCTGAGTGAACAGAAATGTTTGGGAATGGCCCCCAACAAACTTCTTGTAAGCTGGAAGTCTAAATGCTACAGCTAAATCCAGGCAATCACATGGTTATGTGTGCAATCAGGGCCTTACATCTACAGGACGTCTTCAGACTTTTGTAGGAAGTTAGGATCTGTCGGAAGAATTGCAAAATTTTAAAAAATTCAGTAGTCTTTCTGTTCTGACCTGTTATTACATACAGTAACACTGCTGCTAGCTAAACATGGTTGGACTCAGTGATCTTAGAGGTAATGATTCCATGGTTCTCTATACCTTTAATGACTTGAGGGCTTTTCTTCCAGATTTTGGGATCAGGCACGAGGGAAAGAGGAAGAGAGAGAATTTCTCCTTGGAAGCTTGGACATTTGGATTTTTTTTCAGCCTTAGTCTGATTCCCAAAGAAACTGTAGCCTACATAATAAATCAACTAAATGAAATAAGTAATTTCCATAACACATTCCAGTACTGAAATATTCAGTATGTGTAGAATTTGAGACGAATGTATCATGTTTAGGACTTTTAGCCAGCCTCTGGTATTCATGTTGCAATCACAAGTTGCCCAGGTATTAAAGCAGTGCTCCAAGACAGAAGGCAGCTCTTCTGCATGGGATCTGTCTGGCTGTGTATAGAAGAGGCATGACTGTCTCCTCATTTCCTGGATAAGGCTGGACAACAATGTAATTACTTTCGTGATTTTATAGAACATTTCAAAAGGTCTCTAAGGGTAATAATGCTTATAACAGCATCCTGAAATGCCAGCTGAAGGCACTGCTGCTAGCAAGGAGTATCTGCAGCTCATGCCTCCTTCTTTTACAGTTTGGTTACCAAACTAAATATGGAAGCTGCTGTGGTTTCCCACGGTTGTTGATCCTAGGATCTACTTGTAAGGTACGCTTTAATTGCTGATATAATTATATCCACCAATGTATGGGTTATGTTGTAGAAACCCATAAACTACATTATTGCCCTACAGGTCATTATCCATGTCATCATCCATGTATCATAGGCACAAAACCACGTGCTCTTTACTGAAGAAGTCTTTACTGTCATTTCCATACACTTCTCTCCAGAAATTCTCCTGTAAATACCCTCCAAAATTTAAAGAGGTACTTTTATTTGATAACTTTTTCTTGTTTTCACATGGAACAACCAACTGTCTCATCTGAGAACAAGACCAGTCCTTACAACCAGCATACTTACTGCTCCACATTAATTCTTCTGTCTCCATCAGGCATTAGAGATGGCTTGTCACAGGTGGGATCATTCTGCACTTCAGTGATAATTACGGAAATTTTCAACACACAATGATATTTGATTTTTTTACCTGCTAAAACAGACAGTGAGAGGCCACGTTCCCTTCAGGGTTGCCCTACACCTTGGTAAATATGGTACTCTGGAAGAAAAAAAGAATCAGCTAAAGCTGATTAAAGCTGCAAGCAGTTTTCCAACGGGGAGCATATTTTTGGTTCAATTGGCATGCTGGCCTCCCAGAACAGGTAACATATACTACCTGGTATTTACTTTAGGAAATTCCCTCTCTCCTCCTGAGATTACTGAAAACTTGACATGTCTACAACATTCTCTGTAGTCTTTGAAAATTACTTACAGATGACAGTAAGGGATCTGGTGGCCTCTCATATTTGTCTTGAGTCTTTTCCAATTAAAGAATTCAGGCAGTGGGAAAACTTCAGCTGTATCTGTTTAGTCAAAAGAAGCCCATGACCAAAAGGTTTCAGCAGACAAGCACAAAAAGTAGTGGGACAATTGAGTTAAGGAAAATTAACGAAGAAAGACTGGCAGAAAGCGTAACTCGTGAACACCTAGAAAAAGTCAATCTCCCTGTGGTAGTTGGTATTCTTTGCTCCACTTCAAATAGTTTATTTGAGTGATTTCTTTTAGAATTTTTAAAATACAGCAACATTTTTAATATATATGATTTTGTTCATCATGCCTGGATTCATAGGAAAGGAACAGATTGCAGAACTGAAACATGCATATATATAAATTCTTTAGCAACATACAGCATTTAATTGCTTATTTGTTTTATACAGTATTTGCAGGAGTGTCTAATAGCTGGAAGGAGTAAGAGGAACAGTCTACGACGGATCTCTTGATCAATTTAGAAAATAAACAGTTTTATAGATAGATCATTTTTTCCTTGTATAACCTCCTGTGTTCCTCTTCTGTCAGAGCCTTTACTGTTAATAAAAATTTACAGTATGCTTGGTAAGTAGAAGGATTACCAGGTGTGATGGGACCAGAAGCTTCCAAAGGCCCTTCTCCCTCCTCTGCAAAAGAATAGCACTGAAGTCACGCCACAGGGATAGGAGGTGCCACATCATAGTCTCAGAGGTACAGCAGATGGCTGGGCAGATCTCAGATATCTTTGGCAATGGGGATTCAGTAACTCTCACTGTCAGAATTATGGGAAAAAAAAAAGTAAATGGCCTTCTTTCAGCAAGGAGACAGGCACAGAGACAGGACATGCATCCATTATTTCTATTTATGAGCCCAGAAGGTCCTGCTTACGAAGCAATTTCCCCATTAGGAAAATAAAAAAAAGCAGAGCCTTCTGCAAAGGACCTATTGGACCACACTGACTGTTTAGAGTCATCTGATACACTGGGAGAAAGATAAAGAATTTGAATATCTGAAACCTTCACAGTGAGGATCGTAAAAGAGAACAACTAAGTTATCAGGAGATGGCATGTGCTATAATTGCTAGGTCATATGGAAATAACATTCAGCAGCTGTTATTTTACCAGCATTAATAACTCTAGCTCTCCCACAGACATAAAGGAATAAAAAGTCTGTCTGCTGCCTGCACGTCTTAGATCACAAGCCATGGGCCTCAGACAAGACTTTTGCCCCAAATGTCTGCATTTTATTTTAGAGGTAGGTATACAACATAAATCAAAACTAAAATATTCATTTGCTTGGTAACTGTAATTTTCCTACACATTGTTGTGCTCCACAAAGTCTGAATAAATGTGGACTTCTGTTCAGTGAGTCACAGAAAAAATAAAATAATTCTGTTTACCTTTACACGTCAGCCATAGTGCTATATGGAAGTCGTTCTACAATAAAGAGCTGAGAAAGTTAAATGAAATTTTACTACCATGATAAGAAATTATTGTAGGCCTTTCTTTCCTGTGAAGAAGTAAAATAAATAGCAAAAACACCATTAAGTACAATTCTAATGTTAATCTTCATAAGAACATCTATTTTACTTGAGACAAAGACTTAAACAAATATTTTATTGCCAATACCAAAGGTATTGGTAACCCACCTGGATCAGTGCCTTAGATCACCCTACGGATCTCTGACCATACAGCAAACAAATTGGCAGATGTATGAGTCAATATTCTTTCATTCTAATAAAGAGGACAAGGCAGTTTGGCAAACTGCCTTGGTTACTGTTTGTCTACTGAGAAAAGTATATTAGCAGCAAGTCTGGTCACCTAAAAGCAGGACTCTGCAGGATACTCCCTGTTCAAGGGCCAGATTCAAGCTTAGAAGACTCTTATAAGTCTCCCATCATTGCCCTGACTTGACTTAAGCCTTCCTCTGCAAAAACCTGCGCAGGTCTTCAACTCAGCCATTACCTTTCTAGCAACTCATTTGCCTCCAGGTTGCAACACCCACTGCCTGCTCTCTCCTAGACAGGTGAGGGAATAAGTAGTTTAAAAAATATTAGGCTAGACAGCACTTCCTCCAAAAGATGGTGCAGTATTTTATTAATAACACACTATGCAGCTTTATTCTGTAATTGCTGCCTCTGAGCCAGAGGCAGTGAGGGAGGGCACTGCTGCTCTCTGTGCTGGGCCTTCCTCTGGAAGCCATTGTGTACTTTGGACTTATGCAGTGGGCTCAAAATAGGAAAAGCACTTCTGAAGTGAAATTTGTTGGCCTTGAGTAGGAGGGCTTTCCAGTCACTGAGCTGAAGGGAAAGGGAAGGCAGGACTGCATCTTGCTAGTGTGTCAAGGCCAAAAGTGTTTGTCAAAATTTTTCATGTGTAGGCTGTGCATTGCAAATCAAAGTCTTATAAATCTTTTCTTGATGTGCAGAAAGGAAAAACACAGAAATGTCTCTCCTCGGAAATTCAGACTATACTGCAAAAAGGGCAGCAAAAGGGCAGCCTCCATAGGGTGGTTACCTGCATTGAGGAAGCTTTGCTGGGGGTTCCCCTCTCCTGGTCAGAAGTTAGTTTTAACGAGGCAGAACTTTGTGTATTGAATTAAGAGTGAGTAATATACACAGAGATTATGTGCCCAGTGGGAGACTATTAGAGACTTTTGTGTTAACATTTACTTTGAAAAGAGTTTGCACAAAGGCAACTCATAGTTTGTTAGCTGCAGAAGATAACTCCATGAACAGGATAGCAACAGAGCTATAAACACTGAGACAGAAATTTAGGGTGTTTTTTTAAAGGTATCAGCTGTGAATTCCCAGCCTTGGGGTGAGTCATTTAAACCAGATGCAGCATTTCAAGGAAACATTTCTAGTGAAGTGACTAAAGAGTTGGAGGAGGCCCAACTGCAAGGCATTCATAGGCATCCCATGGGTCAGGTGAAAGAAGCTGTTTCAGGGGCCTCCTGGGCCAGACAGAATTTGTAGATGATGCAGAGACAAAAGCCAAAGGAGGTGGAGTTGCCCATATAGACAGAAGCCTCATCCAGAAAAGTAGAAGCTACAGAGATGTCAGCACCCAACAACCAGAGCAACATGTGTGAAGAGCTGTCCAGGCACCTGCTGCTCTGAGCAGAAATCAACAGCTGAAAAGAATTGTGATTTGGTGAAAAGATGACCCATGGAAAATACTTACGAGCTTGAAGGGGAAGGAAATGTACTGCCTGAATAACACTGGGAGCTACTAATGACTGGCTGATGCAGATTTCAAAAGAAATTAATCTCCCATCAACTTTGGGGGTGTGTAAACTCAGTGAATTATGTTTTGTGATCAGTATTTCTATCGCTGTTGTACTGAGACTTGCCTTCATCTAGGGACCCTGAAGGTGTTCTGGGCTACTGAAGCAAGTAAATGTGCTCTGGAGCAGAACTTAACCCCTCCACAGAAAGCTGTCAGGAAGAGATGTGGCTCCAGGGAGTTCTCTAGGCTTCAGGTGCTTCTAGAATGAGTATGGAGTGACAAAGATTAATTGCCACCCCATGACAGCTCTAAACTAGGTCATTGTGTAATAGTATGCCTAAGTGAACCTGTTGGAGTATTTGAAACTACAGCTGTGCCATCAGGTTTTCAGGCTGCTGCCTCATGTGGCATCAAAAATTGAGCTCTAAGTAAGAACAAAAATGAGATTGACATTACCAGATTCTAAGGACAACAGCCAAACATTTCACAGCATGTCATTGCAAAGAATTGTGAAACATCCCACTTTGCCTAAGTATTAGGGAAATATTCACAGAGGACAAAGAACAGAAGCCATTGCTCTAACACAACCCATTTATCTTAAATTTGCAAGTATTTAAGCAAGCAACTGGGTGTAGTGTCAGGTGATATATCACAATGTGTCTTTGCTTTTTCTTTTTTTTTTCTTGTCATAGTGGCTATCTGTGAGGTACTGGGTGGTGGAAAATGGCCTGACACATCCACATCATCTTGAACTTCCTATATTGGAACTATTAAAAAAAAATCCTACTCAGCCACTTCACCAGCAACTGAGTCAAAGCTTTGCAATAACTATAAGAAAGGTAATTCAAAATAGCAGCAAACTTTCCTGCAGTCAAGAGCTGAATGTGTTATTGGTTTTGACTGGGAGTCTGCATCATCTAGTTACACTGACATTGACAAATTAAGACAGAGCACAAACTACCGCAAGGTCTGCAGAGTACCTTTTATATTCATGCATACACCAGAGATATTTCAGAGGATGAGAAATTATCTAATATAAGAGATGAAAACTGAACACCCATTCAGGAAAACCCATAGGAGGAAGATCCAGACAAAGCCAAAAGGTCTCTGAAGCTGTTTTAGAAGATTAGTTAAGAAGGCTTACCTCTCGGGGGATGCCACTGGCTTCTGCACCGAAACCTTGAAGAGACAAATTGCACGGGATGGATGGGCCTGGCTGATAGAACAAACATTTTTGTCTCACTAATAATCTAGAATCAAGAATTCAGAGTATCCCCCCAACTTCAGCAGGCATTCTCACACTGGAGCCTGTGAGGACTGGTGAGCTTCCTTCCACCATAGAAATCCCAACAGTGATCAAACTGATAATGCTTTCAAATTCTTGCTGAGCAAAATAGGGAAAAGTTGCAGAGAGCACCTGGCTTGATACTGTATGTTTGTCCCTGTGGGAAATTGCTGTGTTTATTTTATATCACACTTTCTGTATTTGATGGGTGAGGAGAGGAAAATGGAAGTTGTGCCAGAGCTTTCACTCAGAGTGCTTCTCTAAGTCTTAAACTTCTATGTGTGAATGATAAAATAACCTGGAAGAAGAAAGCTTCACATAGATGAAACCATTCCTATAACAAGGAGTTCATCCTAATGTATTTGCTTTATTTCACGTTTGATCCCAGCTGAGTGAGAAGAACACCAACAGAAATTGCACAGTACTCCACCCAGACTTTCTTCAAGAAAATCACTTCTGTAAACTACAGGACCTGTGTCTGCAGGGATTATACTTTTTGATCATATAACTGCACAGATTGAAAAGAAAAAATTTGAGACTAAAAATTAACACTGCTGTATAAATAAAAAACAGCCACCACTTGTTCAGCAGGAGTAAGCAGAACATCTGGCCTCCAGTTCTCTACCTGCCTGGCTGAACAGTTTGGGAACACTAAGGAGCTACTTAGGAGCTCCTTAGTGTTCCCAAACTGCCTAGGAGGAAGGGAGTGCCCAGCATTAGTCACCAGAAACCAGGTCTGAATCATTACATGGAGTCCTGATTCAGCAAGTTAAACACTGGTGTGAAACAGGAGATGGGTCCTCAGCATTCCTCACTGAAGCGGACAACTGCTGAGAAAAGCAGAGGGACACCAGTGACATGACTGGAGATCCAGGAGGACCTGGGACTGAGACAGGTCACCTGGCTCTACATGGGCATGAGATATTGGTGTACTGGGGGGAGGATATCCTGTCCCTGGGGAGGTCAGTGGCAACAAGAGGTGTATGGGAGCCCACAGCCACGTTCAGAATTTGCCTTCCCCAACTTATTTTTGCTCTCCCTGAGCAGATGATATAAAGGCTCACACTTAGGCCTCCTGCACCCGAGAGCAACTGCCCACAATTACACAAAGCAAATGTGTGTTTGGAGAATGCCACATCAGCAGTCCTCCTAGGGTGTGCAGAGGATTTGAGCCAGCCCCGTATGATGTTTACATAAGAGGATTTGATCTAGGCTTCCTAGTGTGATTCACAGGGTTCTGCCCTGCTGGAGTAGCTAAAAGTTAATTCCTCTTGCTTCTGTACTTGGCCCTGGTACTCTGCCTTTTACAGCAACTGCATCGGTAACAGCAATATTGCAGCAGTCATTACAGTCCAATTTTAACACAGATATTTTTAATTGGCATTTTTTTTTTTCTCCACATTTTTTCCCAGCTGTATCTTTTGTGCTTACAAATTTATACTTCAATTCCAAATCCTGCTTCCTTTATTTAGATGAAAACCAGAACACTATCATTTAGAAATACAAAGTTGCCAGCACTGTTTAAACATCCTTCTTTAAATATGTAGGTTTGCAAAAATGAAAGTAGTGCCTCTGTATTTTGATGGGCTAAAAATGACAGTGGTTTCAAAGATATGAAGCATGAAAAGAAATGAAAGGTTAAACTATAAATAACTTGGTTTTCACTTGTCCTCCAAAAACTTACACAGCTTCCTATACATGTCGCCACTAAGATACCCACTCATTTATCAATGCCCAGGTGTTTTCCTGTTTAAACAGAAGGCCAAGTAATTATTGACAGTTGTGTCTGTAAAAGCGAATAAAACAGTACAGAGGTGGTTCTGGCACTGACGGAACCAGCCTTAATCTGCTACATGCAGACACAGAGCTTTTTCATCTTGGAACAGGGTACTGTGTCTTTATTATCTTTGAGCAAATTCTACAACCTGCTCAGTCATTAGATCAATATGCTAGGTGAAATGTAGTAAAAGGTGTGAGAATTTCAAAGAACATCACTGTAGCACTAGGTTTTGTTGGTTTTTTATTAGGGATAATAGTTTCAAAAACATGCTTCCTCATATCTTTTCTTATGAATTTGTATGTTTTCTGTTCAAACCCTTGGTATTCTCTCTTCCTGCTTTTCGATCAAGGTAACCACTTTGTATCTCAGTTTTCTGGCTTTAAAAAGATCACAAGACTCACACAAGAATCTAACAAAGCTTCATCTACCAAAATTCTTAAATGTTTTGCTTTCCCTATGCTTTAGGAGCAATGTGCAGGTAAACTAGAAGACGTTAGAAATAACCATGTTCTGAGCAGGATTGAGAGTTTAATGCCTGGAAGTTCAGGACATGACCAGCCCTTATTGGGCTGAGGCTTGATTATGATACTGAATGATCTTTGCTTTCTACGTGGCATGACTTCTGCTGTGCAACTTTTTCATGCAGGGCTATGGTTAAAATGTAGGTTATTGCAGCTAATTTATCTTGATTTGCTCTTCTTCTTCTTCTTGCAGATTTGCTTGTTTCATTTTTAAGTGTGGTGTGGCTTTCTGGATACTTCCAACATCAGCAGATGTTGCTCAAGCAAGAGGTTTTACTCCTCAGATCCATCTGTTGGGTTCCCTGAGGATGCTTCTCTTACTAGTATTTCCAGGAAAGCAGGCTGATGGTGGCTCCAAAATCCCCAGCCAGGAAGTTCCCTTGGCTGCTTTTCATCTAGTCCCTTTCTTCTGACACATCCAGTTTTGGTGGGCTATAAGCAGACAGGCCTCCTCTGGAAGAGCTACTGAGTTTACTTGATACAGTCATGCAATCACGCTGTGTCAAAGTACAATGAGAAGGAAAGGAATGTTGGCAAGAGAACATCATGTATAAGCTATGATTAAGACATTAACAGAACCATTATTTATTACTCAATTTTCTATCACAGCAACCAAGATCAAAGGTTTTGTCTTTTATTCCCCTAGGAAAACCTTATCTGGATCAAGTTGAGTCATACAATTCAGTTTTTTTGCAGAACTCTCTCCTACGTGGGCTTTTCATGAACTTGCAAATGTACTTTCTTCAGCTCTTCAGCCCTCTATGACCGTCTCCTCTCCATTCGCCACCTAAATCATTTACGCACAAGTAAGTCTGGATTTTATTGCTTACTGTTTCACTTGGAGCCATGAGAAACCCATTTGTCTTTGAAAAGCTTAATTTCATTTCAAAGTAATTTTAAATATGTCAGTTTAGAGCTGCTCTGGTTTTAATTTTTTTTCCTTTGGTTTCAATATAATGCCATTTTTACATTTTACTCGAACAATCCAAAAGGATTATGTACTATGAAATATGAAATGATATACTAAGAGTGTCGTTGTCACGGGAAGAGTTTGTTTCCACTGCAGTGACTAGCAATTCACTCTGTCTGTGTACAAGTGCTGCAGTAGCCATTGTGGGAACTGACTGCTGCAACTAAGCAGAAGTGCCCATGCAGGGTGGTGCATGCAGTTGCTTATGGTCTGAGCCAGCTGGACGTTATCCAGACTGGTCTGGGTATCAGGTGGCTGCACTAACCAAGAGCTCACAGCTGTGTTGATAAGTCCTGCAGAGAGAACAGTTATGGTAAATGCACACACAGTGTCACACTGTCACGGTTTCAGTTTTCATATCAGAGCTGGCCTGCAGCCTGGTAGCTCAAAGTATAAGAGCAGGCAAGCAGCTTTCACACCCATCCATACAGATATAATCCCTGAGGTATGCATAAGGTCTTTTAATATTCCAGAGAGAATGTCAGTTCCAAAATGCTCTGTTTTCTCTGGGTTCTCAGTTCTCTCTGTTAGATGAAATTCCACCTCCACCCTGATGCGTGCCCAGACGTTTATGCCTCAGTTTGGACAGGCAAGGCTGACAGCTCTTGTGTTGCTTGATGGGAAAGCAGCACCTGGAAGAAGAGCAGCAGGTTCTTATTAAAAATAAATTTCTTTTAAAAAAAATTAACTAGTTATATGAGAGCCTCAACTTAGGCTTCCTTGGCACTCCAACCAACCACAGCTCCTCACTCAAGGCAGCACTTCGTCTTTTGAATCTTTTTGTACCCTGTTGTATAACAAAAGACTGGGATGTCTTATACTTTCATTTTATGCAGACTGGGATTTGATAGACACTAGACAAAATTTTGCAGGAGACTAAAACATGCTAGCCCTGTTAGGATGAGGTGGCACTGGGAACTGCAGCAAATTCCTGGATATATCCCATTTGCTCTGCCCCATGCTGTTACTTAAGTGTCATGCAGGAGCTGTGTTGGTCCTGTCCTGCTCAGTTGGTGCCACTTCTCTCTTTTTCTGCCCTTTTTTTTCTGCCCTTCCTTGTGTCTCCTCTCAAGGATGAAAGGGAGGGGACAACACCCATGAGCTCTACATCTCATCTCCTCAGACCTCACTCCTTTCCTTGGAGCCTTATAGCACAAAAAGCACAGCACAGCACACTTTAAAAGAAGGTGAAGAGATCACAAACAAACATGGAAGCTGAGGGAACAGAGTCTTCAATGTTCATACTGGTACAGTCTGTACTAGGGCTAACCTTTACCCATAAATATCTCTGTGGTGCTTCTTGGGAGCCTTTATTTGCCAGTGTGAGAGATGAGATAATAAGCACTTGGAGACATGTTAAAGTGATATTGATCAGTTCACAGCAGCAGAATATCAGGGACGATCTTTCCAAACATACAAGGTTGTACCATGAGAGTCTACCCCAACGTTTGGTCTCATCTTTTTTGGTTTTTTCTATTATAACATGCAGAAGTGAAAGAGATGCTTACCCACAGCAGCAGAGGGGAAGTCAGACAAGAGTGAAGAGCTATCATATATACAATCCAACCCAGAAACAGAAATGAGACAACAGCAGAGCAAAAGAGAAGTGCATATCTGAGAGCCTGTACACAGAATGTCAGTACTAATGATAAACCAGGCTACCTGAAAGGACAGGAAAGTCCAGACATCCCCTTACTTATACTTCATATCATAGAGCATATGACTCAGTTAGGATGGAGAAAATATTTAGTGTTCTCTGGAGGGCAATGAGAATGAGGCAATCATCAAACTCCTCAAGCTCCTCCAGAAGTGAGACTTTAAAAACACAGAAGACACAATAAATACATGCACAGAAAGCAGTAAAAATGAGATTGAACCATTTTCAATTTTTAAGACATTTAATCAAAATCTACCATCAGAATTTCATCCTACCTCATCCTCCAAGGTAATCTTCATGAACAGATGTCTCTGGCTTCAGTCTAGTTTGAGGATGAGGGTCTCAGGCAGCAATCAGAATCCACAGCATTGGATGTGTGCCCACTTTGCATGCTTCATCTATTGTTCTGTTCAGCTTGTAAATTGAAATCAACAGTACTCATAAAAAATGCCCTCCTATGATATAGGTTCCACGAGCATTGGCAGGTAATCTGGGACTGAGAAACTCTGGCCATTAATTTCAGATGGAGATATCTGTGGCTGAGCTTCTGAATCTGCATAGAGACAACTGGATAAATGATCAAGTGTGTTGGTGATTTTAAACTCTCCATGAAAATACTTCAGACTCAGTCTGAGTACGAACTAACATCTTTTCACCCAAGCACAGAAACCTTTTGGCACTAGCACATCATTGCAATGCTATTGGATATGCTCATCAGAAAATATAGCACATAGTTGAGTGTATCGCTATTTTGGTAGAATCCAATATTACTAAAAGAACAGGTTTCCAATGAAGTTTCAACACCCATAAAATATTTAAGAACTTAAGGATGCAGTTCTGTGTATCCTTGGGGTGAACAAGATATTTGATTTATCAGCATTCTGTTCAGGCCCATTTATTTTCTTTTACTTTCTCCTTTCTCTGTTTTTCTATTGCATCATTGGATTACTTCTGCAGTCATGGATGTTTTAGCACAAGATACCTGCTCATATGATAGAAAATTCAATACACAGGATTTACCATAAAATTAGCATCTATCTAGCATGATTCTGTGGGTACCACTATGGTACCATGTCAGCAGTCTTGGATTTCTACCAGACTATGATAGAGAGGAGGACTGTGTTAGAAAGTTCCAGCTGTGCTGAATCAGTGTGGAGTATAGGTGGAATAAATATCACACACCTTGCCGTCACACCAAAATACCTATCCACTACACCTGAAATTGTGCCAGGTTACCAAACATTGGGTGAGGCAATAATACTGTGCTGACAGCAAATAGGGCTGTATTGCTGCACCCTTGGGGAGTGAATCTGGAAACTCTGGCTCATACCAGTAAGGCATCTAACAAACACACAGCCAAACAGGAGCAGTTCCCTTCACTGACAGTATGCACAAAGCTAACCTGGTGCTGAACTTTTCTGCCACATCAGGTTTTGAGGTGAGATAGAGTCCTTTGTGTTCTATCTCCCAAACTCACTATGACCCAGTGCAAAGCACCACATGGGAGAGGCCGTGAGGGCGCTGCAAATGCATTAGGTCAAGTAACAGCCACTGTACTACAGCCACACGACATCCATATCTAGCCAGCCTCCTCCATGCCTTCACCTTTTTATATATCAAACCTACATGCCAGACACAACGACTTAGGTCACCCCAGATCAGCACAGCTCACTCTGCCTGATGCAGGATCACTACAGGAAAGAGGGACAAAAACAGAGCATTTGAAAGACACAGATGTACCAGTAGGGAAACCTGAATTGGTGGTCAGATCAATGAGGCTAATGCTTATTTCATGCATCTTTCCAGGTGTGTATCCACAGCAACAGTTCACATCCCAGTTCACAACAGGGATATTACAACTAACACTATTGCCAGAAAAATACTGCACCTTTTATTTACTGTTCTTTTCTTAGAAAGATGTGGCAAACCAAAATCAGAGTCATGGCTTTTATCAAGGCAAAGCTGAAAGTGGGCTCTCATCGGGCAAGTGTGTATCAGGTTATGAGCCTAATCAAAAAGTCATCATCCCTTTCTCCAAGAATGTAACTTCTGGATTTTACATTTAATTCCTAAAATGCAAAATTATTAAAGAAATTGGGGATTTTTTTTTCTCATGTGGTTAATAAAAATCATATGACATATCTTGGATTTTAATTTAGGTGCATGATCATATGAGTGATTAAGCAAACAGAAAATTAAGTAGAACAAATAATAACTCCCCCTGCCCCAATTTACCACTCTAGAAAATAAAATCAAGTAAGGGTTCACTGAAAATAAATCTTATAGACAATCCTGGACATTAAAATCCCAATATAACATATCTCCTCTGTTTTCATCATGCACAAGTTTCACAATGCCACCAATGCTGGAAACAAAGTATTGGAAACAAAGCCCTCCAATGACTTGAAGTTGGCACAAAAAATGAAGCAGTGGGGGAGTCCTGAGCCACTGGTCCCGAACGCAGGGTTGTCTTCAGCACACAGGTCCAGTACTGGCAAGTAAAAGACACACCACAGACCACCGGCTAGCAAACCCTGCTTTAGGGTGCTCAAAAACATAGCCAAGTGATGGGGAGCATTGATGCAAAGTCATTTTGGCAGCCCCAGCTTATTGAAATATTTCCAAAAGGACAACTTTTCCCTAGCAGACTCAATAGTGGTGTGAGCATCGTTTCTCTGTCATCCATCATAACAGCGAGGCAAATGAAGCAATTTGAGGAACAGCAACAAGCATTATCTGGAAGAGTGGTTTTTTAGAGAAAGGTTAAAAGAGCTTAATACATCCAGTTTTGTTAAAGCAGAGGTAGATGGAGGCATGTCTCCAGCCAGCAAATGCTTAAGTAATGCAAATGTTAAAGATGGAAATACTTGGGCTTATACATATAGGAACAAGTAGGAATAAATGAAAAGAGGTGGGGATAGACTGAATATCAGAACACCTTGTTGGCAGTGAAGAGCAGAGCCTGTGCAAAATGTTCAAAGGAATCTTTTACATTATTTAAAAATAATTTGAAAAATACTAATAAACAAGCTACTAGGAGTAAGTCTCTACTAGCAGAAGAATTGATCAGATTATACAACAGCCTCTTCTATCCCCATTTCTTCCTTTGCTTGGTTTATCATCTATCAATTAACAATGTACAACATTTGGTAAAAGCAAAAAAAAGTAACCTAAGGCACATTCATGACAGAAATCTCTGCTGATTTAAAAGAGTTTATGTGCTCCCGGATCCTGAGAAATTGACCCCACAAAAATTTCTCATTTATTTGAGTGCAACATCACTTGGATTTGATCCATGCCCCACAGAAGAGGTAATTCACTGCAGGAGAGATAAGGTGGTTCAAACAATGGATTATTGCATTTGTTGTCTGTCAGGCAGATAATCTCTAGTGAGTACCAGCAGTTGAAAAGGTTACAGTTTCTAACTTAACCAGACTGACACTCTCCCAGAAATTTCTGCTTCCTTATCAAGGTGGCAGAAACCACATATCTGTATTTTAGCATTTCTGGTTCCTTACCAGGAAGAAAAAAAACCCCAAAAAACAAACAAACTATAAACTATCAACAAATGATAATTGAATGCCAGCACTTTGGTGTGCTTAGGAGGAATACTTTAAACGACCACAGCTCAGTAAATGCAGCAGTTTTTAGGTACACAATTTTTCACTCAGGGTGGACAGACCACCACATTCTTCTGGCATTAACTTTACCCTGTTCTAGCAGTCATGCTAGCAAAGCTGACAGTGGCTGCAGGAATCAGAGTACAGCTCTCCATCTCAAAGTCTTTCTGAGGTGCTCTCCTGTAGAACAGGGCATTCCTTCATCTGATGAGTCAGCTGTTGAACTTTAGTGCCTAAGTATTTATGTAATTTCTGTTTATTACACAGTTACACTTCCATAAGAACGATATTCTGTCTTGTCATAGTGTATTATAAGAAGCTTTTTTTCTAGTATAGAAATTGTTTTCTAAACTGTTCAACATGCTCAAGCAACACTGCAGTATCCAAATGTTGTATTTATATGCACTGCATGTATAAATGAAACAACTTGGAGAGCCTCAAATATGTATGAAATAATATAACCCAGATTAAAGCAGAAATGAATTAATGGAATGCTTTTTTGCTTTATCATTCACAGACACTGCACCATATTGTATTGGTTTTTCCTGCACAGAAAACAGTGGGAGTTCTGGACAAAGATGAAAGGAAGAATATGTACTGTGAGCTGTTTGTTTTCTACTCATAATATCTTTTCCATAAGACATTCTGTATTTAGAACAAATAAAAACTGCCCATATTTTAATGTTGAAAGGTTGAAGATTCATAACAGTAGGACTCATAGTTCTTTTCTCATTTATATCGTGGCAGATTTTGCCATGCTTGTATCTTAGCTTTGTTAGAGTTCCCAATTATTTTAGTGGGTAGGACGCTCTAGAGCATGAATTATGAGAAAGTCTGTCTGCTTGGTTGTGCAATAGTGCATTTGAAATACGAGAAATAGAAATTAGCTGACTTTTTTTCCCAGATGAGTAATGCATGTACAGCAGAAGCCCAGTAAGGAAGGAAAAATCAAAATCCTACAGGGTCCACTATAATAAGAAAGCATCACTAACTGCTGTTTATCTTTCTGAGTTCTTAGGTTTGATTGTGCTCTTTGATGTACATACCTAACCCCCACAGAAGTCAACATGTGGGCTTTTGCTCACAGCAGTGATCAAGCTTTATATTTACTGTGGTTTGGGTGGTTCTGAGAACTATGAACAGAGATTCATGCTCATAAATCACTGATTTGTATAAACCCATTTTCAATGCACTAGTCAAAAGGCTATGTAAGTTTGAAAGATTAGCAATTACACAGAAGCCTTGGTTCCTCCTCACATGTCTTCTGGAAACAATCACTATTGCTGGGAAAGGTTTCGACCCAGTACTTCTAACATTCCATTTCTCCCTTGAAAATAAACCTAGTTGATGCTGTAGCCATAGTTCAACAAAACAACCACCTCCAGACTTTCAAGGTGTCTTTAGGGAGTTTTAACAATAAAGAACAGTGTATATTATGACTGTGTAAGAGCCATAACAAATGTTACTATTTTTAGTTAGGCTGTTAGTCAGTCCCTTAGAGACTCTGGCTCTATTACACTACCAAGATCAGTTATACTGTTGTGACAGATGAAACTCAGTGATGTGTTCAACCACTTCAGATCCAGTGTGACGTGTTGATCAGGTGGTGAAATGAGCAGTTGAGAATGGCACGTGGGTGCATACAAGTTTTTATTCTAAAAAGCTAATGCAGTTCTTCAGTGAACAGACTGTATTACAGACTTTTGCTCCCGACACTTTATCCAAGATGACTTTGAGGCTATCAGTCCTGGAGAGATGATACCCAGTTCACATCTCTTACTGGGAGCATCGCCACGTGGCACACCTGGTATCACAGCTTCTGTCAGCAGTGGTTCCACGACCCATTGCCCAGTGTAACCTCCACTTGACAGACACCAACCTCGTATGTGTAACAATGCATCTTCTCCTCACTGCAAATTCACTCCATGCGTTCCCAAAGGCCTTACGGCCACGCGTGTCACCCAAGCAGACAGCGATAGGTACACGTCTTCCCTCAAGAGCGGCAGACGCATGGTGTCACACCCTAACTCCAGCACGGGCTCTCACTGCGCCTCTGAGGCATGCAAACCCTCCCAGCCCTCCGCGTCTGCGGTGCCGATAGGACCGGCCCGGCCCAGCAGCTGAGGTAGGGAGAATTCCCTCAAGGTGAAGCTATCGAAACCACCGCTGCACAACGCTCCGGGCCTCCAGCTGGGGACATAAAACACGGGAAAAGGAGAGCAGCACCGGAGAGAAACGCCCCCGTCTCTCCAGCGAGGCGGCGGACAGAAGGAGTTGCCCGCCCGCCGCCATCTTGGACGCCGCGGCTGGGAGAAGCGCCGACCGCCTCGGCAGGGAAACAACAGCGCCCCCGGCGCGCCCGGGAGAAGAGAGCGCCAAAGAGGCGGAGTGACCCCGCCGCGAATCGCCGGCGCTTACAGCAGGTCTAAGATCGCATTTGAAAAAGCCAAAAACAAAAATTAGAAATAAATAACAATAATAAACGACTAAACCAAAGCAACGTAGCCAGCAGCCCTACGGCCAGAGCAGGCGGGGCCAGCGGAGGAGCGCCCTGCCCGCAGTTAAAATGGCACCTGTTCTCCGCCCTCGCGCGGTAGGGGCGTGGCCTCGCCAGGGGGCGTGGCGGCCCGTGACACGCGCGTCAGGAGCCGCAGCGCGCGCTCGCGGGGGTGTCCGCCCCGCCCCTCCCCGAGCTCCTCCGCGCGCGCGCCGCGGCCCGGCCGGAGACAGACGCGGACGCTCGGCGGACCCGCGGCGGCGGCGGCAGCAGCAGCGCGATGACGGCGGCGCCCGGCTGCCCCCGCTGCTCCCCCCGCTGCCCCCGCTGCTCCCCCGGCAGCTGCCCCTTCCCCCGCGCCGGCGGCTGGGCAGCCGCCTGGCGGGGCGCGGCGCTGCGCTTCGCGCTGGCGCTGCTCCTCCACACGGCCCGGGCCGAGAAGGAAGGTGAGACCCAGATTTCCCTTCCCTTTCTTGTCCTCCTTCCCCCCGCTCCTCCTCTTCTTCCTCCGGTGGCGGTGGGGCCGTTGACGGCCGCGGCCCGCGCCCGCTCCCCGGCGGCGGGGTGGGGGGGCGGCTGGGGAGGCGCCCCGGGGTCGCCGTCCCTTGTCCCGCATCCCGCCGGCTCTGCTCTCCCGCCGGCTCCCGCATCCCGCCGCTCCCGCTGCCCGGGTGTGCGGGGAGTCGCGGCGCTGCCTCCCCCGCCCCGCCGGCGCGGCTGCCGGAGTGCGGGTGTGTGTCTGTGCCCGTGTGTGTCCGTGTGTGTGTCGCTGACGTTTCGCGGGGGTTTCTCCTCCCTGACAGCAGCGGGGACAGGGATGGAGCTGGAGCTGCCCTTTAAACAGGGGAAAGGGAAATAAATAAATAAATGAAATAGCAGGCTTTCTCGCGTTGAGCTGGTTTCCCTGAGGCAGGCTTCCAGCAGGAGACGAAGCCAAGCCAAACAGACTGGCGAAGCTGCATGAGAAAGGGCAGAAATGCACGCTTTTGCATGGGTTGGATTTTGATCCCTCACCGAGTACAGTGGGACACCCCTTTTCCTCCCCCAAACTTTTGACAGGTTTCCGGAGCCTTTGCAGAGTCGATGGCGTTTTCTCCAAACTTTATTATAAAGTCCTTGTCTGACTTTCCCTAAGTTGTAGTGTCTGTGATTTTGGCGTGAAGCCTTTTCATTGTGGTTTAGCAAGGAAAAAAAGCCCCGAGCGAAACACCTAAGCATAATCTGTAGCATTGCTGAGAACAGCTTTCAAGCATTTCCAAGGTGCAGACTTGTAGTCTGCTTGAAAGCGTGGCTGTGTGGCAGCATGAAAAAGCAGCAGGTAAATATAATGTATTACTAAAGTAGGTGAAACAGATTTACTTTGGCTGGACAGGAGAATTTGCTTTTCAGGCAAGTTGCTGCACCAGAGGAAGGAGGACATTGAGGTCTGACAGGAAGAAAGGGAGTAAGAATAAAAAAGAATAAGAAGAAAAAGGGTATGGAATAGGAGCTTAGCATTGAGGGTCTAGTCCTATGCCTAGACCAGACTTGAGGGAAGAAGTACATCCTAATAAGGCATGTATAAAAAAAAAGTAGCTATACCTTTTTAAAGAAGGGCTTAATTCCAGTAATTTCCTAGTAGCTTCTTTTTTACAAATATGAGTATGTTGATATTAAGGTGATTAAAAACCCAAATCATTTGTTGCACAGCCACTCTTGTTCACTTGACTTTGTCTACAGGGAGTGTAAATATTCAGAAAACAGCGTGAGTATGATCCCATATCCTTAGAGAGATTAGAATGTGTAAGTTTGTCAGTGTGGCCTGTAGTGTCTTGAGGTACTAAAAGGGTTTAAATGCTTGAGAAATTTCTATTTTTAACTCTTATTGTGATTGCATTCCTTCACAGGTAATACGGTTTATAAGCTTTGTCAGTGATGTCATATACTGGTGTGATGGAATTGATTCATACCCTAAAAGTTGTGACAGCTGGGGCCATGGTCTGGTTGGTTCATTTGTGAAGAAGATACTGGGTTTTTTTCTCTATGGACTTTCTTGGCATTCCTAAATAAACAAGGGCAGTTTTAGATTCACAGAGTTTGAACAGATACGATTGAACCCTCTCAAGAAAATCGAATAGTTTGTACTGATAATGTTCAGCTCTGTTTATACAGTCTATTACTTAAAACTTATCCCAGCAACACATCCCTCATTTTCAAAAGGTGAATTTGTTTCTCAACTAGAATGTGACTTTCTTTTTGTCTTCAGATTTCTGGCATTTGCTTTTCCTGCCAAGTGTTTTGCTGCTTGGGGTAGTCTATGAGTGATACATCTAAGGTCACCAATAAGTGTTTGTCTGGTGTTTGTTTGGGTTTTTTTCTCAGTTACTCATCTTTTATGGACTCCTGAGCAGAATTCACTGGCAATCTGCATTTGTGGATCACATGTTGGAAAGTGTTGTCTTGCTTCCGTTCGCTGAGTGCAATGACTGTTTAAACCCTGGATTAAAAAAAAAGCAAAACAAAACATAAACTGAACAATTTTAAAGCAAGACAAATATTAAAGGGATTTGTGAGATCTAGGCCCACTGATTTTAAGCTACAATATAAGTGCCAGTCTGCAAGAGGTAGTGATTGAGTACAGGTGAGGAAGGATTGCTTTGGACACTGGGCTTTGAGACCAAGATGGGAGCTCAAACTGAAACAGTAGTTGAGAAGAGAGGAGGGGAGGGTGTTCAGGCTCTGTCCTTAAGTGCCTTAGCTTTTACCAGGTTGTGTCAAGTTAAACGTAGTAAGACAGTTTAAAAATAATAAGTCAGGAAGCAGGGAAGTAGCTAGGAATATCCTTTCCATCTCCCAAAACTGTGGGCATACATTTTTCACTACAGCTGCAGGAAGGAAGCTGTGGAGAGGGATTAGGGCTGAGGTTGTGCATTGTTGTTCCTGAGCACTGCTGAGTTGAAGGTGGCTGTAGTAAGACACAGTGCAGTTTGTACTCCAGAGAAGTTGATGCAGAAAAAACTTGATAGAAGCAAGTGCCAGGTGAATAGTGTGAGAAGAATAGATCACAATATGACAAAAGAAAATGAAAAATGAATGTAGAGGACACTCTGTTCCTCTTACCTTGCATATACATGAGGAGAAACTGGGGGAATGATGGAGCTGATGGGGAGAGAGAAGATTATGCTGGCTTCCTGTGGAGAAGAACCAGCAAGCAGTTCTTTATGGATGGAACTGTCACAAGTAGAAAGAAGATTGATGCTGGAGTATTCTAGATAGACATGAATATTTCTAGTACCCAATCTTAGTAAAGGAGTTTGAGGGGGGAAAAATGTAACATAAATGTCTTTGTCTAAAAGCAAAGAGCAAAACTGAAATTGTTTGCGTGTTCTAGCTGTAAAGTCTTGAGGAGCTGTGACATTGCTCTATGCTCTCTCTGTGCTAGAGAAATAGAACTTCTGGAAATTATCTGGTATCCGAACAGATAGCAGAGTAAACTGTGATTGAACCAGCCAGAGAACCTTAAACATCAATTTCAGACTAAACACTGATATGTGGCTTTTCTTTTTTTTTGTGTCTAGCTGGGTCCTCATGGATGCCCATGTATTGCTGAGGAATGAGTAAGACTGAGAAGGTTGTAAAATTTTATGTTTGGGTTTTTTTTTTTTTCAGTTAGCAAATCTGTGAACCATTGCAAAAGAATGGCATGGCAGGAAAAAAATTTCAGTCTCAAAGAGCATCTTGCTATTTAGGAGGGGCAAAAAATAACTTTTGTTTGTTTGGTGTTTTGTTTTTGTTTTGGGGTTTGGTTTGTTTTGTGGTTTTTTTTTTGGGGGGGGGGGGAAGACACACAACATACACAGAATAGCTTCCTGGGTTTTAGGTTGCTGGAAGCCATAGTAATGCCATAACCCCATGGTAAGTTAAGTGTTTTGAAGATAAATGTCTGACACGAGGATGCTTTTTTACCTGAACTGTTTTGAGTTAGTTCCCTTATTTGTATACATTTATAAGTTTTTAGAAAATCTTCACTTTATAAAACTAATTTTTTTTTTAAATCTCCTTTTATTTGGCCAGCTGACTGAAAGCCTGTTGAGACTACTTTGATAGTTCTCTTATCTACTCATCTGCTCACAACATAGGTGCAGGTAGAGCAAGGCTGATTTAGGATATATTTAATCACTTGTAGTTTTTGAAGTAGCATCTTAGTGCTGGATCTGGGAAAAAAATCTATTTAATCATGTACATTATGAAACAAGATAGATCAGTGAAAATAGTTTTCTTTTTCTTAATGCTTGATGTATTCTCTTCTAGCTTCCTAGAAACCAAGTTACTTACTGAGTGTAAGTGGGATATTGTCATCAGAGCAGTGCGCTGATATGTTGGAATTCTGCTTCCATTTTTGTCATTCCTTCTAATCTCAAGCAAAGAGATTTTTGTTTTTTACTGATATCTAAGATAGCAAACCACGATACTTCACAGGAGTACCAAAACTAGATTAATATTAGAAGATGATTGAGAGAAAGCTTATATGTTTAATATTATAGAAAGTCTCTTCACATATACTGCCTGTTTGTCATATCCTGCTGTCAGAACTAATCTACAGCATGCCAGCTTTTACTTTTATGGTGGTGTTTTTACCCTGGCTTAAATCAAAATTTGATTCAGAAAGAGTGACCTCAATCAAACTGAAAACACTCCAGCAGTTGAAGTAGCACATCAGAATCATGAAGAGTGTGAGGAAAACAAAGTGGATAAAAACTGACCATGCTATCTCACTGTGGTTTTGAAACTTAAGTGTGGGACAGCTGATTAGGTCTGCGCTGTCTGTGCACTTGTGAATGAAAAATATTGACCATGTGCTTGGATTGAATGTGCTTACTTGCTTGTGAAATCTTTGGATTAAAATAAAGGAAAAATTTTACTGCAGTGGACAGGAAGTTGAGACCCCATATTCTCCATGACCTTCAATGTAATCTCAAAGTGGGTGCTGTTCTCTCCCTGCAACTCTTTCTTCCTCACTGGTGTTCAGTTATATTGCATGTGTGAAGCAGACTGGAGTCCCCTGACTGTAGAGGTCCATTGAAGGATGGTGTGCTCAGTTCAGGGCCTTGGATTGTCATCTCTTGAAGGAACTTGCTGTGGATTTGTGTAGTGTATAATATGATGAAATTCCACCAGGGTGTGCGGAAGTCAATAGGCGTTGTATTATTTAAAGCTTTCAGTTGTGATTTTTTTTTTTTTGGTGAATGATTGCAATATGGATTGCTCTGAGTCATTTGGATGTATTTGTGCATTTTAAAATTTTCAGCTCTTTGCTTGGACATTTGCTGTGAGTCACTTTACTTCAAAGCCTACCCAGTTTTACACTGCTTAAAATGATATGCGTTATGGTTCCACAGTGTGATTTACTGAGTCTGCAAGTTCAAATAATCTTTTCAAACAGTAAACTTGGTAAATGAGCTGAGAGTCTGACAGTGAATGGTGGATGCTGTGGTTCATGCATAACGAGCAGTAAAAGTTGTGTGACTGAAGCACAGGGTAGAACCAGTTTGGTTTGTTCCTGTGTTTGTGGGTTCGGCAAGAATAGGAGTCTATAATGATCTCTTATTTCTCTTGCTTGTACCTTCTGTCCAGTGTAGCACCCCGACTTTGTCAGTCTGCAGCATGAACCTACCTGGGTACAACAGGCACTCAAGAAAGTGGTTTTCTTCTCTAAAAGACAGCAGTTGAATTAAATTTCTACTCTTCATAGTAATAAGTGGGGGTAGTTGGAAATACACTGAGTAATACCTTGAGCAGCCTCCTCTAACTAGAAGTTCTCTGATCAGGTGACTGGGGTGGAGCCTCTGGGGTCACATCCAGCCTGCATTATGCTGTAGTTCCAAAAGTTGAGCACAGTTGGTCCTTACAATGGAAGCAGCTGATTTGATCCATTCATACTGTGGGAGTTAGCAAACTTGAGTTTGAACTAAAGTTATTTTTAAGATAATTCCTGTTTTTTAAAAAAAATGTTAATTATAATTATAATTAATTATACCAAGACAGAGGATGCAGAATTTCTTCTTGCATAGGGAGAAACCAAAGGAACCAGTGACCATTAGAGCTAAAGACTTCCGGTTTATCTTTCTAGTCATAAATACAAGCAAAGAAAAAACTTGTGTCAGATACGGATTTGTTAGAGGCAGCTGTTAACATTTTAATGGGATGCAAGATTGTTGTGTATTTCTGTATTCTCAAGTATCCTTATAGAATAATTAGTGATTTACTGACTGCAGCAAAGATGTAATGCAGCATTTGCATTTGACATTTTTGAAATATGGTTTTAACATTTTCTCATAAGCAGCCTGGGATAACTTTTGCTTTGGAATATTAAAGGGACTAAACCAGGATCATGTCTGTCTGTCTCTCTTAGAAAACCTTGGATGTAATGGGGAAATAGCAGAGAGCTGAAGGATTGCCATGTAATTCCAATCCCTGAAAAGTTGGAAAAAATTGAGGTGTTTCACTAGTTTGAGATTTTCCTGCTACAATTACCAGATTAATATTCTCACTAAGACTACCCTAGATGTGTTTTTAATACCTCTTCTCCTGCCGCCTGGCATAGCTTGCAACAGAGACTCATCTGAGAACAGGAGTTTTGCTGTCCTTATCAAATTGCTTTTAGAGATATCTGAGTGAAATTTAGTGGAAGGAACTGTACAGGAAATGAAACTACACTACAGCTCCTTCTGTCTGTGTACTCTATGAAGCTACAAAATGTTATGGAATACAACTGTTTGGCTGACTAATGCAACACGCTTAGTTTTTTTAAGTCATTTTAAAAACAGATCCATTCCCTGTTGTTCATGAAGCAATTTGTCTTCGCAATGTCTTAAGCGTTATCTGAGGGTTTTTTCAGTCAAACACCTAGATCTATGTTGGACTGTATGGATTCAGTGTAATAGGATGTGCATGGACATCTAAAGTTACTTAAACTGGAAAAATCACAGAAAACCCTTGGTTATAAGGTTAGGTTTTTTAAAGTTGTTTAAGTGAGAAAGCACAGCTATTATGATGTTAAAGAGATTAAATCACCATTTGAAGGAGTGATGATAGGAGACAAAGTTGTAAACAAGCATGGTACCAATTTAAGTAGTTCACATTTCCTAATAAGTGTCATAATATGTTAAATGAATTTAAAGACTGGTTATCTGAAGCTTGTAAATGAATAGGAAATCATCTAGAAACAGAAGAAGTCTAAGTGAATCATTGATTTGCACCAACATACTGTACAAATATTTACAGGTGGATTTTGTAGATAATGATAAAAACTATCTGGGCAACTAGATAAACTGCAAGGTATATGGTTTTGGTTTATTTCCAGCAGTGATTCATGCTCTACCTCAGAGACTGGCTACAAGGAGTTCTTCCTGGCTCTATTCTGGGACCTGTCCTGCTTTAGATCTTTGTCGCTGATCTGGAGTTGGGATGTACCAATACTCAAGGACAAGTCTGCATTTTGGAGAGACCTAAGCAGGACAGAACAATGAGCTGACAGGACCTTCACAAAATCCAAAAAGGAGAAATGGAAAGCCCTTTATATGGGACAGAATAACCACCTGCAGGGAATACAACCTGGAAGTGCTGTTCATGAGTCAGCAATGTACCCTGGCAACATATAGGAGTGTAGCCACTGGGCTGAACAACGTGATTATTCCTGTTTAGTCAGCAGTTAATAGAACACACCTAAACCACTGTGTCTAGTTTTGTTCTCTGCCATCCCACTGGAAGTCTGCAAGGATGGTCAATAGGTGCATGACCTATGAATGAAGGCTGAGGGATCTTGTGGCAGTATGCCAATATCAAAGTAGTTTATGGAGCAGAATGGAGCCGACTCCTCACAGAGGTGCATGGCTGGAGCCTGAGACAGTGGCCGTAAAGTTAAACAGGGGAAGTTTGTTTTGTGCCAGGAGATGCTGCTCTCTGATGATCTGAGTAAGAGAGGCGCTTAAATAGCACCATAAAATAGCATTGAAAATTCTGTTTATTAAAGCTAACCATATAAAGAGAGAGTTGTACAGATAATCTTGGATCTCTTTTGATGCTGAGAACCCTGAACTGTGCAGCACCAAACAGACCTTTCAAGGATCCATGTGCAACACACTATGCACACCCCATCCATAGAAAGGTTACCCTATTTTGCTCTTTAGCTGGATTTCCTTGCAAGAAGACAGCTCTATTCATGATTTTTGCTGTCAGGTAGAAAGGATGTTCACATGGGAACTTCAATCTGCACTTTCAGATAAAGCAAGGCCACCCAAGTGGCATAATCGCTGGTGGTGTTGATTGCAGCTTCTCTGTTTCAGAGGGCTGTCTGGGCTCCCCCTGCAGCCACGGAGTACGTGCAGCACGGGCCTGAGGGCCGGCCCAGACATGCAGCCCAGCACAGGCGTGGGTCTGCTCGGCTTGGCTCCTGCATGGATCACTGACTCCATCTGTCACGGCCTTCCGGTCAGGATGGCTATGATCTACCTTGACATAATCAGTCTGTATTTCACCATGAGGCTGGTCAGGCATCGAAAGAGGTTCTCTAAGGAGGTTATGGAAGCTCTGCCTTTGGAGGTTTTCAAGGCCCAGCTAAATGACAGCCTAAAGAAACATTATCCAAATTCAGCATCCACTGTACTTCTGCAGAAGGTTGAGCTGGATGACAATCTTAATGTCCATTCCACCCTCAGTTTCCCTATCTCAATATTTTGTGTCTCCCCTGTGATCTTAAAACTTAGTTGGAGCTTGCTATACTTTTGTTGCAGCTGATGGGAATATCTGTAAGACAGAAGTCTGACTTTTTGTGTAACTCCATGGTGAAGCCAGTGCTATGGTAATAGTAATACAGATGCAGTTTTGGTAGAAGAGTTGTGATTGTACCAGGAAGCTTCATGGGTTGCTGCATCACTAAAAAAGGGTGATCATAGATAAAAACAAGACCTTGTCAAACATTCCTTATTTCTGTAATTGTGGATCATGTACACTTTTTTGTCCCCATGTTTTTGTTCTTTCTCCTGAAAAATTTGTTTCAAAAGGAGTATTTGTGTCCCATCTTTCATGTGAAGTGTAATACAGCTGTTAGTTTTTGCCTTTGCCAGCTGCTGGCAATATAGCAATACATTCAATTGTGGTTTGCATGTTACTATACAAGATGTATTAAAGTTAACAATCTGTGCAGCTAGTGTGTCTGAGGAAATACTGAGAGATTTGGATAGTTAATGTTGTGAAGTTTTTGACTATTCCATTCTTGCAGTGGAGGACGTGGAGTACTTGATCCTTACTAGAAACCATTTCCTTATTGTGTGTTTGCTTTGGTATTCTGAACTGTGTGTAACTTCAATCTGTGGAGCCAGCAACAGGCAGTTTAGAGGTACCAGAAATTACTATTATTTAGTGTGTACTAGGAAGCACTGAGGCTACTCTTGCCCTCTGAGTTGTCTCTCCTAAGTATAAGAAGATTAGGAAGGGGTGTGTGTGTGTAACTTTTATGTTATGATACTTTTATATTATTATATATCTTGTCAGTTGCCTTTTGTGGAGCTTAACTAGTCAGGATGTGTCCGTATACCTTTGGCTGACTGTATCATCCAAAATATTCAAAAGATTAATAAATTCCTTGTTTTGGGAGAAATGTCCCAATGATTTGATGTTGAAGGAGAGATGGTTGTCATTGACAGAGTCTGAATCTTCAGAGGTGAAGTCACTCTGCCAATCAGTACTACTGAATGTTATTATGTGATGGAGTAAAGATTGAAATGAACTTCCAGTTCATCAGGGGAAATTTGATCAGAGTTTTAGTACTTGATGAGTGCTGTGAATTCTTCCTTTGATTAAATGAGATTTCTCTAGGGAAAAAGACTAGACTAAGGATCTCAGAGATTGAATAAAGCATTTATTTATTTAGCATTATTTAATTAATTATCCTTTAAAAATACCTGTTTTGTGAGAAAACCCCTCTAATGTTGAATTTAGCAAAGGTGTGCCTATTTAGGTTGAGACTGAGTATTAGGCGTATCAAAGTAGAAATGAGAAATATTTTTGTGTGAAGGCTTGTCTTAGGGGGAAGCTAAGTGATGAGTGAATTAGATGTCTCTCCATAACATATTCTGTCACTAAGCCTAAGGGTTTGGAATTATTGGGTGAAATCATGATCTGTGTTGCACTGGGTGTTAACTTAGATCATCACAGCTGTTTGTAAAAGAGTCTGACCAGAAGAGATTGTTTATTTACTTCTGAGGGGTAACTGCTTCCAAGGTATTGTAGGTAGCTAAATTGCATTTCTGCAAGCATTTGATTTCCCTATGCCTACTTGCACCTTTAATTTCTTATTGTTTTTGGAGTGTTCCTCCCAAACTGAAATTCGCCTGTTTTGTTCAATTGTCTTTGCTCTGTGTTTTATCGTCTTTCAAAACTTTCAGTTGTTCTTCTCCACCCTTTTCTCCTCTGGTTTTATCAGACCTTGCAGCCAATTTTTTCCTGCCGGTGGGCTGTGTTCCCTCATGGCAAGTCAACAGAGTGCTGTGCTCAGCAATCAATAAGTAGTGTTACTGCCACGTCATTAACACTATGGCTTTAATATCAGGCCTTTGCTACCTTTTCCTGGCCTTCAGTTGTTGTATTTATAAATTTTATATGGTAGCTGAACCAGCATTATCTCACTACTCTTTTTCACTTGTCAGGCTCAATAGCTGTTTCCAGTGGACACTCGAGTGTTGCCAAGTGAGCATAGGAGGGGCGGGGATGTGTGCTCCTCCCTGCCAATGATACTTCTCTGCAGTAACTTGGTATTAACCAAGTCGCAACTGTTACACAACAAAACCTAAACAATTGTGTTGTTCTAGTACCCTTGTTGTTCTAAAAATTTATGCAGTTCCACCTTGGTAACTGACCAAGGGAAAAAGGGAGGAGGCAAAATCAGGGCAGGAAGGAGAGCAGAACTCTCACTTAGACTTCTGTTTCTGTGCCATAAGGTGAGTGATAGAAAGCATTCTCTGTAGCAGGTAGCGAGGTAGGAGTGCGGATGGAAAACTGAGCAGGGTCCACAGAGCATAAGCTGTAGCTCTTACCTGGTTCACCTTTCCAGCAAGACATTTGGATGGCAGGAGGTGTCTGCCTGGCTCTGTCACCTTCCTGTTCTGTGGAGGGTTTTTTGGAAACTCTAAAAATTGCATCTCCCTTCCTGTTTTCTATGGTGTGGAGAGCAATGCTTGATCTCGGTCGGTTTTTATTAAGGTCATTAATCGTCCTGGATGTACCTTTTAGGTGGGCCTTTCCACTGTGTCAATACAACCCATTTTTTTTTGAGTAAGTGGGGGTCTGTTCACTGGTTCATTTCATAAGAGTACAAGTTTCAAAGTCTGATGTTAATGGTAATAGCTGAAATTATTGTCGTTTAATGCATTGTTCTCCTGAGGCTCCAGAAGTTGTGAACTGACTACTGTTTCTGGCAAACTACATATTGGATCTTGCTATAATTGTTTCTATATGCTAAAAAGATTAGAATTCCATTAAGTGCATGTTATCTTTTTGCACATTAGTTTTCAGTGCTACATGAGCAGTAAAACTGCCACAATGAAAAGTTTCTAATCTAAAACTTGAGAAATTGAGATAAATCCTTAAGAGTGGTTTGGAGGGACTGTTGTTTCCCCCCCCTCTCATTGCAGGACTACTTACCTTGGTTTTGAGGGTCCAAATAATTTTATGTCTGTACATATTCAACAAGAGTACATGTATAGGAGTATGATTTAATTTAACATATTGAAATTTTAAAATTGCTGTCATTAGAAAGAGTAGAAAGCCACATTTGGTATGGCCCAAAGCAAAATGATAGATGCTATTTGCAGATGTTTGTTTTCTCTCTATCTCCCTTTTAAATTGTTTACTCTCTTTAAATGATTTCTGAGAAGTTTGTATGAGTGTCAGGATTATTGTTCTCTTTGGCTTAAAAATAGCATGCATGAAAGTTTTTCTCCTGCTTAGAGAATTTTTCCTCCTTTTTATTTAATTTTGTAAAAAAATATTTTAAAATAAGTTTTCTCATTCATACTCCCTATGAATGGAATTGAGTATTACTTCTTGAGAAGCATTTTGGAGCCAGGAAATAAATATCTTTGGAGGAGCTAATGAAAATTTTGAAGAGTTTAAAAGTAAAGTGCCAACTTAAAGCATCTGGCAGCTTTCAAAGTAGTATTTTTGTGGGTTTTTTTTTCCCAGTGAAGTTTTATGGCCTTTATTGCTACCACCTCAAGTCTGCCATTTTGGCCAATAGCAGATGGTTTTTTACACTCATTACCAAAAAACTAGATGAAAATAAAAATTGCTTTAGTCAAAGTGGATGGAAATGCACTTTTCTGTAAGGTGGAAGTACAGGCTAAATAAGCATCTGAGAAAAAAAGGTGTATGAATAAAATGTAATCTTTGTGTGTGTCAATCTGAAATCATCTAATGTGCTTTTGTTAGGAACGTAAATAAAAGTAGATTGTTAGGTGGAGTACGTGTTACTTTCAGTGAGCTTTTCTGTTTCTGTGTATGCTTGTCTGGGTTTTTGCAAGGATATATCTATCACAGAACACATCTAATCAGTGTTAAATGTAAAAGAAACCTTGATGCAGTTGCACTGTCTTCTGAAGCATGAAACACATGTTGTGAGACATATGTGTGAGCAGTGGCTTCAGGTGGAGACTCACTTTCTTCCTTTCTCAGTCTAAGCAGTAGCTTCGTTGTCTGGAGCCTGTGTTCTGAATCAGAATCATACTGTAACTTTGTGTTTTGTGGTTAGCTTTAAAAACTGAATTGGTGACTGAATTCCTAAAAATCTGCATCAGTCTTAACTAAGGGGAAAAGAGATCAGTGAATGAGCACAATGTGCAACTCTTCTTACTAGGGAAGGGCCTTATTGGCAAAGAAGCTTGTCTTTATCTGAAGGCAGAAATGACACAAAAGTAAGCTAGTGAAAGATTACATGCAGACTTAGTTGGCTGTCAGTGATATGCTCAATTTGTGCTGTTGTGTGCAGTAATGTAGAAATCATTTGACTTTTTCTCCCTCACTGTGAAATAGTGAGTAGTATGGTCCGGTATTGCAAGTGGTCTGCTGTCTCTCTTTAGCTTTCATTAACTTGGGCATAGGTGGATGCATATGAACTTACTTGAGTATGTGTTGTGTAAAGTCAGAAACTTTTTTTTAACGAGGAGTATAAAATGAGGGCTTTAATAAAGATTCTGTCTTTTTTTTTAAATTTAGCTTAATGTATTGCTTTGTCATTTCACGTGATGATTGAAGTGCATTATTTAGGGATGGTTCTATTTCAAGTCAAATATATATGAACAGAAAATGCAAATTTGGCCAGTAGGCTTTTTGAGGGATGCTCATTAGAGGTTTTAATAATGAAGAAAGAATAAATATGTTTCTGTGTAAAAGGACTTCGAAGTGTGATGTTTGTACATGTGATCTTTACTGCATTGTGTGTATTTTCTTTGTTGTGATGGCTCTTCCTGAGGTTTGCAAAATTATTAATTTCCTTATGTTATGGAGTACTGGAAAATAAGCAAATTGCCTAGGTAAGTGCAAGAGGATTTAGCTGGAAAGAAAGACTGCTGGCTGGTGATTCTCACTTGCCTGACATTCACTGTCTCATAAGAGAATGACCTTTTGCATTTCCAGTGAAGTCACCTATTGAGACATAGGAAGAAATCCAGGCTCATAGCTACACTGACTTGTCTGTCTTGGAGAACAGACCTTTTTTAAACAGATTTGGACAACTGGGACATGTTTCTTGAGGCTCACCAGACTTCTGTAGTCCTGAAGCTGATTAAAATGGTCACTCGTATTACAGTGTAATACTGTTTTTCCTTATCTGCATGGTATTTTATTTTTTGCAATGGAATTTTCCATCCATAATAATTTTATTTTTTCATTCTGTATCCACCTACCTGTATTCCCCATGCTGCTCAGTTTTCCACTGTTCAGGATGATAGAAATTGTGTGACGATGCATAAGCAGTTTATTCATAGTCAGAGCTTTAAAAATAACTCGTCCAGGTTTAGTTCTGCACTTTAACCAATAGTGATACAAATGTAGCAATTACAATGACATGGACAGAAGTGAATGGCATTTATCACATTGTAATTGGCTCCTGTGGTTACAGTTACCTTGAAGTGAGCTTAGTCATTAAGACAAAGGGTTAGAAACTGAACTTAAAAAAAACCCCGTAATGTAAATTAGAAATTATTTAAATAACTGACCTTTCCTTTACCTTTTGGTAAGATAGGACAGTATTTTTAGAATTGGGAGAAAATTCGTGGACTAGATGATACAGGTTTGTATAAATACAGTTCATAAGAAAGAAAACTGGTTTAGACAAGACGTAGGAAAGAAAACAGTTCTTGCAAGCATGTAAGAGAATATATAAAGATTATTAACATAAAAATAAATCAATGCACTGCTGTTGAGCAGCTGTTTCAGAGCTAAGTTATATTTCAGAATAGTGTTTTTCTAAGTATATATGCCAGAACGTACTTCCCTATTAAAATGAAAAAATTAACAGTGGCTAAATGAAAGATAAGTGTGCAAAGCCACCTTAAAAGTCGGATCTCAGTCAGAGTAGGCCTCATAAACTATAAGCCAAGGAGGTTTTTTTGTTGCTGTGCACCAAGAGCCTTGGCATATTCACTGCTTGCATTACATGCAAATTTATTCTGGTTTTGTAATTCAGTCACAGCTAAAGACTGGTGTTTGCTAAAGTGATTTTGATATTAAGTTCCTGTTTGCTTTGGAGATGTGTAGGATTTTAAAGTTTTCTTGTTATTTGATGGTTTATAGGTCTGTATTTTTCTTGTTTTAGCCCCAGATATAGGCTTGGACAAGAGACAATCAAAATAGGGATATGTTTGAGCAAGATTTCTCTATTAGGTGTATAAACTTGTGAAAATATGCTCCTTAAGTTAATTCAGCTACTGTTGGTTTAATTTTCTATCAAGCACTGTGATGTTGTTGGAAAGGGCAGGGGAAAGCGTTTAGGAATCCACTTGTAATAATGACTAGATAGTGCTTTCACTGTTCCAGAAAGCTGTGGTTTGGGGACTGGGGGTATGCTTGTGGTGGTGGGTTTTCTTTGGCCATTTTTTAAAGACTTTGAAATGCTTGGAAAGTGCTGTCAGTATAACAAGCTGTTCTGGAGCAAGTGGAAAGACCAGGTTCATGATCTTTTTCTGATATCTTTTGTGGGCTTTTCATAGTAAAGCTGAAGTTGCATTTTAAAGGTTATAGATTGAAAACAGAAAATGAAAGAGTATTTTTAGTGTAAGCATCTATGTATTCTGTTAGTAGTGACCTACTGTCTGAAAAGAGGAAATCAAGAATACACAAGATAGAAGCTGAAAAAAATTTGACCCTGAAAACATATAATATTGTAGTAGCAAGAGTGACTGAAGTTGTAACAGACTCTCATCAATCTTTTGCTTTTTGCAGAAGTTTGAAAGGATAGAGGCTTTTTCTTGAGAGGAATTTGTGTATAACTCTCAGAAGAAAGTATTCTGTTCAGCACAGGTGAAGAGGAAATGAGACTAAGATTCTTCTGGCCTTGAAATCTGCGGATATGAATATGTATCCTTTTCCTTCTTTGGTCCATGAAAATTTAAAGTTTGACTAATAGCTATTATAATAAGGCCTTCAGGGCTTCAATTGCCTATAGGGTCAGGAAGAAATTATTTTCCTAATGTGTAATTTGGCTTTTTGGTTGCTAATTTGTGCAGTGTAAGATCACGCTGTGACAGCTGAAATGCCTCCTACCCCAAATATTATGTTGTGCCCCTCTTGTAGCAGTCACCAGTCATGTGGCAAGGGTGACTGAAATGGCACAAGCAAGAGTTGTTAATTTCCTGAATTTTATTATTCCAGAGTATTGGAGTACTGGCTACAGTATTAGGCTGGTAATGGACCGTGATGGTATCAGTTTAAGCTTTGGGAAGAAGCTTTCCCAGGGGAAATTGTTAGGGACTTAGCAGAAAACAGTCATCTTCCTCTGTAGCATGGGGAATGGTTCACCTAATAAAGCATGCCCAAGTGATCTCATACTTAATTACTTACAGTGACTTTGCACATTGGTAATAACCTATTGTGTATTGGTGACATATGTATTTTGTGTAAAAGGGCAGTAACAACTGGTTTTGGGCTTGCATTGCAAAGTTTGTGAACTTGCTTAGGTCAGGTAGCACAAGTGCAAAAGATGAGCAACTGCTTCTAATTCTGGAACAGGCAAAAAAGGACCCACAAGGGTGCTGTCAGCATTTCACTTTGAAGAAAACTTTGTCCTCTCTGTGGTCCATGTTGGATGGTTTGAGAGCTGCTCTTAGAGGGATTCGGGTGACTCTTTATGACTCGTCAGTGGAAGTTTTTTAAAATATAATTAGCTTTGCCTCATTTGAATGAGGTGGATTGTTGTTTCATCCCGAATTGAGAGTCTGAGAAGCCAGTTGCAAAAACAAGCTTTCATCTCATGAAGGTATATGTATTTACTTGCCATTTCCTTGCTTTGATGAAATAACCAATAAAGAGAAGCGCAGGCTTGAAAGTTAGTCTAAACCAAAATGAAAGGTATAACCACAGCAACTTCATCAGCGCCTCGGCTGAGATGTGTCTGCTGTGAAATGGACAGCAGCCAGACTTTGCAGTGCATCTGACTTCACCTGGCACTGTCACCTGCTCTCTGAAAACATTTCTTAAGTGATATAGTGATGAATAGCACTTCTGTTTAACAGTGTTATCCACTCAAAATGTTCTCTAATATCTGTTGCTTTGTTTGTAAGTTGTTGTAAAGATGAAATAACTAAAGAGTGGCTGAAAAGGTGTTTGAGGCATACAGAAGGTCTGTCTGAATTCAAGATGCTTGGGTAGAAATCTTGGGTGAATTTCTGGAGGCTTCAGTGCATGTTATCCTTGTGAAAGAATTGTTGCTGCTTTCTGCTCTTTGTTGTGATGGTGCATCTCATTTTAATCAGGGAAAAAAAGCCTCAGAAATACTAAGAATTTGTGATTAGATGAAATAGCCTTTTATGCTTTGCTAGTTGTTATTTATATAAAAAGTTGTTCATTTATATAAAAAGTTGTTTTCTAATGACTTTTTTTGTTTGTGCCTAATGTCACAATCAAATGCTGTGTATTCTCTGTTTCCAAAGTAGAGATCTAGACAGCAACAGAATGCCAAAAGTCCAACTTCAGAGATGCAATTCCTTTTGATTAATAGGAAGGTTTGCTTGTATCTATAATTTTTAAAATTGTGATTGCTGAACTTCCAGTATATCAAATGCATGCAAAAACATAATTTCATTCTGTATTTCTCCCCAAGTTAAAAACTGAGAATTTTCCCTCTGTGCTAGTTAATCTGTAATTTGGGGTTCTTGTGCAGAGGATAAGCATGACACTTCTGTGAAATCATGATTAACTGTCATATTCTGCGTTTTAACCTAACGTGTCAAGGCTTCATTTTCTTACATCTTGCACTACAACATACTTGGCCTTTTTTCAGTGATTTTAAAACCAAAATTAACCCATGAAATCAATGCCTTGCATCATATGTATTGCCAGTTAAATTAAGAAGAATTCACTTGTTCTTTGTTCTGGCATTAAACTTTGAACTGGTAGACCTCTTCCAGTAATTTATGTTTTAAAAGCCCAAAATTTCATGAACTGTAAGAGTTGATTTTGTAACAACTCTTCAAATGCTGTTTTGGTTTGTTTCGTTTTTGTTGTTGTTTTGTTTGGTTTTTTTAAATCTCTTGCCCTATGTTCTGTATAGTTCTTCTGTATAAATGATTGACCAAACTCCTGATTCTTGGATCAAGGATCGATTTTTGTTTGTTTTGAGTAACATTAAGGTAATAGCAATAAGCACACACAAAAAAATACTAACTTATTGCTGACACTGCTGACTAGGACTTCTCATGGCACTGTAAATATTGCAGTGTCAGTGTAAATATTGCAGGATGTGTGTTGTTTATGAGCTCCCCCTTTTTCCTCCGTGGTGATTCTCACACTCCACCTGAGCTGGGCTTTCTCAGCCTGTGCCCGTTAGGGTTGTGTGGTGTGGTAGCTTGAAAAGTAATTGTATAAAACTTTGTTGTTTGGGGATCTTTTAAATTTATTTCAGGGTTTTTACATACTAAAAGAGACTTTTAGAGATGATAGCAGCAGTCTTTGTCTTATATTAACTTTTACTTTGGGTCATATGAAAGCAAGGTTGTGGAGCTTGTGCCTTTAAGGAGAAGGTATTGAAGTATGTGGGGAAGTCAGGGATGCAGAATGGGATTTGCAAACAGTGATATGTTAAGTAGCCTAGTAAGTTTTGGGTACTGAGTGAGGTGTCACCAAAGCAGCCAGTGAGGAAATGCTTGGGACAAATATATGTCAAAGCTAATGTTTCTCTGTGTGGTAGGTGCCTTTACTCCTATCTACCAAGAGTACTTTTTGTCTTCTGAAAGTACTAACTTTTTTTTTTGTTGTTGTTTAAAGCATCATAGACTGACATTGTTTGTGATGTTATAATAAACAAAGCGTCAAAGTGGGAGACAAAGGTCTATGTCTCCTTTTTCAGACTGGGATTCAAAATCCATCTTCCAGGAGCACACAGTGTACTGCAAAGTCTTTAATTTCTTGTTGAAGTTGTTCCTCTTTGCAGAAAGAGAGGAATGTTATCACTCTCTACTTCATTTAGCACGAATGGTACATGGTAAAGACAGTCATGGAAAAAGGACATAGGGTAGAGGAGGAGTTATTTACAGAACTTTTTTTAAATACAATTTTCTCATTTGAGATTGCTGCTGCAATTTTTTCTAATGACCTGCTTTGTGTGTGTTTGTATGTGAGTAGATTTTTGGGGAAAAAATGTGGAATTCTTTGAACCTTTCTTTCCTCTTTAAATCATACTCATTCTTGTACAGCTTCTTATATTTTACAGGAAGGGCAATGCTCTTATTTCTTTGTTTTTAGAAGAAAGTTGCATTCCCTACATTTTAAGAGGAATTGAAAAACAATTGCCTGACCAAACATGTAGAGGAAATGAGTGGAGTGTTTGAGGATCCTATATTTGACTGAGGCATGAACTTTTCGTGGAGTTTAGTCTTATAGTACAAACACTGCTAAACTGTTTGAAATTTTAATATGTTCCTGTCAAGATGGAGCGGATTGTTGCCATGCCAAGGATTAGGCTGCAGTGTGAAGGAGGCTTTCCAGATGTATAGTTAAGATTATTGGTGTGTAAATGAAACAGGAATTCTGTTTGTGTCTGAACTCTTTGTGGGCTTAGATGTATTAAACTCATTTGTTCAAGTACCCAGCCTGTCATACTTATTGAAGTATGGAATTGGCTTGGTACAGTCACTCTTTTTTGGGATCCTAGAAGAAGTTGTTCTCTTTGGAGTTTAACATTGTTAAGGTAAAAGACAAATTTGCCAAGTGTGGTACTTCTCAAGCAAAGTTAGTGTCACAGACTTGTGTTTGTTATTTTGCTAGATTATGCATTATTTTTTTGGTTTGTCATAGCTCTGTCTACAAAATGAAGATATTTAAATTTTTCTTCTGATTTAGTAACAAAATGGGTTTTTATTAAATTACTTAATTTTTTGTTTTTCTTTGCAGCTTTCATCCAGTCGGATGGCATAATAGAAATGCTGCGTTTTGATGAAGGAGACCTATTGCAGGTAAGTAGTCTGAGTGAATCATCTGATCTAGCAATGTTGCATCTTTCTGATAGCTGTTTTTTGAACTCATGTGTTTGTGGAGTTCTGAAAATAAGCAAGCATTAATCTCAAGTCCACAGGATCTTTGAACTTTCTAGTTACTTTCAACAATATGCTTCAGGGTGGCCAGAGGTTCTGGTTCCTTGATGTTTTGTTTTGGGAAAACTCGTGAGTTTTACCACAGGTTCTCTCGCAGGTTCTTCTTTCTTTCTCAGAAAAACTGGGGGATGTTTTGTGTTTGAGGCTCATCTTAATCTGGAGTTGAGATGCAATTGGCTAACTCATATGCAGGAACTGCAAGTGTTGCAAGATTCCTAAACCTAAAGGCAGTTGTTGGGACCAAGTTACCACTGGATTTAAAGAAATTCTAATTACTGCAGTGAAGTAATTACTGTTGCAAATAGTTGTTTTTCATGTATGATCTTGCCATTCCTGTCAGATCTCTTTTGGTCTGGTCAAAACAGGAAAACAATTAATTTTAAAGAATATATGCTGAAATTTTGAGATGGTGGTAGTAGCTAGGATGACATACATAGCAACATGGCTTGATACTAGAGCTATATGGCTGTGAAGTTCTATTTACTAGGATTTCATATGCATGTATTTTGTGTATTGCATGTATGTTGAGAATATATTTCTTAAAAATCCTTGATGGTGATAGTCTACTACTTGAAAGGAGCAGAGGAGTTACCAGTGCAGTGCTTGATTTATAATTCCTATCTCCTGTGGAGTTGAGAAAAGGCAATATATGCATCAACATATTACATATTTCAGATTTATGATGTCTTTTTTGTTTTCTCCCTGCCTACCAAGTTGTTTAGGTTAGTTCTTTTCTTTCTTCAATCCTTGGTCCTTAATGTAACTCAGGAATATCTTACTGTAGTGTAATGTACAAGAGTAAGATTCTTCAAATCTGTATAAACTGGTTACAGGAAACATTGCGGTTAAAAACAAATAAGAAACCACCACTACAAACCCCTCCAAAAAATCCTCCCAAACCCATATACACTACCAGACAAGCAAACAAAAAAGACTCAGGTTCTTCATTAGCCAGTTGTTCAGCTGTCATGTGCTAAACATTCTCATGATAGATATCTGTGTATAGGCTTATGTTTGGATGTGTAGAGCAGTAGAAGTTTTCCATATAGTGGTTACTGTTTCTATTATCAAAGCTTTCAACTGTGGATATTTCTTTGACTTGCATGAAGATACCACATATCACCATAAATATAAGGAAAAAACCCACAAGGCTTAGTTTCTTTTCTTTTACATACTCTACTAGAACACATTTGGTTTAATAAAAACAACAGAGACATCATTGGCCCAGTGTTTAAGGTAAAGATGATAGGTAGTTGCATTCACTCATCTATAGTTTAAGTGTTCCTTTCTCACCAGGATTAATTTTTTTAAGCTAGTTCAAATTAATCTTAAAGATCTGTAATTATCTTACTCATTTTAGCACTGTATTAACCACTAGTTCTTAGACTAGAAAGTAATGGTACTGCTGTGAGCCACTCAATAAGCCATATCAAGATGGGAAAGTAAAAGGATTGTTAATTATACTAACTTGCAAGATGTAGCAATATTGTTATGGTGGGACAAATTCAAGCAATTCTGCATTGGGCTGCCACTTCCCTTAATATGTTGCTGAATGTTTTATTTAAAACAAGAGAGACAAAACTTCTGATAAGTGGTTTGTATGTTTTAAGTTATGGTTGTGACTCTTAAGCCAAACATACCTACATAAGTGAAACCACTTCCTTTTAATGAGAATGATAGTGTATATTGTTTTCTCTAGCTTACAAATTACTGGGTAATTTCATGTAGATATTAATATGGTGACATTTTGTGACTGCTTCCTGCAATTTAAGAAAAGCAGTTACACTGTTATGAAACCAGACTTATGTCTTGTGAACAGCAGTTACTAAAGTTTTAAACCTACTGTGATGTCACTGACTGTTTCTCTTTTGGCCTTTCCAAGCTTTCACAAATGTCTGTTGTTCATTACAAATACTATGATGTAGTACTAAATCAGTATTGTCTAATGCTATGTCACCTTCAAGCAAACGGTTTGGGTTTTTTTTTTTTAATATAAAAAATAACCAATTCAGTACATAAAATGATTAATAATCACTGTGGTATCAAAGCCATCTCCAGTCTTGGTTTTTCTCCACTTCTCCCAAGAATCTGGTATCTTTAGAGTAGAACAAGCTTTTTCTTGTTTGAAAGTTGCTTTACAAGTAAGGTAAATGAAATGCCAAAGCTTGAATAATATTATTTTTAGGGATTCTTGCCACTTCCTTCCAGTTGGTGTGAAACCTCTTGATACTGATTTTTTGTACTAATTTGGAGTACATACTTTTGGTAAAATACTCCTTATATCTTTCAATCACACTTTAGGAATTTTCTTGTAAAAAATGAATGTGTTGAAAAGCTTGGTTTGACCAGCCTGACTGAAAACCACTATTTATTGAAAGAGAATAAATCTTTAAATATTTAAGTAGAAAAGCATTTCATTGGTAAAATAAACTGACAACGGAAATTTCATGAGCTTATGCTACTGGATAACTAGCAAAAGTAGAGACTGTACTCTGTGGGTGTGGACTTACAGTTTGTGGTTAGAAAGTGCTATACTGTGTAGTTCAACCTTCTGAGAAAAGTGAGAATTCTATTCTTTAGCTTGTGTGTTCAGATTAAAGATTTATATCTAAATAAATTTATGCTAGTTCTGCCCGTGGTTTAAATAAAATAATGAGGGAATTTCTTAATTCTGTCTACTCACATGAATCGGTCCCTTTAAGAACTCAACTTTTTGAACTCTTAAATACTTCATTTAGATCCTGAACATAGAGTAAGAATAGTATTAATGTAAGTGCAATGTAGGGTTTGTGGTTTTTTCAGTAGCAGGTGGTTTGCAGATGTCTGTATAGTTGTTTGGCACTTCAGAGTCATAGACTCTGTTGATTGTAAAGGACCTTGGGAGATCATGTATTCATTTTTTAGGTGGTGTTGGGTGTAGATGGGCTAAGCCTGGCAGGTGCTTGACTCTTCTTGAAACATCTAGGGAAGTATGTAAGTTTCATGCCTAAGCTGGTTTTGCTGCTCCTTTTTTTCTCAAGGGTATGTGTACTTGGTTTTTTTGTTAGGTTGTTTTGCCTCTTCATCATGATAATTTTGTGCTGAAATCTGCCTGCAGCTTCTTCATGCAAGTTTTTTACAACACTCTAAATTTACTTGACTTTCGTCACTACTGAAAGTGTAGCGCTTATTTGAGACGTTGTGCTCAGAGAGAGGACAGAGTAGTTTCTTCCCTGTCTAATAACGCTTGTTTTAGTAATGCCAAAATCAGTTCTAAGTTTTTGACAGCATTTTGTTTGCTCATATAGTTTGTATTTCACTGTGCTTTCCAGGCACATTGTTTTCTTTAGTGTGCTATCAGTTATTCCCTTTCCAGTTTTACATTTAAGCTCTCCTTCAGCTGAACTTTGCTACGTCAGTCTTAGGCCATCCCCTCCATGTGTCGTCCTGATTATTTGAACCCTTGTCCAGACCTGACAGATGCTTCACGTCTCTGACAATGATGTCATCTGCAACTATTAGGAGGGGATGAAATAAACTACAACTGTTACTTTTAATAATTTGTCCTTTCATGTTAAGCCAACATACTAGTTTGCTTTTTGATGACTTTACTTTGAAAAATGAATGGTAAAGTAAAATTTCTTTTTCAGAACAAAGTTTTCTTTCCTTTTTTTCTTTTTTTTTTAAATTCAGACTGTTTGGAAAGTCTGAACTTCTGCTTATGTAGTAGTATTTTTAAAGTAGTGTATTGCTAAAATGAGAAAGGAGAGTGGTAAGAGTTTTCAGTCAAATTATCTTAACACAAATCTGCCGCAATAATCATAAGTGTTTGCAACCATTTTTTACAGGGAAACTTCTAGAAATTATTTTACTGATAATTGCTGGCTTGCAGAAGAGCTGAAGTAGTGAGAATAAAGCCTGTGTGCTTGTATATACTTAATACATATTTGCTGTCTTTGTTCATAGACTGCTGTAAACTGCTCGTTACAAAGACTGATAGTGAGAATTACAATGGTCCTACATGACAAAGAGACAGGACCTTAATATGATTTGCAGTGGCTTTGTAACACAGAAGACGTGGAACCGAATTACCTTTGTAGGACTCAGCTGTGTTGGTCTCTTACTGGTGGGAGTTTACTATTTTCTGCATGATCTGTACTTCATTCTCAGTGGCACAGCAAAGAATTCTCTTAACACAGGTGGCAAGCTTTCAGTTCTGGTGTATCAGCAATAGTGTTTTCAGGAAGTGAAGTCTAAGTGTATTTTTTAATTACCTCAAATTTTCATATTGTATATAAATCAATTTTTTCATATTTTATATTCATTAGTTCATTCATTAATTTTCATATAGTATAAGATCCCTTTTTAAAGGGATTTGATGTGATCTCCATTGATATGTGTGTAGCCAAAGCGTTAAGAATACAGGCTCATAGGTGGGCAGTAAAGTGACTGGACCATTGACCTTGATGGGTGTATTCTACAGGACAGAGTTCAGCTGCCAGTTGGTTACCTGTGATGGAGCCTGGAACTGAGGACGGCATTGCTCAATGTTGTCTTCAGCAGCCTGGTTGGTGGCATGGAGAGTACTCTCAGTGAGTTTAGAGATGATACCTAATTGGCCAAAGTAGCTGTTACACTGGAAGGCAAGGCTGCTGTTCAGAGCGCCTTCGGCAGGCTCACGGGAACCTCGTGACCTTCAGCTCAGACAGATCTCTGCACCTGAGAGGGAACGGCCCTGTGTGACAGCGTAGCCTGGGCTGTGACAGCAGCACTGCCAGTAAGACTTGAGGGCATTCTGGAAGAGAAAAGGTTGAACATAAGTTCTCCATGTGCTATTGTAGCAAAGACAATTTCCAGCCTATTGAATTGTGAACAAATGTGGACCCAGAAGATAAAGGGTGATTTTCCCCCTCCTGTGGGGCTGCAGCTGAATATTGTGTCCAGTCTGGGCTACCCAGTGTGAGGAAGGCACTGATATATTGGAGCAGGCACAGCAGAGTAATGCAGGATGGTCGGGGGCTGGGAGGCTTCTCATGTTAGGATATATTTTTTCAGCTATTAGGAGAAAAGACAGAGAGAAAAAGTGGTTGCTGTGGGCAGTGTGGAATTAACAGGAATCAGAATTTTCATTGTGTGCAGTGGAAGGATGAGAAGCTTTTGGACAGAGATTCTTATGCAAGAAAAAAAAGAAAACAAGACTTTTAAACTTCAGGATGTTCAAACACTGGACCAGGTTATTAAAAGAAGTTGTAGAATTTCTATCTTTTGAGATACCCAAAACATGATGGCCCAAATCTCACCTGCACTAATGAGACCTCTGCTGAGCAACAGCTGACTAGATGGCCTCTGGAGCTTTCTTTCCCATGAGTGTGATTTTATAAAGGGGTAAGAGCCATCCTAGTTCATTGCCATGGCTTGTGAACAGCTGAAGTTCTTCTGCTTCTTGTACTGGAAGAGTTGCCACCCCCAGGCTTTAGATTAAAAATAATTGGTGCCCAGGAGTGACTGTTGCAAAGCCAGTGTCAGCAGCATGTGTTGCATCAGCTACAGTCAACTGATGAAGTTGTTGTTTCTTTATGTGAGTTTGGGTCATGAAAGACCAGGGCAAGAATCACTTCAGTCGACTTTTAGCTACCTTTCAGATTACAGCATTTGTTTTATCATTACCTTAAGCAAGATACATCTCATTAATTAAGTTTATTTTAATTATACTAATTATTAGCATAGAGCTCATGGAGATTTAAGAACAATAAAGATTTAAGCTGCTATTTATGTATCACTTTCGTAGCTATCTCTTAATGTTTAGTTGCACGCAGCACATGCCTCTTCTACAAGAAGCAACCAGCTGTGAAATAGCGAGATGTAAAATGTTCTGAGTCTTTCAGACTGCAGCAGTTTTTTAAATTGATGTGGCTACTCTCTTGTGTAGGAATATAGAAAACTTTGGTTGTTGAAAATTTTGTTAACATTAAAGAAATATATTTGGTGCTGGAAATCCCAGGTCTTGAACCCCAAGAGGGTCTGCCTCCTTGCATTGCCCCAAATGTCCTTGTTGAAGACTTCTGAGCTCTAGTTTAGTTGCTTAAACATAGGTAACCAGTGCTATTTGAGATGTCTTGGACTGTCCTGGGCATCTATGGACCTGGCAGATGTGGCACAGGGTGTAGGAGAAACTCTGTCCTTCTGGATGTCAGTCTGGGACCAGGCAGGCTGCCCTAGGACATTTATCTCAAGTGGCAGCAGATGCCTATGTTTAGATGACTGAATGTAGTGCTAGGTAATATGACCTCTTACCAAGAAGTGAAGAATAGCTATTATAACAACTTGATGAGACATTAAAATTAACTTGGTGGTTGTGACTGTTTGTTTGTTTAGCTGGATTTTTTGTTTTTATGTTCTGGCTGAGGTTAACAACCATGGGTATTTCTTTGGAGACGGCCTTTAGGCTGTAAGGTATGGATTTTGATTCTCCATGTATGCAAGATTATTGTCTGATGTCTTCCACAATTACAGAGTCTTTAAAGTGTACAGATTCTCTGTGAAATCTGTTTTAAGAATATAACCCTGTGGAGAGAAACTATTCCTAAGTCTTGAATCCATGGTGTTGGCTGACTGTCTTCAAATTTTCTAGCTCACTCTGTGCAAGTTTTCTCAAGATCTTTATACTGAAATCCCTGATTTATAGTTTAATCCTACTAGGGTTATATAAGAGATTAAATTCAGGCATGATATGGTTAAGAGCAACAGCCTAAATATTATCTGCTGTCTTTAAATTAAAAAAAAAAAAAGAATCACCTGTCTTCAAGTCTTGAACACAGCCTTTTGGGTGGAAGGATCATAAATGCACAGTACTGGTAAAAGGGGTGATTTTTCCCTTTCTCACTTTTTCCCCACTCAGTTGTATACTTCTACTGTTCCTTTTGTGCTGACCTTAGGTTTTGTTGTTAGGGATTTGGATTGGGAAATTAATCCAATTGAAGGGTTTTCATTTTCCTGTAACTTATCTTAATATAGGTCTTGAAATACTAATAGTGTACACATGCATTGTACTTCTTGATCTGTACCTTGCACTATTTTGTTATTTGTAATGCTTCTTCAGTACAGATAAGATTTAATAAATGTTACATATAAATAATATTTTTCTAATTCTGCTCTTTTACAATGTACCCTTTATGGAAGAAAAGATGAAGCTGTATTTTTTAAAGAGCATAGTTTTATTTCTCTTTACCTGATAAACCAACAGTATTAAGCAAAACCTATACAATAGTGGATTGATTAGTACATGGCTTTAATTGCTGACAGTTTTGTGCAGTCACACAGGAAAAATAGCAGGCCAGACTGGAGCACAATAGGTCCACAATTATACCTGGAGATAAATTTTTTTTTTTTAAAAGTATTTGGGACTTGTAACTGAACACAGTTGTATGTTTTTATTTACTGCATGACTTGAAAGATTGACGTGTAATAAAAAAGAGTGGTAATTATAGAAACTGCCACATGAGATTTATTTTTGGTTTAGTTCCATGATGCTATAGTTGTTGAAGTTGGAATGCTATTTCTTTGCTCTTGATTGAGGCTGATCCAAAAAACATACTTTAAAAACTCCAACAAAATCCACACAACAAAATATGCACAAAAACAATCGAACAGAGTAAAAGCAAGCAGCTCCTGCTCAAAAAACAGGAAGTGTAATTAAAATGAATTTATAATACTGCTTGTGTTTAATGGACATCTGAAAGCAAAAACCAGGCTTTTCCTTGTAGGCATGAATCTTTGATGGACTTTTGCTCTTAAATATATCTCAGAAATAAATACCAGTCTTAGCAGAGTGATTTATGATTTTAAACCTGATCTACAGATATTCGACTTAATATTTTCATAGCAAATCAGTAATTTCAGAACATACGGGAAAACCTTGGGTGTGCAGTCAGATAATTCCACTCCCAGCAGTTAACTGCAGCCATGGCAATGTAGTAGTTGCACTTTTGTCAGTTATGAGTATTTCCATTTGTTTCTGCATTTTTTCTGGAGTTAAATTTGATCTCCACTGCCTTCTTTCTAAAAGTTGGCCTAGGTGGAATCTTAGACTGAGTCTAATATTAGTAGTATTGACAGTAAATTATGATGCTTAAGAGTACATATAACTAACAACTTTCTGCATGAAATTATTTAATACTTAATAGAACATGCTGCCTTGTAAGAGCCAAAGCTAGTTGTGAAGGATGGGACAGTGCTGGTAATGGCTATTTTAGTTGCCCTGTCACAGGATCTAAACTTGTTAGCTCCATCATCTGTCAGGTAACTGCTGGTAATTTAATTATGTGCTTTAGTTATGTTTTGAAAGAAAAAAGCCCTTCATTGTTGAAAGAAATGTTTTATTTAATTTTTTGTGATTAATGTGCTTTAAAGAACATTGGTAAGGATTACAAGGTTTAATATACAGTTTTGTATATCTGCTAATTTCACAGAGTAAGCCCAGTTGTTGTGGTTTAGCTCCAGCTAGAAGCTCATCCTCACACAGCTTCTTGCTCTGTTTCCCCCATGGGATGGGATGGGGGAAGGGAATCTGAGGAGTAAATGGGAGAAAACTCATGGGATAAGATAAAGACACTTCAATAGGTAAAGCAAAATAAAGAAATCATGGAATTATAATCTCAGAATGTTCTGAATTGGAAGGGACCACAAGGATCAACAAGTCAAATTCTTGGCCCTGCACAGGACAGCCCCAAGATTCACACCATGTGCTTGAGAGCGTTGTCCAAACACAAACAGCAACAAAAAAATCTTATGATGCTCTGTGTTACCTTTCAAAATTGCAAGTAAATCCTCAAGTTACAAACAGATTCGCTTTGTCTTACAATGGTAAATAATACACTTATAGCTTTCTTTAGTTTGATTGGAGGGCAAATTGGAGGGTGAGTAAACCAAATAACTTCATTTAAATCTGGAACTCTACTTAGATTTACAATCCAAAATTGATCCTTGACATGAATCAAACATTAATGCTTGTAGACTCAGTGATTTAATAGAAGTAATTATAAAATTTCCAAGAAATAGCAAAATCATATTTCTCTAATAAAAGAATCTATATTTCAAGTAAAGATAATTTTTAAGAAACTATTTTGAAAAATACTTTTAGCTTAGAAAAAAAAAGAAAGAAAGTGTAATTTTTAGCTGGAATAGAAATCAGGAAAGTGTCCAGCAAAAGGGACTTGATTTTTAGTTCTGAAATGAGATACAAGTTTGCATTCCCCTTGCAAATAAGTGACTTTGTTGTACTAGAGGTGAACTGGTCAAGGTGCACTATGGACTTCATCAGACCTGTGAGTTTTTTTCCCCACTCTCAGGGGATAAATATTCTGGTTGGCCATGAAATGTCTTTAAGAGGATGACTAAAATCCTCAGTTTGATCTCCAAATCCTGTGGGAAGACTGAAGTTTTGCAAGTCTGGTATGTTTTAACATTAGCTGTATCAGAAGGACACTGCATACTCAGACTTCCAAACCAGTTGGTATTTCTTAGGCAAGAGTAAACTAATTGGAAGTCCCTAGACAACCTAACCTCCTTGTTTTCAGGTAATTAACTGAAATGTCCAGCAGAGTGGAAGGAAGGGTATGAATAATAGAGGCTAGAAGATCATTAGCAGAGAAGGAGATGATGTTTCCTAGTCAAAAGGGAATTATAACCTTTGTTTTCTAGGTGTTAAATTACATCAATGAGATAATTGGTGGACTATTTCATGTTTTATATGCTTTTCCTTGTAGTTAGTTTCTTACATCTATCTATGCTAGGTTTTTCTTTTGCTTCATACAGTGTTATAAGTTCCTGAACTTTTTTCTTCTCTCAGTTTTTAGGTTGTTAAGTTGCTGCATGTTTTCTAGGTTGTGGGCATTACTACCACAATTCATGTCCAAGGCCAAACTTAATTTCTTTAATTGGAAAAAGCCAATTTACATTTTCTGCTCCAGCTCAGAAAACTCCTTTATGCTTTCAACTTGTTGCAGTTGCCAGGTTGGTAGGTTGGGGTTTTTTCCTCACTGGTGGTATAATGCTGTTGGTCTCTTAAATTTAATTTTTTTTTTTCTTTTACAGACTGAGACAACTTTAGGCCTCAGTTCATATCAACAGAAAAGGTAAGCATCTTTCTAAAAGTTTAACATAGACTTTAATTGTAAGATTTGTGATACTTTTCATAGGAATAATAACGGTTTAGTGTGAAAAAGATCACATACAAACCATGTGATTTTTTTTCCAATTATTTTTCTCATTCAGAGGAAATGAAACTAAAATGTGAGATAGTTTTTAATATTGAACAGCTAAATCATAGAATGGTTTGGGTTGGAAGGGACCTTAAAGATTAAGCTAGTTCCATCCCTCTGCCATGGGCTGGGTTCCTGTCCCTCACTACCCTGTCAGTAAAGAAGTCCTTCCTAATATCTCATCTAAACCTTCCCTCTTTCAGTTTAAAGCCCTTTCCTTCTTGTCCTAGCACTAAATGACCTTGTGAAAAGTCCCTCTCCACCTCTCTTATGGATACTGTTTTGGGTACTGGAAGGTGCTCTAAGGTCACCTCAGAGCCTTCTCTTCTTCAGGCTGGGCAGCCCCAACTCTCCCAGCCTGTCTTTGTAGGAGAGGGGCTTTGTCCTTCTGATCATCTTTATGGCCCTTGAGGAAGAAGCTTCACATAATCTGGAATAAAAAGTGGAATAAAAAAACTGAAGAATTCTTTGATTCACTTTGTAATGTATACCACAGAGTAATTCTGTGTAATTAAACTGAAAGTCTTGTAGATTTTTTTAAAAATATTTTTTCTGTAGTTTCTTTTATTGAGGAGAAAGTTTGCCTACTTCAAAAATTCTTGATGTACTCTTCGAAGAAGAACTTGATGTTATTTTTGATAGATTCTTCCCTGCATTCCTTTGTGCCATCATAAAATCATTAAGGTTGGAAAAGACCTCCAAGATCACCACCTCCTACCTTCAGCGATGTGCCACCATGCCCACTAAGCCATATCACAGAGCTGTACATCTACTCATTTTGTGAGGTGATGTCACCTCTTCCCTAGGGAGGCTGTTACTGTACTTAACCACATGATGATTTTTTTCAGAATATCCAACCTGAATCTCCCTGGCACAGCTTGAGGCCATTTCCTCTTGTTCTGTCTCTGGTTGCCTGGGAGGAGTATGAGCCCTACATGGCTACAACCTCTTTTCAGGTTGTAGAGAGCAGTGAGGTTGTAGAGAGCAGTGAGGTCCAATCACCTCTGAGCCTCCTTTTCTCCAGACTAGACAACCCATGACCCTGTGTTGTCCTCTCCTGTCCTGAAGACATAACCTGTTACTGAAGAGTTTGCCACATATGGTATCTGAGAAGGAAAATAAGTGGCCTCTTTTCTCCCTGATCCCTAAGTTTTCTCTGAAGAATCATCAGATATTCTTGTTTGTCTAATGAATGCATTGAACAGTAATAATCCAGCTTGTTTCTTGCATAGTAGCATTCTGCGAACTGTCATAGTGCATTTTCAGTAAATACATTTATGTTTTTTTCCACAACCTGTTTTCTGTTCCTTTTCAAGAAATCTAGTAAAAGAATTTTCCATTTCAAATGAGTTCCTATTTTATTGTGTGTATAGTTGCTTAATTGTGGGCTTAAGATCCTTCTTTTTGCAAGTTGTGAAAAACCTATGAAATCTCCAGCTGTGGACAGGAACGCAAACAGCTGTAGTTATGTGCTGCAGTATGTCAGTCAGACTGCAAGTATGAGAACATGAATTTACAGGAATGACAGTTGAACAAAAGATAACAATGATTAATGTATTTCTGTGTCTTGGATGTAGCCAGACCTTGTAGAGATTGTTTAAATAGAACAGTATCTTGTTTAAATAATGAAATCTCAATGGCAGAAAGAAAGTGCCTATGTTGGCATCCATAGATTAGATGCAATATTGTTCCCAGAAAACAACTGAATTTGGTGGTTCTTGAGATTGAGGCCATGGACTAGATTGCTTACAGGATTTTTTTAATTTTAATTTCTCAGCTAAGAAGATTGCTTTCTGTACTGGAAACTTCAGTGTTCTAGAGTGTGTTCTGTTAAAACGCTGGTTTAGCTATCTGAAAATAAATAGTCTGGTCCACTGAAGAGTGCTAGCCTATTTGAAATTCAGTCACAATGTGATGAAGGTCTGCATTACGAGGTCTCTGATAGCATGTTACATAGCTAACACCAAATTTTCTTTCGTTTTTCTCTCTCACTGCTGTTACTGGTTTTGCATGAATCTTTCCTTTAAGTCTTTTTCTAGGTTTTTTTTTTCCCGTAGCATTGCTAAAAACAATACTTAACTTCTCCAGATGACTCATCTTTCCTTGTCCTTATTAGAGATTATTTCTTCTTCTTGGTATAGCTTGCCAATATTTTTTCCCTGTTTAGACATTTATTCAGTTCTTCTATCTACTTTTTAGTACTAAGTGGAAGGAGGGAGATGAACTAGCAATTTAATTTGTTTTGTTCCTGCCCTTGGTCAGGTTACAGTGCATCTATTCAAGCTTCTCCCTGTTCTTTCCCCAGACACTCCCCCTTGGGAATTGCTGGCTTTGAACTTTGCCTGTTATGAGTGTGTTTTCCTGATATAAGGTTAATATTGACATATCTGAGCCAGCTACTATAAAAAAACACCATTCTTGCTAGTCTTTTTATTCATCTGCATTTTTAGCAGCAGCTTCTGCCAGATACTGAAGTGGTCAATTGTTTTGTGGGAGTTCACTTTCTCACTGAACCTGTGATTAGTACCCATATTTATAAAAAAAAAAAATCTAGTTTTAAAAATTAAAATATCTTTTCTGATATAAGCAGCTCAGCTTTATTTTTAAACATTAACAAGCGGTGGATGCACTCAGGTTACTTACAGAACATTTTTAGCTCAAAAAGTCTACAGTAGCTCTTTTGAGGATTATGGCACAAAAAATACCCACTGTGAAGTATTTACAAATTTGTCATTTTAAAGGTTCACATAGTTATTTTTAGATACGCTTTTATTTGATTTTGTGGTAATGGAAATAAAGTAGCAGCTTTCTAAGAGTTCTTGTTGCTAAATAAAATAGTGAGAATTAAGTTGTTTCGCAGCTTAATTCTGGTGTCTTTATTTCTTTACAATTTATGGCACAAGAGAGGAAATAAAACCCTTTAAACAACTGCTGAAGTAATGTGGGAAAAAATACATGTGGAGTATGCTTAGATTTTAATTTTCTGCAGTAGAAATTAAAGATGTTACAGATAAGATTCCACAGAGCACACAACTCCTACAGAAATCCCAGAACAGCTAGAAAGGTAAAGTGAGGATACAGCCACAGTTGCTGCCCAACTTTGCAGAAATCTTTAAATATTGTATGTGACAAACCTTTTCTTCATCTCCAAATGCAAAGATGTGCATTGATTATCTAAAATTGAGTGCCTAATGCTGTGATAAACAGGAAAGCATTATGGAAGTGCTGAAGAATGTCCTTAAGACAGAAAAATATTGTGGCTTAGCACAGATGGACACCCATGTCAGCTACAGCCTTTGCAGGCATTGCCATTTTGATGATGTTTATGGCAGCATATATGACTACTGAGACATGAAGGTGCATTTCAGTGAATTGCATCTGGGTAGCACAGCAGTATCTTAGTTAGTAGTTGAGGGAAATGTCCACTCAGATACAGCGTGGATGGAACAAGGAGGATAACAGTCCTGCTGGGGACTATGTGTAGTTAACTCTCAAGTCTCATTTTTAAAATCAAAATTTTGCAGAAGGAAAAAGATGTTGAGAACATATAAATTATGGGTCCATATGACTCCTGGCCTGTTCTTAGTCTGCTGACAGGTATCTGCTGTCCTTTTTTCCAGATGCATATTTTCTTTTTCATGTTGTTCTTCTTAAAAAGAAGTCTTTAGAAGTTAGAAAACTTGGAGGGGTAGGGAAGGAAAAATGCTTAAATTGTGATATAAGACTGGGAGCCATATTTCTACATGCATACAATAGTAATTAACTTAATGTCATTATGCTGTAAAGTTGCCCTACCCATGGGTGTATCCATCCTTCGGTGAGCAAGTGCCCAGCAGAGCAGACATTATCATCATTTCCTTGTCTGCTGCAAGTTGACTCATGTTGGGCCCTTCAGAAGGCCAAGTTTGTGAATCCCTATATTGCTTGCTCTCATTTGAATCTTATTACAGCTCTTACTTTTATTATAATAGTTGGGATTCATTATGATATTGTTGCCTTAACCAAACTTCAACCAAATGCAACAAATTTTAAAAACCTGTGTTGTCCAACTGGCTTTCCAGGATAATACAGCTCTGTGTCCTGAGAAAATGTTGCCTAACCTTCATGTGTATGTGGAGAATTGAGTATGTCATGATTGTTCAAGTTAGGCCAAGTTACCATTGAGAGTGTTTTCAATGCATTTGAAATAAAGATAATAATTATCACATTTGTAAATATTGTAAATATTTTTAGTATTTTTCCATAAAAGGAATTGATATGTCATTCTGCCAATAATTATCAACACAAAAGAGGTGCTGACTAACTGTTCAAAGTTTTTAATTTTGGAAGAAATACAGAATTATTTTTAAGTTCACGCAAAGATGAGTGGTTTCTGTTCAATGTTACTTCGACAATAGAGGTACATTTAGAAATGCACTCTTTTTCATTTAGAAATGCACTCTAAATGGTTTTTTAAATTAGACTGTAAACTCTGAAGATGTACTAGTGACTTGTTTTATCCTTATGAAACCTAACTGCTAGTATAGTTTTCCAGTTGTATTCTCCTATATCTGGCATCTCTGTAAACCTCATTTTGTTGAGCATTTATTCCTCAGTTTGAGGTTTGACTTTAGCCTGAGAAGGTGTACCCAAGCACTCTATTTGACAACTGTAATGTCTCACAGCCACACTTAGTAGTACCAAGAATTTAATTTTTTTTTGTTTTTCCTTTTGGTGTCTTCTTGTATTTTCACTTCTGTTGTACTGTGATCTGCACACAAATGGCATATGTGCACACACACACACACATTTACGTATATACTAAGGCTGACTGCATGTACTAAACCCACTCCTCTCCTGATAGTGTTTTATTACTTTTATGTGGACAAAGCTGTTTTTAGTGACTAGACTCTGTAGCATTGAAGATGCTTTGACATCCAAACATAGAGCGCTGGAAATTGATTAGCATGCTGTGTATTATACTTGGAGTGTGAAGATTCAGTCTCTGAGTTCTAGTGAGTCATTGAGACAATGTAATTTTATTTAAAATGCTTTTGATTTTATTTTGATTAAAGGATACAATTAAGATTTCCTAGCCTGTTCTTAAACTTTTACTTCTGTAAATAGCTTCCTTGTTGAGGTGGTTCTGAAGCATGGAAAGACATCTGAATTTGATCAATAATTAGTTTTCCTGGAATTGCACTGGTTGAAATTGGATTGATCTTTGCTCAAGGCCTCAGCTTTCATAAGACAAGCCACAAGTGCATGTCCCATTTCCTGGCTGCTCCTCCATGCTGAGGCAGGGCTGCCTAGCTCTGGATAGAACTGGGTCTGTGAAGTATCTTTCCTTACCCAGGATAAATGACTGCAGCTCTGTCTTTGGATATCTAGGATTGATATAAAGGCAGAAAACAAGGATCTAAACCATTAAGGCTGTTTTAATAACAGGAAAAAAAAGCATTTGAAGAAAAAAAAGCCAGCTGTTGGTCTTGCCATTCAGGAGCCATTGATCTTATTATTATTCTTTAGTCTTCACTAATTTTTTTATGTTGTTGTCTCCCTGTTTTGTTTATGAATAGGATTTTTACTCAGCTCAATTAAAGTGTTACAGCTAAAGAGATGCTTAACTGTGATGACAATCGCATCATTCTGAATAATAAAAAATATTTAGGTCAATGAAGCTGCTTTGTGTATTTTACTTATATTTTTTGTTGTGGGTTAACTGTTGTGCTCTATATAACTGTACTGATAAAATAAGCAGTAGCAGAGAATGCTTCTGGGTGCTTTGTTGACTTCACTGCTGGATTGTTTAAGTGCTGTTTAAGTTTTGGCCTTCAGCTACTAGAATTCTCCTAGAGTTTCCAGGGGGACCTTAGTATAAGCAAAGCTAAGGAATGCTTCCAAAGCAGAGTCAATTTCTTCTGGATACTGCAAGTTTTGAACAGTATTGGGTGTTTTCTCACATGTGGCCTCAGTACCTTCAAACGTATCCACGGTTGTTTATGTACTAGTATAGAAGTAGCTGGAGAAACTCAGGATGTGTATGTAAATTACTGTTACACACTGGACAATATCCAGAACATCTTTCATTGCAATGTTTGGACATTGCTATGAAGGATGATGTAAACCTTTTTAATGTGTTGTTTCACTCAGCCATCATTATATAAAGGAGAGGTTTACACTTCAATTATGTCCATTTTCAAGATATGTACTTTTACATAATCTTTCTTGGAGGCGCTGCATAATCATGTTGTAAAATTGCGGTATTTTGACTGGACAAGTTTTTTTTTGTTTGCTTCTTCCTTTGAATTAGTTGCTATATTAGTATTAATGAATTTTGCTAATAAGGAGCTATTTGAGATGGAAAGGGAGGCAAAAATATGTCATTTAATACTATCTTTTACAGCATTTCAATTTTTCTTGCAGTGTATCCCTGTATCGGGGAAATTGCCGACCTCTCCGGTTTGAGCCACCAATGCTGGACTTCCATGAACAGTAAGTTGAAAAGTTTTTTGATCTGTTTAGTTGTGCAAATTAAAACAAAACAAAAAAGAAACCAAGCAAAAAAGCCCCAAAAAACCTCCATCCACTGCGAAAACCAAACAACAAATAACAAACAAAACCCCAGAAAATTTAAAGCTGATAGAGAAGGTTGTATATGTAGATTGCATTAATAGATTGTTGGTGTAATTGACCTACAGAGGGCTGCTGTACTCCGTATCATGTAGTAGCAAGCATCATGTAGTGACCTGCCAGCTGCTGTGGTTTTGATGATTTAGGTACTTGTGCAGCTGCTCTGCAGAGTGGACAGTTTTAAGTCTAGAATGTAATGTTCTGAGGTGAGATTACCCCTCTGCTTGAATATAACCTGTGTCAGGGAGCATGTACTCTAGCACATCAGTTTTACTATGGCTTTGGTGGCAAAAAAACTGACTGTGGATCTGCAGTTATTAGAACAGTAATGTTGAGTTGTGAAAATACAGCCTTAAGGAGAAAAAATAGCCTCCAGGAGCTTAGCTCCATGTTCTCTCTACCTTACAACTGGTTGCTGCTTCCATTAAACAAAAGGGAGAAGGAAGGAAGTTAATTTCACTAATGTACCTGTTAGTTGTGAGAACTACTTCAGTCTTAACTTGTCTTACCATGAGCTGGTTACTGTGTATAGGTAGCTTCAATTCTTTTTCTTCCCAACAGTCAAAAGTGGTTCTGGAGTAGGTGTTCATGGAGCCTCTGTGTGTGATTGACTGTGTGTTGTTTGCACAGAGTAGCTTTCAGAAATCACCTCTATACAAAAAAAACCAATGTAAATGTCACTAAATAACAAAGCTATATGAAAATTTTACAGAACTTATTTGTACTCAGTCTAACAAAATTGTGGCTATACTTCTGATTAAAGACAGAGTAAGTCACTCTGCCCCGTTTTTTCCTTCAGAATTTGTTTTAGCTTTTGGTGTTGTGTGATTTTGTTGTTTTATTTCCTGATGTCAGTAACCAGTCCTAGGTAAGAGAATATTGAGTTTCTAAACTGAATAGCAAAATATCTCATGGTAAGCCCTACTCTACTGCATCTCTGCTACAAGAAAATTAGGTTATAGTTAATAAATTATTTTGGTGAATGCAGTATGAATTCAAACTTGTAGAGCAGTGTGCTTTTTGTTAGAGCTATTGTAAACTTACCTTTTGATTTAAGTTATTTTCTTTAAAAACTGTAAAAGTTTTCAGTTCATAGTAATTCCAGACTTCGATATTGGGAATGTATTCTGTGCACCTTTTTCTACTATCAATAAATGTGATGTTCTCTGAGGTATCTTTTAAAGATTGTCTAGAGTTTGTATGCTTATGCTCTGAAGAAAGCTATGCATGCTTTTTTGTTTTGTGGACTTCCAAAGATGATTTTTCCCCCCTTGCTACAGATAGTTTCAAGACAGTACCATAAATACTTCAAGTCATTCTTCATTATATTTTGGCTTTTTACATAAGCTGTTCTTGTCAAAGCTAAAAGCACTGAAGAAATAGTATTGATCTAATACAGTGTTAAAAGTAGCACAAATCTCTTACTTGGGAATGGCTCTGTACAATACATGGAAACTGCACCAGGGGGATTGCTGCCTTCTGTCAATTAAAATAAGTCACCTGTGTGTTAGATCTTGATTCATTATGTGTTCCTTCTTTGGATTGGGTGGCTTTTTTGGTAGCTGTATATCGTGAATTCATCTCTTGTCATTTAGGTTATAGTCTCAGGCAGCAATCCTCTTGTGATTTATTAAAACTTAAGTTGCCAAAAGCAGTTTTCAAAAAAGTTTTGATATGGAGCCCCAAAGTTTAGTTTAAAGTCTGTGAACCAACTCTGAGAAATGCTGAGTAACTCAGCCTTATGGTGGGAACAAGCTGCAGGTGCCAAGCACCTTGGAAGTCAAATAATGCAGATTTAAGCTTTTGAGTTTTTGCCTTTTAAATCAGACAGGGTTTTCACATTCAAATTCTGGCTTTTCTGGCTTTGTTATGTAAGGATTTTAAACAGGCATAAAATGCATGTTTAGTTTCTGAATAAGTACTGTATCCGAAGGGTGTTTTTTAATAGGTAGCATGTAGCATTTAGTAGAGCAAACTTGTTCCAAGTTCATGTTTATGCTGAGCTATCAACCTGTATCATACCTAGGCTAAAGAAAGATCTAATATTTATTTTCACTTGTAAGTCAAGACATTCTTCCCGTGACATTTTTGGTGTGCTACGAGTGTGTGGGTTTAATCAGTTGTTTCAAAAACATGCCAACTTAAGCAGGAGTAATAGTTAATAAAAGTTACTTTGTCTAAGGATCTCAGAAAATCAAAACCATATTAAGCTGATAAATATGTGCTGTAGACACACTGTATTCCACCTGGAGATGAGATTACAATGGCCTTCTATTTCTGGTTTATAACAGTTGGAAGTTTTTTTAATGCTGTTTTAATGTAAAGCAAACCATATTTTACCACTTTGAAGGTAGTCCAGGTAATCTCACATTTATCAAAAGAATGCATGCTGTATGTTAGGATATGCAAATCTTTAGCTCACTTGAAGAGTTCCTAAATATTCTTTGTATACATTAAGCCTCTGGGAATGGGATAGAGCTGAGGCAGGTTCTCCCATATCACTGTGCCAGGGGACTACTTGGACTAAGTCTGGAATACTCATTTGGGTATTTAATGTCTAAGCCTCTTTCTTGTGTTTCTGAAGCAACACCAATATTTTTCTGGAACAAATTCTGCAACGTTTTCAGTATCAAAGATTCAGGGCTTTGAAGAAAACCTTACACCCAAAGGCAGCTCCTCAACTACCTGACTTTTTTTACCAGCATTCTGTTCCTTGTATTCTCTTTTAAACTGTTACTCTCCCCTGTTGTTAAATGGGAATAACTGAGGTGTTCTAACCTGCAAACAGTAATGATTGCTGTTGTTCTCTGTAGCTTTGGGAGTTTGTTGCTCAGAGGCTATTTTGGCAGAGCCGTCATTATCTATATGACTTCCTCTGTTTAAAACAGGTCTTCATATTGGAGATCTTTCAGATATTGGCCACCTGGGGTGAAGGCTGAAGAATACTTTTACAGAGCAGTTTCTATTTAGTTCTTGCACCTACTTTGTGAGAGAATGTGGATCTTCACAGATCTCAGTACATTGCCTTTATCTTTGGTAATTCAGCTCTGACAGTATCAAAAGTGAAGTTTAAGTTCTTTAGCTAAATTTTTTGATAGAGGTACCTTTTGATAATGGAGCACTTGTGTATTGAGTTTTTTAGGATACTACCACAACATAAGCTGGAACTGCTTATCAAAAAATTTTTTAAATGTGGAGATATTTTAGATGAAGTTGACATCCTACCCGTGTTTCATAGAAATGATAGGTAATGTATGAAAATATACTTCTGGTTACAGTAATATTTTAATCCTCGATCAACATATTCTTCTGTAGTGAATGGAGGTTCTTCTTGCTTCACTCAATTTGAGCAAGGTCCCAATCTCAGACAAAATTTTCTCTTTGGTAGGGCAGGATTCTGAAGTTCTTTCAGTTTCATATTGATAATCTCATTTTGCATTTCCTTTGAAGTGTTTTGATTAGGGGATTTTTGTAAAGTTTTCATGTTTCTTGTTTGAGAACTCTCATACTTGGCAGGATATTCTTTGAAGGCTTAAGCTGGGCTTGAAAGCAATTGCTTGGCAGTGTTCAAATATTGAGGCCTTCTTGCAGTTGTAGAGATGTTATGTTACTCCAAGTAATGTAAGGGACATGCTTTAAGGACAGGATAGTGTCATGTCGGAAAGGCTGTATGCTCCAGATTTTTACTCAATCTTAAACCTGTCTTAATATACCTCCCTTTGAATCTAGACTGCACTGCCTACAGTTACTCTTCTAATCACATGAACTAAGAACAAGAAGACATGAAAAGGAGGCATTTAGAAAGTGAAGGTGTATCATGAATGTGCTGTACTGCAGTGTAAACAGATTTATACCCTTGTAAGGCTTGATGTAAATATTAAGGGAGGAATAGCGTGGTAAGGGAATGGAAGAATGATATCGTTAACAATTTTGCTATTGGAAGTTTTCTTGAGCTATAGATGAAATGTTTGCATCTACTAGATATACAGTAGATATAAATATCCTTAAAGCCATGGGAGTCACTTGAAGTAATATAAGGTTGATAGAGGTTTAGCAAAATGGTCTGTTTTCTTCATGAACTCTAATCCCTTATACAAAAAATAGCAAAGAATTTTAGCAACTAGAGAATTTATTCAGATCACTGTTTTTCCTACATTTTAAATACATTTACTTAAAAGTAGGTTGCCCATAATGTACATCCAAATGTTTACACAGTACATTTGATACACTTGGAATGTGTGAATTTGAGATTGTTGGAATTTTAAAGAAATATTGTTAAAGGAAACGTCATTTCCCTTGGAGTCTGTTGAATGTGAGAAATTGTTGACAGTAAATTGACATTTCATCCAGATCTGCCTCAGGTTTTGTTCACATATCATGCTAGACTGCACAATGCTGCTGAAAGTTCATTACACTCCTAGATTCATTCCAATCACACTTGGTGACATGGTTGGATAAACTCTACTACTTGTATATGTGGTTTTGATAACTGTTTGGAAAAGGTGTGATTTTGTTGCATGGAATCTACATTAGATTCCTAACTTAAAATGGGGCACTTGCTCTATTTAGTTACATTGACACCACCTTTTTGTCAAGTCTGATGTCAAAGAACTTTCTCTGTTAAAAGTCAGAGAAATCTGTAAATTAAGAAACAAGCAATCTACAGATTAGTACATATACAAATCCAAAACCCTTCTGTTTTCTTTTGCTTTTCTGAGTTGGAGACATGTTTGAGAATGCAAATGTATGTGCTTCAGCTACTCAACTTCAGGTAAAGAAGTCACTTGTCTGTGTCACTCAACTGGTTTTGTGTGAAGCAGGAAGAATGCTGTACTCGCTAATTCTCTAGTTTTGTGTGTGATGCAGGCTTCCTTTCTGTAAGGAAACTAGTGTTTTCTTCAGGATGAGGCACAAAAGGCATTCTCTTTCAGTCTCTGGAGGTAACCTTGTAAGACCAGCTCGTTTTTTTTCTTTTAATTAAAATACCTTACTAGTCAACACCCAAGTTCTTATTGTTGGAGCTTGCTCAGTCTGATCTTCTGGCTGGAAAACCATCTTCATTGGTTCAGGAAGTTCATGGGCCTAGGAGAGCATTCAGGGCACATGACTTTATATGCTTTCCACATTACTCTTCTGCATTCTAGGCATCTGTTATTCACCCCTGTCTGACAGAACACTGTATGACAGGATACTGATTTAACCCTTGTGACACTTCTGATATGTTGCATGACAACAAGTTTCACAATTTTCTCCACAGTTACCAAAGGTGCTAAATGAAAAAAATACATGGGGGAAAACATGTCAAATTCTCAAATGCACAAGGAGTTTATCAGAATTGAATACTGTGTATATTTATCTATATTCCCAGCATTTCAAAATGTATCTAGGAAGCTTTTGATTGACTTCATTTCTCTCTCCAGTCTCATTAGAAAGAGTAAGGGATGGAAGAGGAAGAATATATATCTGCTGAATTAATATATTTTGCTTTTGAGTAATAGATTTGTATCAGTTTTCATAAATCAAGTGAGCATTTTACAAAGGTGCTTAAACTATGTGCAGTAAGAAAAAAATTAATTGCTCTTTGAAAAGGGCATTTTCTCAATTTATATTTGCTTCACAATGAGTACCTACATATTTTTGCCAGTCAATTTTGGGCCAGTAACTCAAGGACTCATCTCCCCAAAATTTGCAAAAACTTATTTCCGTTGTTAAAATAATGTACCTTTTGATCACTGGAACTGCAGTGAATTCCATTACAAGGACATGCTTACGATGCACTGCAGGTACTAACTTAGACTTTGAAGAGTTGAGTTGCAGCAGTAAAGAACATTAGCACAGGCTTCTTTACTCATTTGACCAGGCACCTCACCCTTGTTAATTAGCATCTTCTCATCTAGGTTATGGTATCAGATTTTTTATCAGTGTATGTTGACCTTTTTATGCAGGGACAAAGAATCAGGAGCCAAAATCTTACATGCTTTGATAGTTCATGTTTGCCTGAAGGTCTGTGTCTATACCAGCTTCTCACAATGAAAAGTGCTAGCTGTGACTGCTCTGGGAAATTTGGCTCTAAAATTTGGCATCAGCTACACCCATACTTGTGCTGATCATTGTGGTTTGATAATCTGCAGCTTGGAGAGCATCCCTTATGAGATTATTGCTTGGTATGCAGGTTCATTAGAGGTGTCTGGTGCACATTGCACTACCTGGATTTTACCATGTCTAATGGCAGAAAAAACAGGTGAGGTTTATGAGGTCCTATTTCTTTATAATTTGGGTAACATCACACTTAAAGAATATAAGGAAAGCTGTATCTCAGCCAAATGTAATACCAGACTCACTGTTTCAAAATTAGAATTATCAGCAAAAGAGTAAGGTAAAACAAAGTCCCAACATCAGAATTCCTTTTTAGTGCCTTCTGCCTTTATTACCTGTAGTTATACTGTGGTAGTTGAGTCTGGAATATGAAATTAGTGAGTTATACTGTTTCCCAGTTTGTTTTTATAGACTTGAGCCTCTCAAACAGATGTATAGTCCCTTTTTTTCACAACTGGAAAAACGTGAAGATTGTTAATATTTGAAATATTTCTTGGCTAATGAGTTTTATTTCCAAACTACCTTTCTGACATAAGCAGACTGGTGCTTTTCTATTGCCAGTTCATTCAAGATCATTTTCTTGGCTTTGTGATGTTTCACACATGATGCATCATAAGTGTCACTGATGTCAACTCCGGTCTTCAGTCTTCAGTACATAGCTCTTTCTTTTTAGAGACCACAGAAGATACACCAGTCATGTCATTTGCTCACATATAATACAGTGATTAAAATCTACTCATCTCTCTCTTCTTGCTGTTGTGGTTGGAAGGAACTGTTCAGTTTGAGTCTAGCTTTTGCTGCCAAGTCGTCATATGAAGAGTGATTGGAGTGCTTTGTTACAGAGTAGGCGGATGACTTCCCCTTCTTGACGAGCTGCTGAATGTGCTGTGGGGAGGAGAAGTACCCAAAAACTGCACTGTGGCAAGCAAAGGAGTTGCACTAAGGCACTGGGAGCATGTCTTCCACTAAGGAGAGTGAAAACTTGTAGTGAGAACTACAGAACAGACAGCTGATCCTCAGGCTACAAGAGCTTTCTTCAGTGTTGGAAGAGATTGACTGTTTTATTTCTTTCCTATTTAAAAAAAAAATTGGTGTTGGTAGAATCCGGGTACTTGTTTAAGGCTTGACCGCTTTGTCTAAACGAAGATTTTGCTGCAAAAATGTTGACTGGTGTAGAAGCTTCTGCTTTTCATAGTTACCAAACAGAAAAAATACTCAAGGCCATCTGTAGTGACATCAGTGAAAGAATGTTTGAAGCAGTGCATTCATAATTCAGGGGGTGCTGGGTAACTCCCTATCCGCAGCCACTTTTCTTGCTTGTGGATTTGCATGTTTGTTTTTATGGTGGGATTTTTGGTGGAGGTGGGGGTAGAGAGGAGAAAATTTGGAGGCCTGGCTCACTTGCATTCCTCTGATCTGGTAAGCTTTTTCCTAGCGAAAGAACAGGTGCATAGGTTTACTGGTTTTAATTCCATTGATCAGCAGTGTAGCAGTTACAGTAGTTAATAAAACATGTCAGAGCTGATAAACTATTTCCTTAATAAAAATGCCAGAGCTGATAAACTATTTCCTTTTCTGACATCCCCATGTATGCTAGCAAGAAATGAAAATATTTTCTGTTAGGCCTTAACCCAGATGTTTGGTTTTGAAAGGTGAGAGAAATTGTGGTCTTTGTCACTGGTGAAGTTAGAGGAGTCAAAATGAGATTTTTTGACAGCGTGAAAGAAGGATCAAGAACAAGTGTTTGCTGAAGGAGACATGAAATTAGGTGAACTCAGCAAGCAAAGAGTTTTACAGTGGCAGACTGCAGATATATTTTTGTTAGTGATTATGTCATTTTTTGATGGTTAATAATTGTGTCTTTGAATTAATAACATGGTCTTTAGCATCTGCTTCTTTAGCATATGTTTCATGCATAGGAGGTTCTGTAACCACAATCGCTTTGTAAATTGTGGCATAATGTGTTTATTGTCGCTAAATTCTCCATTCAGTGGAGCCTTTATTTTACAACAAAGTGACAGTGCTTAATCTGTTGAGATATATGCCACACTCCCCTCTGAAAAACGGTGACTGCAATAGCACATATTAATTTGGTCTGTTAAGGTTAATTGAGGATGGCAGAACAGCTGCCTCTTTCTGGTCATCATCATGCACGTACTGCAGGTAGTAATTCTTACCGGTTTTGGTGTCCTTGCAGTGTTCGGAGCAAGTGAAGTGGGAGAGAGTGCTACACGGACTACATGTAGCCTGAAAGTTAAGAATTACCTATTTTGTATTTCAGAATTCAAAATGCAGCAGTTTTTAATCTGTAAACTGCACGCTTTATTAGTGCTTTGGTGTTGATACTTAAAATATATGGGTTAAAAGACATGAAAAAAATTCTGAAGAGACAGTAAAGTCTGAAAAATAATTGCTGAAACAGGAACATCTATTGTCACCTCAGCTGTTGTAAGCAAAAACAAACTGTCCAAAAGCTTGTCAAATAATTTCTTAGCATATCTTGTTACTGAAAACTTGAGTAGTTGTTTGACTGTGTGACTTCCATCTTTTAAGGTTCCTAAATTCTAGAATTTATCTTAAACCTTTTTTTTTTTTAATTTTTTTTTAGTTAAGGTATTAATTCAAATACAATATAGAAATAAAATAGTAGTTGCTGTACATGTCTGCATACTTAATTCTGTAGAGTGTATTATAAAATATAATACCAGAAAAATTCTGGGTTCTGGGTAAGACTACTTATAATCTATCATGGAAAAAAAATTTGCATTTAGACTTTTGGCTATTGTATGTTCTGTTTATTTTCAGTTGCTGTGTACACCCTGTCTTACGATAGTTATTTAGAGGTCCCAGCATAGAAATAGAAGTCTTTGCTTCTTTTCATTCTGTAATAAAAATCTGACAGTAGAATTTCATGAGTGTGATGCAACATTAGGTTAACCTTCAGGAAAACTAAGCAATAAAATAATGGAAAATATGTTAACTAAGTCATTCCTATAGGCCCAAGATACAGACTTGAAACAAGCATTAAATGCAAGCTCTGTTGTCAGTATTCATCACTTTTGTGCTCCTATCTGGTATAATGGGAAAAAAGTCCAGGGATTTATTTTAGATTCTAGATTCTTTATGCTGCATCTCTGACACTTTGTAAATATTTTCTCTTTATTTTGACAGGCCAGTTGGAATGCCAAAAATGGAAAAAGTTTACCTACATAACCCTAGCTCAGAAGAAACAATTACATTAGTATCAATATCTGCTACAACATCACATTTTCATGCATCGTTTTTCCAAAATAGGGTAAGTTTCTTTACTTTCTCAAAATTAATTTTTCTTCCTCCTCTCAAATCTGAATGGAGACTTCTCTAAAAGAGTGACTTAACTGCAATAATTGCACACCTAGAAGTATTAAGATGCTGCAGTTCTTCATCTCATATTAGAGCAAATTTGAACTCAGCACAGAAAGACAAGGAGTCCCGACTATGTTGGAGGTATGTATTATAATTGATGGTTTAACAGCAGATCTCCTTTGTTGCTGAAGTGAGTAGATTTCCTCAGAGCACTTACAGAAACAGACTGTTCCTATAAATTTTCTGAATACTCTAAGTGAGGTGAAGTGGTGTTAGTGTGCAGTAGTCACTCCAGTGTACTTAGAGCTGTAAGTAATTGTGATACAGGAACTTGCACATTCAAAACCATGTTGTCAGCAGGGTTTACTCCTAACCACGTTGCTGTCAGATAGAGTCCTCTTTTTAGTTTCAGTTTTGTTTGCAGGGCCTGTGGCTTAGCAAGAGCCACGTTAACATGAAAAAATTCAGGGATAAGCAGCCTGTTGCGCAGCCTGTTGTATTTATGGAAGTCTTGTAGCAGTTGCATTTGAACTGTTAGTCTAAAATATTTTTGTGATAGGCTGAACTCTAAATTCAGAATTCAGTGCAAAAAATCAATTAAATATGATCCTGCACTAGATAATAGTTTAAAATGAATGCTGTTTTTATTAGTTTGTTACACATTTCATTTGTTTGAAAGTTCTACTTTTTTCTTTCCAAATCTGCAGTTGACTTTCTAACGTCAGTGTTCCACAAAGGACACATGAGGATTTCTACATCACAAAAACTATTGTTCATCTGCAGGATGCAATTTATTCAGCAAACAGATTTGCTTATCCCTCTGCTTGCTTGCTTTTATTTTTTCCAGAAAATTCTTCCAGGAGGGAATACGTCCTTCGATGTAGTTTTCCTCGCAAGAGTAGTGGGAAATGTAGAGAACACTTTATTTATTAACACTTCTAATCATGGGGTATTTACTTATCAGGTAAGAGAATTACATGCTTTTCAGAAAAGTCAAGTGTGAATGAGGCAAAGCAGTATCTATTATGGGATGCATAACCATCCAAGGATACTTGCACAATAGTGGTGGGTTGTTGGTTTGGGTTTTTTTTTCCACCAACCCAGTTGAAGAAGTTTCCATCCCTGTTGTTTGTTGTAACAGATAGACCATTGTAAGGATCGGTAGAGCAGTACTGTAATCCAGATCAATAAAATTACATAGGATTTAAAATCCGCCCAATACCTTTTTTGTATGTGTTATTTTAGTGGCTCATTGTAGGGATCTAGCTCATCCTTTAGCTCTTTACTTATCTGATCCAGTGGCAAAACAATGTTACTCATTAAGCTGGCAAAAAATTACTCACTGGAGATTCAGAAAGATAATTCAGACAGATGAGAGAGACCAATAAGTGAAAAATGAGAGAAATCCTCTTGTTGAAAGAATATAACTCTTACCATGACAATATCTTGCAGACAAAAAAAAACAACAAAAATGCTTCCCAGTATAGACAGTTTCATAATGATATGATTAAAGGAACATTTCATATTTCATTAGCCTTTAGCTGGTATCTATCTATCACACTCTATTCTAGAGTGTCAGAAAAAAGATGTTTTTTTGATTGTCTGTTTTTCAGTATACATGTAAGTAAATAGTAGAAATGAGGAATAGCCTGTAGCTGCAAACTAAACCAGTTTCTTTATTTCGGAGCTTTAGTATGATACTGGTTTTAAAGGTTTAGTTATAAGTATACTATTAAACTAATCAAAAAGAGTTTGTGGTGGATTGCTGAAATGAGTGGGCATGTTAGGCTCTGCAACAATTACAGACAGCTACTTAAGTTTGTGTTTCTTTTTCTGAACCAGGTGTTTGGCATTGGAGTTCCGAACCCCTATCGATTGCGCCCATTTATTGGGGCACGAGTTCCTGTAAATAGCAGTTTCTCTCCTATCATAAATATCCATAACCCTCACAGTGAACCTTTGCAGGTGAGCGTAAGAGAAAAGTCATTAAATGCTCGTTTATGATATTAATCTGAAATTTTGGTTGTTTTTGGTGCTTCTTAAAATTCTGTTTGAACTTTAGCACTATTTGAGGTCATGTATTTCATATTATAAGATTTTTTTTCCTGCTCAGATGCAAATCAGTTCTAGACATTTTAGATTATAGTTGCAGATCTCTTAATTTCCTAAATTGAGATTTTCCAGTGAAATTTCAGTTTTTAAATTAGTTGTAATTACTGGAAAATAAAGATTTAAACTTCACTGGTAATTAGAAGGAATACTGAAGCAAGCAAACAGATCTTTTAATCCAGTGATGCCTCTTAGCTTCATCCTGTCTGGTTTGCACAGCATAAGGTGTTGTTTCAGTATACCCTAGTATGTAATCTTGGAAAACATTCTTAAGTTTGGGCAGGATTGATGTCTTTACCTAACCAAATTCTGATTCTGTTAAGTGATTCACAAACAGTAAAATGCCCTAGAAAGCACATGACATGTAGCGCTAGCAAATGGCTACATCAGCATTAATTTGTAAGGTATTCCAGAGGTCAAATAGTCACTAACCTATGCCACTGCCATGATAATACCTGATAAGTAAACAGGATCCCTCTAAGACTGAGTGCTAACATTTTCCTGTTACCCACCTCAGGTGGTAGAAATGTATTCCAGTGGAGGTGATCTCCATTTAGAGCTTCCAACAGGTCAGCAGGGAGGTACAAGAAAGCTGTGGGTGAGTAGTCATGTCTTGCAACATTCATTGTACTTGTTTGGAAGGTTTTGTTTTTATATGAGCTTAGGCTTTGGGTTTCTTTTGGTTTTTTTTACTAGCTTTGTGTTTTGTCATGTAATCATTTAAAACACCCCATTAAAAAGTAAACAGTAACAGGGTCTGTTAATATTATGGTAGTAGGAGTTGAATGAAAAGTTTGATTAAGATAAGCCGTATGCATTGAGCTGTGCTGTTTTGAAATGTGAAGAATAAAATTATTCCCATAAGAATGAATTACATCTACCTGAACTTTTGGTCCTGGAGGCCTGTGAGCTGGATCTAACCCACAGAAAAAAATATACATATTTTTCTGTTTGGTTTGTTCATTAGGTTTTTTTAAATTTGTCTTGGCTTTTTTGGTGGTGCTGGGGTTTTTTAACTTAAAAAGTTCTTCCTGCAAGTTACTGTGAATGCACACATGGGTCGAAAATGAAGCTAAACAAACTTAGGGAAGAAAAATCTATTATGGACTACTAAATAAAACAGCAGTGTGTGTGGCTGAAGTAAGTCCCTAGATCATGAGTTGAGAGTGGCTGGAAGCTTCTGGAAAATATGCCTACATGCATGCCCTGCAGCTACTCCCTACTCACCATGTCTGCTGCTAGAGACAAGGGTTGGATGGACTTCTGGTCTGGCTCATTAAATCTGGTTTGAAGTAACACATACTGATACCTTTAAGTGAAATAAAATTTAGAAGCATCCTGAAGGTACAGTTCTTGGCTCCATGCTGTATGTCACACCGTTGGTAATGTCCAGCTAGATACAAAGCCTATTTTCCTTTTCAGTTAGAATTACTTGATTTTTTGATGACTGGTTTTTGGTCTAGGAGAGACTTGAGAGCCATTGGGCTCCTAAGTTTGTCTCTTGCTCAAGTGTATCATTACAGTAATGTGACAGTTATATTTGTTTTAAGAGGGTATTTCCAAGTGAGTTACAAAGGACAATCACAATTCTTAATTCTTTTCTGGAGAAAGTCCATTAAAATAGCAGAATGTATTTTAGTTTTAGGTACAAAAGTTGCAAGGAAATAAGTATTAACACAGACAACAACATTTTTAAAAAGGCAGTGGAAACTGAGGGTTAGATGTTCACATGAAAATGGACTTTAAAACATTAATGTCCTAATGTTTTGACACTGCTTTGGTCAAATTGCATTGCTTGTAAAGATAGCCCTTTACTGGTTGTCAGGAGAACTCAAGGGGGATGTTTTTCAGAGCATGAAGCTTTTCAGCTTCTCTTGGCCAGGTTGTCAGTTAAGGCAATGATGACTCACATGTGAAAGCTTCCAGTGTCTGGCAAGGACTAATCCTCTTGTTTCCTCTATCCATCCATTTTCATCCCCACTGTTATGCATTTTCATATAACCACTGGTATTTCAAAACAATGGGACAGTTTTAAAAAATCAAGCCAGTAGGAGGAAACATACAGGTACATACATCATTGTATTGGTTGTGTCAAGAGCTGCACTGCAGTTAGAAAAACCTTCAAAGCAGCAGAAATGACTTGAGATATGGTGTTGATACTTTGACATATGGATATACATAATTGTATAAAATTGTTCTGATGCCAAATGCTTGAATGATTGGATAGAGCGGTCTGCATATGCAGGAGTATTTTTTGATCTGACCAATTTTGGATCCCTAGTTACACATATGGAAGAGTCAGATCACATCCTTTGATACATTAATGAATGGCTGCATTATGTTTGGTCTGTGAAAACAGAACTTGAAATCTTCTTACTTTGATATTCAACAGCTTTCAAAATATATATCTGCAGTCATTGTGCCTCAGAAGATTTACAGTCAAGGTTTTCATCTTCTGTTTAAAAACAAAAACCAAGCAGCCAACCAAAAATCCAATCCTCAGACCTTCTGTAATGTGATGAGGAAGACAATCTGATGTTGGTATTTCAGCTGTAGTACTCAAGTTAGTCTTGTGCTGCAGCTGTGTTCAGAAAATACAGAAAGAGATGTCTTTTAAACCCTGAATGCAGATTAGAACTGACAGGATAGACATGGTACAGCAACTGAAATTAGTTGTTACTTTCTCCTGTAAATTACATGGTGACTAATAAACATGGAGCTCCACAAGCTTCTAGCTGCATGGAGTTATGCACTCTTTTAGTTTGTGTTTAGCACTGCAACTGTATGGCCTGTGTCTGCTTTGGAGAAAAAGCACTTAGAGTATGCAAAGTCAGTATTTGATATTACTGTCAACATTTTTTCTGAATATCTTTTGTTTGTTGCCACATTCTGCTAATGTAGTCTACTGTCTTTTTACCACAAATGGAATATGTAAAACTTAGAATCATAGAATTGTTAACTTAATCAAATGGGACATGAAAGTTCTCTTGCATATGCCTAGTTTTAATCAGTGTCATATTAGGTGATTACAACTATCCTTTATAAATTTAATGGTAATTTTAATTATATGAAGCCTATCTCTTCCTGATATTGTAGCGTTTTCTCTTAACACAATTATACTCAATGCTTCTGTTGTAATTATTTGGTGTGACAGCTTTTTTTGTAATTACTGTGCTCTCATAGTTGTTGTTTGATTATTTATCAGGAAATACCTCCCTATGAAACAAAAGGAGTGATGAGAGCCAGCTTTTCTTCAAGAGAAGCAGATAATCATACAGCCTTCATTAGAATAAAAACAAATGCCTCAGACAACACAGAAGTTATTATTCTGCCTGTTGAAGTAGAAGTTACAACAGGTATGTGAAAGAGTGGTTGGGGTTTGGTTGATTTTTGGGTTTGTTTTGTGTTTTGGTTATTTTTTGTTTTTTTTTCCAATTATTCAAATTAATTAACTCAGTGTAATAAGAAAATTGTAACCTTTTTTTTTTTTTTTTTAAAGCACCAGGAATCTATTCATCAACAGAAATGCTAGATTTTGGTACACTACGAACACAAGGTAAACCAGTCTTCAGTTGTCAAAGTATTGATCAGGAATAGGGTGGGGAGGGGAAAGCCCAGTACCTTTGTACTGTTCAGGGTTGCCTGTGGAATGGTACTTTTAAAAAGGCAGATTACAACAGTAGGTCACAATAGCGCACAGAGTACAAGCAAGCAATAGTTTGCACACCAGGTTGTGAGTCCAGTAGTAAGGTTAACGTTACACAGTTGCACATGGCTTAGTCTGAAAAGCATTTTGGTTCAATTAGTTGGTGAACTTGTGAAAATTGCTTCACTTCTGGGTAAGTCTTAATAATTTTCAGACAGGGAAAAAGTGAAGGTGTGCAAAGTTTTATGATAGGATCTTTTTTTTAATTGCCTCTAACACATTTGGGCTTAACATTTTACATTAATATTGTTTAGTGATAAAAAAGTAGTAAAACTACTAGTGATCATAAAGTAGTAAAACTAGAGGTATTTTTTTGAAATTGTAAGAAGGATTTATTACTGACAAATAGCAGTATTTATCTTCTGTTCAAATAAAAAAAGATAGCTTCTGAAGAACTTTTTCATGCTACTTCCTTAACATGTAAAGATTTTCAAGTAAGAGTAATTTCTTCTGAACATGGTGCATCTGAAAAAGTCATTGATTGTAGTATTTTTAGCCTGTTCACTTCTTAATGTGTTAGAAATATGAGTGATAAGCTGAAGCATGTAATACATACAAATATACAAAAAGGCAGTTTTGTGTCAGATTCTTGGGACTAGTTATTTTGACTAGCTGTTCGGTCATGTTAGTGTAACTTCTTAACACTGAACAGTGGAGGTATATAAGAAACCAGCTAGTGCAAATGACTTTACATAAGATTCACATGTTAAAATAGCCTAATACACAGGTGTTTTTTTTGTTCTTTAACAGATCTGCCAAAAATTTTAAATCTGCATTTATTAAATTCAGGAACAAAAGATGTGCCAATTACAGTAAGTTTGATTTCTTTGATTTTGAAACTTTCTACATAGATTTACTTTTTCTCATAAAAATTGATAATTCACAGGTTTACCATGTACTGGTCAGAATTAGAAGCTAGGTGATGTGTGACTGAAAATGTAATTTAATAGCAGAGCAAATAATTTTTATGCATGTTAAAATTAATTTGCATCATAGTCTCCTTTGAATGTTCTGAACAGCATTTTTTGGCTGTACCTGCAATATCTGAACCTTTGGAAACTTTTATACTTGAGAACACTAATTCATGTTCAGTGGGTGAGAGATTAATACAGAGTCTGTAAGATTCTTTGTCCTCATCACATTTGCACATCAGTGTGTAAAGTGGTTCCCCAACATAATTTTTTAAGATAAGCCAAGAGTAGCTTTCGAGAGCTGCCTGTAAAATTACCCTTTTTTTCTTGAGCTTATCTGCTTTGTTGCTTGAAATAACAAAAGAACCCAAACACTCTAGGGCCCTTTGGAGTAAGACCACTGAAGCTGAACATGAAGTGCAGCCAGCTTCAGAATTCTGGCATTTGGATTTTCTACTTTCTGTTTTCATTTCAGAGTTTTGGCACCAGTCTGGTAATCCGCCTTTGCTCATTCATACCTTTTTCCTGTGTGATTTTTCTCATTGCCCACTATTTTTCTCACTTCTTCCTTCTTCCCTTCCTGTCTTCCTTCTTTTCCAGATTTAGTTGTGTAGCTAGCTATACCTTGTCCCAGTGCACTTCACAAAGTATTGAAGTGTTGAAAAGGAACCGGAGGAGCCAAAAGAATGACTGAAGGATTGGCAAATGTTCCTTACTGAGATCTTAGAGAGCATCTCGGTGTTTATAAAGCTTGAAGCTGTAACTATGAGGAACAGTGTTTTAATAGTAGCAATCTAGCAAAACCTTAGGATGCTGGAAACTGAGGTTAGATGAATTTAAAGTAGAAACAGGAAACATTTTTAGTGATGAAGATAAGTTTTCACAGTGACAGTAGACCATTGCAGTGCTTGCTAAGCTGTTATTCACTAATAATTTTCAAGACAAGGGAAACTTACAGTGTACTGCAAAAAGATTTTATTTCATTGAGGCCCTGATGCTTATTGCAACAATGAGGTCAGGTGATCCTATAGGAATCATGGCTTTGTAAGCTATGGCACAACTTCTGTAGAGAGTTTTAAAAACCAAAAAGACCTGTATAGGTATATTATTTTTTTTGAAAGGGTTGGTAAATTCAATAAATTATTTTTCCAGCTGTGTTTGCGTGTTTGTCTTCTTAGATTTGACAGTTTGCTTGTTGGTTGGATTTTTTTTATTTTTTAAAATGTGCAGTATGCTTGCTGTGTGCAATGCAAATAACCATATTTTCAGACCACTTCTAATACCTGGTTGTGTAGTGCCTAATTTATACTCCTCCATTTAAAAAAAGACCCAACCCCATCCATTTTTTTTAAGCTATGGTCTTTGGACTATGGGCTGTAAACTATAAATACCAATCTAATGGAAAGCTGTTACTTGATAACCTTTATACATGTCATGACAAAACTTTTCCAGAGAATTTTTTTTTTTTTTACTGTGTATCAAAGCAGTTGATTTGGTATTTTTAAAGCCTTTGGGTCTCACTTGTGCAAGGAAAAAGCTACCACACAGGTCCAGACATGATGTGTTTTTCAGGGTATCACATAGCACATTTAGTCAATTGTTCTTTTCATTAAGGGACATCTTTGTTGGGAAGTTTGTAACCTTTCTAGCTTTTGAAGCACTTTGTGAATTTCTGCTGCTGTGCCAATCAATGAATTTCAAAGTGGAAAGCAAGAATTTCACCAAGAAGGGACTTGATGAATAGATTACTTCTAGGAGAGCTTGACAAATAGACTTCTGACCCTTTAGAGCTAGTTTAAAAGTAGTGAGACAGACTGTGTGACAAATTTCATCTTAATGTCAGAAGAAAAGGCCAAGGCTATATTTAGCATATGTTTAAGCTGGGTGCCGGAGGAGCTAAATATCTTCAGGTCATCAGTGTGTGTGAGACTGCTAATACTGTTGCCAGACTTGTAGTTGTTCTGCCTTTACGTTCTTAGTCATGCTATGGTCCAACAAACTGGTTAAGGAAAATAGGGGCAAATAATTTTCTTTTTCAAATTTTAAAACTTGATTGTTGAATGCTGTTTTATCCCTTCTCCATAATTAAAATTTCATGTTTCCTTAAGGCACTTTAAGCCTGTTTGACTGCTAAAAGCAAAGGGATACTTCAAAACTTGAGGTCCTGATCATATTTGATGCATGAAGAGCCAGAAACTTCAGGACAGCCTTAGTGAAGCTGAATTGTGCCAGTTTGAAAACAAAAGTGTTTGTGTAAGAAAGTATTAAGTTCTGTCCCAGTTTTAGAATAAGGATTAATTTCTCTTAGCAATCTGCAAGAAGTAGTTTGTTTCTGTATTGTGTTTTCATCTTCATGTTTGGGTGCGTGCATCTCAAAGTTATCAAGGATTACAGTTTATTAGTAGTTTGTTCCATGTTCTGGATGATTCTTCATGGAGAGAGTGAAATTTACTTAGTTAGGTGTTTCTCTGTTTAAACACAAAACCAAGAAATTTTTGACAGTTGTGTCTGTAAAAGAGAATAAAACAGTTCAGAAGTGGTTCTGACACTGATGGAACCAGCCTTAGTCTGCTACCTGTAGCCACAGGGTTTTTTCATCTGTGCTAGGTGGGCAAGACAAAACTAGGTTCAGGAGCCTTGTGACTGGTAAGCAGTTTAGATAAACATGTGCCAGTCTTCCAACCCATACTCTTTAGTTTATTAGAATACATGTAGCCCAAGAGTCCTTAAACCTTCAAAGTCTTTCTCAAGAACTCCTGCAAAAGCACAGAGTTTTAGCCCCTCTTTGTGTCCTCTAGAACATTTAGGTTCTTAATTTTCTGCAGTTATGCTAAATATTCAGTGTGTCTCCACAGAGCAGGGTCAGGAGTCTTGAGTGGGTCATTCTGTGGGAGAGCCATGTGTTGCTGAAGCATGTCTAGTTAAAATTATTCTTCCCTACAAAAGTTGCTGTTGGGAAATTTTCTGAGAAAATTGGTGGTATTATGTTCTTGATGAAACTTGTTTTGTTGATGATTTTTCATGCATATTTCAGGACAGGTTTTACTTGAGCTTTATTTGAAATAGGTTGAAATTTGAGGAAAGTGACATTGAAAGGATTTTTAAGGATGTTTGTTTTTTTCCCTAGTTGTCTTCATTTTGTATTTCCCTTTATAGAATGTAATCAAGGAACAAATGGGAAATGTGCATTATGTAATTGAGAAATTTTCAACAAAACAGTGTAAATTGCTTCCTTAACTAAATTTTCCAGCTGTAGACATTTTGAGTAAATACATGTAGGTTTGTTACACTTGTGGTTGAAGAGATGCACCTCTGAAACCTGCCATTTTTCTGGTAACAGGCTATCCTTTTGAATATTTCCAGTTTGATTTACTGAATGAAATCAGCATTATTTCAAACCAGTAATTAAAGAAAGCATTTTGCGTGAAAAGAGCTTCTAAAAAGATTTATTGTCTCTGTCATCCAGAAGTTGTGAACTTTATCACAGCTTTGATTTCATCTGCTTTAGGAGTTTGTTTTTTTTTAAGATGTGTCAGGATTTTAGTTTTGTACTGTGGATCTCATTAGAAGAAAATGGAGATGTTTATTAGTTGATTTATGAAGAGAAATACTGAATATCTGCACCCCATGTGTACAGATATGGTGGTGGACAAAGGTCATTGCTATAAATCCAAAATCCAAAACTTCTGGTTGAGTTAACGGAGATTATTCATTAGCTGCAGAAGTAGTGCTGCTTGTTCCCACTAAAGGATCATGTGGTCTGCAAAACTAAGTTATTTATGCACACTTCTATGGCTTTAATTTACAATCAAGGACAGCTTGGCCTGGAAGAACTGTATTTGTTTTGTACCACTAGCTGTCTGCCTTGCTCATCCTAAGAAAGGCTCAGCTGCTTTTTAAACAGGTGCTAAACCTCTGCAGCCCAGCAGAAGGTAAGGCAGCACTCATTTCAGTTTTCTTAATTCAGCATCCTGTGATTTGCTATGGCTTAGCAGCTGCTGAGCAGCTGAGCTGTTCTTAAAGCAGAAGACAGCTGGGGAGGAAGAATCATGGCAGCCATCCTAATTTTAAGCAAAACAAGAATAAGAGCATATAAATGCTTCATGCCCAGTTTCTCCATGGAATCTAGATAGAGAGTTTGCTAGCAATCTTTATAGAGTCTTCAGATGACATGGAATCCCTTATCCTGCTGCATAGCAATGAGTACCTCTACAAATCAGCTCTGGCTATTAACTGACACTGTAGCTCTTCCACTGATGCCCATTTACCTTTTCCCTTCAGTTTAAAACAGAAAATCCTAAGATGTAAAGGGTGACCTTGTAAAGTGTTAGTCTAGAACAGATCTACAAAATGTTTCTCTATACAGTTAGTTATTTTTTTCTCTGCAGAAAATGGGATTAGAGACAAGGGAGATGTCTATTCTCTCTGGCAGTTGCACCAGTCAGTTAACAGCTTTGTTAGTGAGTGCACCAGAAACAAATAGCCTAGCTATTGTAGCCCTGCTGCCTTAAGAATAAAAATTAAATCTTAATTTGAATCAGGTTTGTTTTCTATTTTATTAATACATTTCTGGCCATACTGCCACTTAATTCAACATCCCCAGGGAGAACTCATTGTTACCTACTTTTCTGTATATTGACTGAGTAATTTGTAGGACCTGAAAAAAATTCTAAAACCACTTGTAATGCTTCTTTCTTATAGGAAAGACAGACAGACCTGTAAGAGCTTGACCAAAAGTAGTTGCAGTTCTATCACTGTGAAAAGTTTCACAGCATGTTAGCATAGTGATAAATTTACAGATGCTTCATATTTTGTTTGCAGAGTGTTAGACCTACACCACAGAACGAAGCGATAACAGTATATTTCAAGCCCGTTACGTTAAAAGCCTCTGAAAGTAAATATACCAAAGTTGCAAGCATTAGCTTTGATGGTAAGTACTGCTCCTCTCTTCTTAGAACTTGTCAAGTGCTTCTGAAAGCTTACTGAAGTTTCATTGATTATTTTCACTCTCTTAACAAAACACTGTTTATAATTTTGAAATGAAAATAGGATTTTCCTATCTGGAAAAGGTTTACAGTTCTTCTGAACTTCAGTTATTTCTGGAAGGATTGTCTTTGTTTATGATCAACAAGAATCTTAGACTGGTAAATTCAGATGAGGAAAGAAGGTATTGTTAATTTTTCTAATAAGCATAACTGTATTCTTATGTTAAGGCACTGATTATTTAAATGTATTTTTATTTTAAGCACACATTTGTTTTTGAGAAATCCTAATAAACAAGGTAACAAGTACAAGTTAACTCCTGGGGAAATTTCAATTTCAACAAGAAGAAATTTTTTCACAACGAAAACAATCAGCCATTTAAATAATCTCCCCAAGAAGGGGTGGATTCTGCAGTGTTGGGCACTTAAGATCAGTCTGGCCAGGGTGCTGAGACATCTTGTTTAAACTGTACTTCTGCCAGGAAAAGTTGGACTGAGTGGTCCTTGAGGTCTCCTTCAATCTGGTATTCTATGATTTTTCTCCTACATAGTGACTTTAAATACTGTGCTGACATTTTGTAGAAAGGCACCTCTGTTTTTATAAAGATTTTAATCAACTATTAGAATGGCAGTGACTACTCAGATGTTACTGCTTTAAGATACTAGTTGGTGATGTAAGTCTGCCTGGATTGCTTAAAAATGGCATCTTATGCACGCAATAGTTGTGGTAGACATAATTTTAGAAGTTGCATGGAAAAAGAGGAAAAAATTGATTTTTATTATCATTTATAGATTAGCACTTTAGAAATTTAATAGCTCATGGTTTCTAAAACAAGTGAAGTATATTTTAGCTTATACATTCTGAAAGAGATGAATTCTGTCAACCTGAGGTGATAATACATTCAGATTTTGAAGCTGGTGGGAATTGTTATATGAGGCTAACATATGGTACATCTTAGAAGGAATGGTAGTTCCTGGGAAAAATACCCAGTTAAGCTGCTTAATGTGTTTAAGGAATTGACTTGATGAATTCTTATCTGTGAAGCAGCCAGCCCTTAATATATGCAGTTTCAGCTGTCCTAATTACATGCAGGGGCTTTAGGGGCTTGGTGGCTTCTCTTAATTAGTAATTGAATACCTTGATTTTTTGGGGGGCACAATTGCTATCAGGCTAACATTGCTTGTTCTGTGATCTTGGAGCAGATCTGTGAGCATCACTCTTGGTGCTTGTATAGTTTGAGTTTTTACATGGATTCTGTTTATCTTGTTGCAACATTTAGCTTGTGTTTAATTTCTTCATTGTTAAGAAGTTGTTACATTTCTGGCCCAAAGATCCTCTCAACTGCTAGTTCTGAGTGAGGGGCCCAGCAATCTCAGGCTTCTGTTCTGTTTGGAGAGGGATAGTTTTATTCCATATTCTTAGTGGAGACTTCATCTGGATCCAAATTATCCTCTGGACATGTTCAAGTTATTTATATGACAGCAACAATCAGGCTTCCCTATTGTAGAAAAGCTTAGTAAATCAGGGAGGTCATCTAACTGGTGTTAAATGGGAAGATTTCAAAATTGGGATCTCTTGTTTCGTAGACTTGAAACCGTGTGAATTTGGTTATTGGAATTCCCTTAAGCTCCACTTTTTTCCTTCCACAATAATTAATTTTGGGCTAGGTCTGTGGTTTCATTCTTCCATTTATACTAGAATAACTTAATGGATGAATTTTTGTCAGCTTTAACAAACTTCTTATATTCTTATGTGCGCAGCATCAAAAGCAAAAAGAGCATCACAGTCTTCTGGGAAAATAACTGTTAAAGCAAAAGAGAAGAGCTACTCCAAACTTGAAATACCATATCAAGCAGAAGTGTTGGATGGGTAAGCTTCCAGGAACTGAACATAGTTCAAAAACTAAATGCTCTAAATTAGAGGGGAATATTCCTGTTTGTAAACAAATGGATGAGGTAGTCTTAGCCATTAATAAGTTGGTTTCAAGGCTTGAGTTAAAATTGACCTTAGTGAGTTGTTTTTCAGAGCAGCTGGACACTGCAGATGAGACATTTTAAAAATGCAGTATTGGAAATATTTCTGCTTTTGCTGTTCTTTTGGTATATGAAGTAAGGGTAGAGAAAGAACTTTTGGTTTTAAGAAAAATTTTGGAACAACAGTGTGTTTCCTTTATTTACAAAGTATGGCTAAGTTGACTTTAAAAACATTTTGAATGAGGTGCTGTTTTATCAACAGAACTGGCAGACTATTTTAACAGCTGAAAAACTAAACCTTACCTTATCGGAATTTTTGTGCTGCACACATGTGATTTGGCTAATAAAAATACATATGATTTGCAAATTTTCTTAATACTTCAACACTTTCTTTTAGTTCCCCTATTATTCTCAGTTACATGTTTTCTTCTTATTTGAATTACTTAGTTATTGACATCCCTGTAGTGCTGATAATACAGTTTCAGCATGCACTGGGGTATGTACCTTTTTAGCTGTTTGAAATAATGAATTATTTTCTTTGTGTAAGGAAAACACTTTGAGGAAAATCTTTATTTTCTTTACTCTGTTTTCTTCTAATAGTTATTTAGGATTTGATCATGCTGCCACACTCTTTCACATCCGTGACAGTGCTGCTGATTCTGTGGAAAGACTGATCTATCTAACAAACACATTCAGTTTTGCAGTCCTTATACATGATGTTGTGTTACCAGAAGAAGCAAAACCAATGTTTAAAGTAAGTCCCATTTCAGTGAATGCTTTTGCCTGTTAGTAAGTGCTTAAATGTGATGCACTTTTTTCAGCTGTAAGTAACCTTGGTCTTCATTGTTCACTGATCTAGGTCCAGAACTTCAGTAAACCAGTCTTAATTCCACCCAATGAATCAAGATATATTTTTACGCTTCATTTTATGCCTTCCACATCATCTGTTCATGTAGATAACAATATCCTCCTTATCACCAATGCTTCCAAATTTCACTTACCTGTCCGAGCATACACAGGATTTCTAGATGTAAGTACTTTGCTTTTTTTTTTGGCAGCTTCTGTCTAATTAGAGGTAGACTTCATAGGACTCTTTAATTCTTTATTCTACTGTGGTATCTGCTGAAAATTCTTTTTTGTTCCCTTTAAGTCTTTAGTTTTGCATAGGAAGTTTATTAATGTAGAATTTTGAGATTGTCATGGTAGTGTTGTATTAAAATTATTAATGTGTTTTTTAACGAGCTTAGAGTTTGAGCTCACTTTATATTTCACTTATGTTAAAATACTTTTATCAATCTTTCTAGTACTTTGTACTGTCTCCAAAAACTGAGGAGCGATTTATAGATTTTGGCATATTGAGTGCAACAGAAGCTACCAGCATTTTATTTGCAGTCATAAACAGCAATCCAATAGAGGTGAGGATGTATTTATTTTTAGTTTATCTTTTAAAAAATTTACATCAGTGTTGTTGCTGAAAACAATACCTTTTGTTCTTTTTAAGCTGGCTATAAAAAGTTGGCATATTATAGGGGATGGTTTGGCTGTAGAACTTCTAACAACTGAAAAGGGAAACAGAACAACAATAATTGCAAACCACCATGAACTACAAAATGCTACTGCATCTGATCAGTCTTCAGTAAGTAAACCTTTCAATCCATTGCTTTAAAGCTAGATGTAGGAGGGTAGAAAAGAGACAAACCTGTGCAAGTTCTTTTAGTTTCATTTTGGCAGAGGAGAGATAAGAATTCTTAATTTTTGTCTGAACTTGAGTATGATAAAGCATGTAAGCTTCCTAAATTTATTTTAAGGAGCAGCATTATATTTACCCTTTCCAAACCTAAACCAATCTCGAAACCCTCAGATGATGCTTGTTGTTAATCTGGGATGAGTGGAAATTTATTACCAGAAGGGAATAGATAATTCTTGTGTTAGTCACTTATGTATATGAACACATTGTTTGTCACTGACAGTAGTTTTAAATGGATTTTGAGTCTGGTTTTCATGAAATTTCTTTTTGTTTAGTGGAATACATTGGTAACTTTTTCTACCATTTACAGGTGATCCTTGCATCAGGCTATTATGCAGTGTTCAGAGTAAATCTAATAGCGAAAGAACTTGAAGGAATTCACGACGGAGCTGTACAGATCACAACAGATTATGAGGTATATTTATTGTATAATAAATGAGTGTTGCCCAAAAGATCTGTTTAGTCTTTAAGTGTGTATTAGTGGACAGACTGTAGCATAAGTTGAGGTTGGAAGGGAAGGTTATCTTTGCAAGTTAACCCTGCATAATACAACAGGAATGCTACTTATGCTTTTATTATGATTTTTGTCCAGCTTTCAGAAATATCCATTTAAATCTGACCTAATGCTTTGCAGTTTGGGTTTTTCAGTGGCATGACACCTCCTTAAAGCATCAATGCATGAATCTTGGGGCGTATCAAGCTCTGATAATGGGCTTCTCCGTATGTTATCAGTTACTGAAACTAAGCTGTAATATCAGACATTTTTGTCAAAATGCAATGTAAAAGGTGTTTTGGAGAGTCATAGAATCATTAAGGTTAAAAAAGACTAAATATCACCATGCCCACTAAACCATTCTGCAGCTTGCCACAGTTTGCTGGCAGTTGATGAAACAGAATCCTTGTACTGATTATTATGGGAGAGAACAACTGGTTGCCTCAACTTCATGTGCCTTGTTGTTGCAGGAGACAGGGTCCAATGAATAAGGCAATCTGTATTTAATATCTTTGTGTGATATATGGAAAAAATCCCCAAATGTGACTCTGTGCTTATGAGGTCAGGAAATTTTATCACTGATTGTGTGGTTCTGATGGTGCTACAGAAAATGAGAAATTCCCAAATTCTGCCAGTTGAGATTTTAAGCTTTCCTTTAGTATATCCTCACATGTAGGTGACCCTTCAGCCCCAGATTCTGAAGCCTTTTATTTTCTTGCTTGTTACAAGTTATTCTACTTGTATTGGTACTTGAATCTCATTGCCATCCCTTCCAGCTACTTTTTCAAAGTGTGTCTCAAGGTATTAAAATAATACCTCTCAATGTTTTGAGAAGTTGGGTCTATCTTCTTCCCTCAGTTACTTTAAAGATTTTACTCTCCTGTTTTCCAGCAAAGTAAGCCCCATTCAAATGAAATCTATATAATATCCCATTGGGGAGCTTATGTTTTCAGTATACTTTTCTGTTCCATGTAGAAGAGAACTGAGGATGGCTGAGTAAAGGAGTGCTTCCTGACAGTATGCAGTTCAAAACACGATAATGGGTTGAAATCTCAATTCATGTCTCTGTGTTTTAAATGTCTATATAATCCTAGGCTATATTAATTGTAAAATTTTAGGGTTTTGTTAGCCTATGCAATTTAAAAGGGGAAGAGGCATTTAAAGGCTGGAAATATAAGGGTTTTTCAAATTTTTCTTTTTTTTTTTTTTTTGGTCCAGATTTTAACAATACCAGTGAAGGCTGTGATTGCTGTAGGCTCATTGACCTGCTCCCCAAAACACGTTTTTCTTCCACCTTCTTTTCCGGTAAGAGAGTTGGGGAGGATTAAATGTTTACTTGCTGTGTTTTTTCTTTATATGCCCTTTTCAAGGGAGACCACTGTCCTGAATTCTATGTCAGATTGCCGGAGAGATTGTGCTACTTAACTGTTATGATCAGTTTGTCATTATTTTGGGGGTTGTTTGGGATTTTTCCACTATGTGTTCCGAGCATGAGTTGTCCCTACATCTCCTCAATAGCCCAATTGAATGGGATCTTGGAATACTCATGTAATGAGATAGATCACATCAGAGGAAGATAGGTCAGTCAGCAGGACTTCAGTGGGTGTTTGCTGCAATTGCCACATATTCCATCTTCCTGCTGATCTCCTGTGTCACAAATTCTTCTGAAGTCTTTTGCTACTCTTGAGGTCAAATAGTCATGCCTACAGTTGCAAAGGCCACTAGTTGCTTTTTATCTTTAAGATTTTTTTTTACTATATAGCCTCACCATTATATGGATACTTTTTACATTGAGTGCCACATCAAAAACTTCATTATGACCTACTTCATAAGCTTTTGATAAGTTAAAATAGCTTAAAGATCCACTTCCCTTTCATTCACTGGAGATAAAGCAGTTTCTGCATTCTCTATCTGAATCTACTAGAATTATTAGAAATTATTATCATTATGATGATTATGAAGAAGAATTCATGTGAAGAATGTCCCTTTTGAGTGCCACATAAAAATATTTTGTTCCATGTTGGACCATAAAGAACTAATATTTTTTTAATCTCCTTTGAGTTTGTTCCAGCTGAAATGGTTAAAGAACTTCTCAGTATTTTATAGTAATAAGCAGTCTTGTCAGCTTGATTTTTGGGGGCCCTCTGTTTGGTTGGTTTGTTTGTTTTGTGATTTTTTTTTGCTTTGGTTTTGCAATTTTTTTTTTTTTTTTTATTTTTTTTTTTTTATTTTTTTTGTGGGGGGGTTGTTTGTTTGTGTTTCTTTTGTTTATTTAATTTAGCTTTATTTTGTTTTGGCAGATACTATTTCTCATAGTACCTGTGTTCCTCAGGCATAGATTCCTTGCTATCATCATTCTTTCTCTTCCCTAGATTATTGTGATTTTTGTTGTCTTCATGCTTTTTCTAAGAATGCTTTCAGACAAATTATTCTTTCAGGGGATCTTTGGCCTCCTGCATTTTGTTTGGGAGTATAGATTCAGATATAATTATCACCATTGACAAGATTATAGACTATTTACTGTGTTCAAGCCCCAAGCTTTTCAGAGCAGTCATCTTCACTTACTACTTCCATTAATTGATCACTTAGCTCTTTTTATATTTGAAAACGTAAAATACTTACTTTTACTTTTCTTGGAATAATTTCAAACGAAACTTATGCTCGCTGAATTGATGCTAATCAAACATTTAGTTCTTCTGTAATGCCTCTATTACTTACGAAAATAAGCCTAAAATAGCACCAGTTCTTTTTGTTTCAGTGTTTGGTGGAGAAACTTGGCAGCTACACCATCCAGGAATAACTAGGTGCTACTATTTTAGTAACACATGCTTTTCAGTTCATACTTAGGATGTAATTCTCCTGCAGCTGCCTGGTTCCCAGAGCTGTCTGTCTGTTTATAATTTTAGTGTATTTGTACCTAAGTGTGATTTCTGGTATTCTGTTGAAGGTTGTCACAATACACTGACAGTGTATACAGGCCTTGTAAAGGTCAGCATCTTGGTTTAAACAAATCTTAGCTCTGTTGACTTCTGCTTCATAGTGTCATCTTAGCCTCACAGTGCCACCTCTCAGCTCTTCCCTGATCAAAGCTCATCTTTGAGGACCTCTATGCTAAATGACATTGTTCTGTTTTTCTTATTACTGCTGAACAATTTTTTTCCCCTTGTCTGTTGTTTCATGTCTAAATGCTATGTAAAGGTCTTAGTAAAATACTGTTTATTTGTTCTAGAGGCTTTAACAAACCTGTATCTTGTGCTATTGATGACAGTTTGTTACTCATAGGAATTCACAGATGAAGCTCAGATAGACCTCCTAATTCAGTTTAACAGGACTGTACTGTTGAGGATTTATTCTTGTACTTTCTTTCCTTCTGCAATTACTACTCTTGTGACTGTTGCAATATGTAACTGTTTCCTGAGGCCACAGGCAAATTTTGAACCTGCATAAGACCTCTTCTACTTTAAGACCACTTAAACTTAGAGAATTTTTTTAGAAGTCTAAAGTATTGATATAAGGGGAAAAAGAAAAACATGCTCATTTACAGATAGCCTTGGATATTTATATTTGCTTGTACTGATTTCTTTTTTTTTTTTTTTACATAAATCTGAAGTCTCCCCACCAGTCCTGAATTGCACTTTTCTCTGCTTTTGTTTCTATTATTTGTTTCATCTATGCATATCAGGGTTGAGTGTTGAGCTAAGGTGTAAAATATGACCATGGAATCATTGATTTACAACTGAGGCAGGGGTAGAGCTTGAGTCTTGTGAGGATTTTGATCATGACAATTAAACTACATTTTCTGTGCTTAAAAGGTGAAGTAACATTTACTCAGAAAAGGAGGCAGGCTGTAAAGGTGTGGGGAAAAAACGTCCTGTTTTCTTCTTAAATGTAGTTTTGATGTTGTGTCATAATTACATTTGGGAGCAGGAAGGAGGGTTTTAAAAGCTCTCTGTCACCTGTAGTTTTTGTAATCGTAGATTCTCTTTACTCTTCTCTTCAGATGATTTCTGATTCTTAGCAACTAATTACTATTTCTAATTGCCAGCAGTGATCTTTTACAAAAAGACTGTTTCCCTTTAGTAACAGGAATCTCAGCAAACTGAAGTTTTCTCTTGCCTTTCCTCTTCTGATATTTTTTATCATGATTTGATTAAAGAGAGCTGTTGTTTGAGCCCTTCCAAGATACTTCAGGTGTTCTTAATTTTCAGAGAAGGGTGAACTGTGTTTGGAAGCAAATGGAGGAAAAAAATACAACTTCACATAAACTTACCACCTTGAAGTGTTGCAAATGGCATTTCTTTAGGATAGCGTAGTTAAAATCGCAGTTTAACATTTCAGCAGTGCTCTGGTCTTTGCCAGCCTGCATAAATAGATACATATGCTGGGGGAAAATGCATATCCTGCAGACTTTCTTCCTTTTATTTTCCTTAGGGGAAAGTAGTTCACCAGAGCCTGAACATTATGAACTCCTTTTCTCAGAAAGTGAAAATACAACACATACGGTCTCTGTCAGAAGATGTAAGGTTTTATTATAAGAGGCTAAGAAGTAATAAAGAAGATTTAGAGCCAGGAAAAAAATCAAAGGTTTGTTTATGTCTTATTTCTAAACATTTATAAGTTCTCTTTTCTATATAGCATATGTAAAGTTTCTGTGTTCAACAGAAATCTTCCCTCTTTTTTTCTTTGGTTATTAGATTTAATGTGTTGTTTAATTGATTGGCTCTTACATGTTTTGCAGATTGCAAATATTTATTTTGATCCTGGTTTACAGTGCGGAGATCATTGTTATGTAGGACTGCCTTTTGTATCTAAATGTAAGTAAAGTTCAACTTTATAATGAAAATAATTTAAAATGAGTTTTCTCCTTAAGTAATGATTTTACTTGAACATTTATAAAAACCCATTATTTCCTACAGCAGATTCTAAAGTTCAGCACAGCATAGCAATGCAAGAAGATGTATGGGATACTGACTGGGATTTGCATGAGAATTTATTCAAAGAATGGACAGAAATAAAAGAGAACTCAAGCCATAGGTAAGTATTTTATTCCTGTTGTTTGCTCAGGCTTTAAGTCAGTAATAATCCTGTGATATTTGTGGTCTTATAGAATACAAAGCTTGTTAATATTGCTGTGCTCTTTAAGAGAGGGAGCCTAGAAGGAATTGCTTGGCCTTCTCTACAAAACTTTTGAAAGTTAAAAACAGTAATAATGTTCCTCAAATTAAAGGCAACACTGAAAGTTAATATTCACTGAGTTGATGGAGTTCTTTACAAGATTGTAACAGCAAGGCAGTCTCTACTCCACAAAAATTTCCAAAACCAGATTATACTGGTTGTTCAGTATCCCTGTTTAAACTGTTTTAAAATAGTATCCTCAATGTCCCTTCTAAGATTTCATAAGGTTTTCTGTTATTACCATACCATGATATTTGCATTTCAGTGAATTACCAAATTTTCTTGTATTTTACTTTGAGAAGATTAATGGTTGCTACTTAATATTTAGAAAAATTAAACTCTGTAGACTGCTACATACCTTTTAAACATCTGTCTTCTCATACATAAAGTTGATTGAATCTCCAAGAGACACGAGTTAACATAAACAGCGTGTGTGTCTTTTGTGTTGATAGCATCCAGATTACCCTTTCAGAAAAAGCATGTGAAGAAGCAAAATGTCTGTGTGCAACTAAATAGAATAACAAAATCATTCCCTTCTTATCAGTTCGGTGTTTTAATGGTGATATATTATTAACTCCTGAGAAAATCTGATCTAAACAGAATTCTCTACTTAGCCACACCAGTAACTTTCAAGAATGTTCTATCCCCTACAATAAGAGAACAGTAAAGGAGAATGCTGCTGAAGATTAGTTCTGAATAAGAAGTAGTTCTAACTTGAATATACAATGCTTTAATATTATTTAATATATTTTAAAATACTTACTCTTTTTAAGAGAGTTAAAGTTACTCAGCTGTCCAAAGGATCATTCAGGGAAAGGAGAAAGAACTTCTGAAAACAGAGAGGTTGTGACTTGGACATTTGGAGTTTTTCCAAAATATTTCTCTGGGTTTGAAGCCTAATATTTTGTCTGTTTTGCTGAGTGGAGTGCTCAGTACTTTTAGTTTAGTTTCAGTTTGTGCTGGAGAGCTTGTGGGAGAAGGGGACCCAAGTCTGTTGTGGAGGTTGTTTAATAACAAAGAACTTAATTCACTGATGGAAGTAGGGGCTAGCACCAAGTATGACTTGTTCAAATTTGCTTTAGGTTTATTAGACGGAGGTGCAGGCACACAGTCTGTGCATCCATTGCATTTAGAGTAGATGTACTGATTTACTGTGCCTATGCAGGCAAAATACATTTTCTGGATTGTGGATGCTATATGGAGTTTTTCCTTTCTACTGGTTTGTACCTTTGCAAATCGTCAAATAGATTTTGGGTCATTTTTCTTACTGATCTGAATCTCAGTGATAGTCTCAAAATTTGTTTTTGCAAAACATAAAAGTGAGTTTTATAACTGTTTCTCCAGACTGAATGCTGTATTTGAAGTGGACACAGATCTTCAGAAGAATGTTCGGTTGAAAATTACAGCAGAAATGTCCTGGCCTTCCATCCTTAGTTCCCCACGCCATCTAAACTTCCCTCTTACCAACACAAACAGCTCATCAGTAAGTTATTTTAGTGATAGTATCATTTAAACAGATATTTCTAATTGCATTAATGGTAATGTAAACTTATAAAAAAATTCTTTCTGAATAGGAAGAAGAAATTTTTCTAGAAAATCCAGCTGATGCTCCTGTGTATGTTCAGTTTCTTCCAGTAGCTCTGTATTCTAGCCCATCCACTTTTGTTGATAAGCTGTTAGAACGGTAAGTGTTGTTGTGGAATCCTTGGGGTGTTCTTTCTGGGCACAGAAAATCTATTTTACAAGGAATGAGTGCATGATATGGCAGTTGTGTTGGTAGTTCATATTGGCCACCTCTAACATTTGAATCGTTAGGCCAGTTGAGAACTGAATCTCTTGCCACTGAACACACATCTGAATTTTTTACTGTGCTAAAATGTGTTTACATTTTTTCCTTAACTTGATGTACAATGGGGGGAAATAAAAAAAAATAAAATTAAGTGATGCTTTCAGATGCATATGGGGCTACCATAGACACTTGATTTGTGCTAAAATTCATAAATGCAAGTATGCCATTACCTTCCCTGATCTGTGAGAAAGAAAAAATTGCAATTTCATTTCAGGTTTAATTTGAGTAAACCAGCTAATTTCAATCAGAGGACTCTAGAGTTCCAGGTCTTCAGAAATTGTGTACGTATTTCAATACTTTCTTGGTAATTTTAAATTCAGGTATTTTAATGTTTTAATAAGAGTTCAGTCATAGATGTCTTCGAGTTTAGGTATTAGTGTGGAAAATGCAATATAAATGTAATATCTGTTGGAGACCAGGAAATTGGGAAAAGAAATATTTCTTCAAATGTGACTAATAAAGTGTCACTTTTTCTATATGCTTACATTATAATACAACTGTGGAAGTTACAGGAAAACTACATTTTCTCATTCACTTATTGGCAGAAATATTTTCTTCAGCGTAGTGGTTACTAGTTCTAAAATTAGCAAAGAATTGATTATTCCATTGCTTTGTTGATTCTTTTAAGTGATTTGAGTATTGTGGACTACTTTTATGTGTGTGCATTTTCATATAGAGCATGCCACCCACATCCTAAGCACTACCTTTTTTATCTGATTTTTCCCCTCCATTTGCAGTTTGTTTTAGATTACCATTCCATGCTTATTCAGTGTCTCAAGACAAATGGCAAACTTAGCAAAATACACTTCTTTGAGTAGGTCTTCTGTTTGGTTTGCTTTACAATGGAAAATTCCAAGGAGAAAAAATAGTCCATAATGGTTTGATACTAGTTTAGTGTTCAAAATATATATGTAAGAACTTCTGATCTTTTTCTTCCACTAGAACTTTATGAATCTACATGGGTGAAGTTTAGCTAAGTTCTGTTTTGTTGTGTTGTTCTGCTTCTCCATTAACGCAAGCAGTTTACTAATAAGTAGGGAAATTCTTGTGCTATCAGAGTTTCTGGTTTAAAAAACCAGAATATGTCATTGAGTAGTATCCTTTTTTAGGACAAGACCAATTTTCTGGCTAAAATAATGCCATTTCTATCAAATACATGTAAAAATGCCCTATTTTTTAAAGCCTTGCTTTGTTTGCCCCACCCTCTTAAGGTCCAACCACTACAGACCACTGTGGGACTTACAAAGAGCCTGGCTCGTCATTCCATTTTAAGTTTAATATTAAAACCTGGTGAGAGAAAGTCTGTCAAAGTAAAGTTCACTCCAGCTCTTAACAAAACTGTTTCATCATTGATTGTTATCAGGTAAGAGATATTTCGGAAATAACTGTGAGTTTTTCTGTTTTTCTGTTTATGTATAATATCATACTTGTGATCAGCTGTCCAGAAGCTATTGCTTTTACAAGAATAATTGTAGAATCCTGTGTGTCTGCAGAGCAATTTGATGTCATTGTGACATGTCTTAGAGTATTTAAACTGTATTCATATATATTCAGTGATATAAATATATAAGCCACTGTTCTACTTGCCACAGAATCACAGAAGGGCTTGGTTTGGAAGGGAACTTTGAAAGTCATTAATCCAACCCCCCTGCAATACCAGGGACATATTCAGGTTTCTCAAAGGTCTCTCAAAGGTCTGTCTGATCTTGAATGTTTCCAAGGATGGGGCATGTATAACCTCTCGGGGCAATCTGTTCCAGTGTTTCAGTACCCTCATTGTAATTTTTTTTTCCCTAAATCTAATCTGAATCTACCCTGTTTTAGTTTTAAAACTATCACTCCTTTTCCTGTCACTACTGAACCTATTAAAAAGTTTGTCCCCATCTGTATCGCAGGCTCCCTTTACTGGAGCTCCTGGTCACCCTGAAGCCTTCTCTTCTCCAGGCTGAATAATCCCAGTTCTCTCAGCCTCTCCTCACAGCAGAGGTGCTCTATCCCTCTGATCATTTTGGTGCCTCTTGTCTGGACTTGTTCCAACAGGTCCCTGTCCGTCCTGTGCTGGGAACCCCAGAGCTGGACATAGCACTCCTGGTGGGGTCTCAGCAGAGCAGAGCAAAGGGGCAGAATCCCCTCCCTCACCCTGCTCCCACGCTCTTTGGATGCAGCCCAGGGCTTTCTGTGCTGTGAGTGTGCATTGCTGGGTCATGTCCAGCCTCTCACCCACCAATACATGGAGATTGGATTTCTGAAATACATTCTACTCTGTCTTGAAAGAAAGGTCTCTGATTAGAGATGCCCTTTGCAAGATGAAGCTACAATGCAAGTTCAGTCTTTCTAGTAAAGAGCATTGAGTTCACTTTTGTGTCAGGTGTGATGCCTTAGTAAGAGATACAGATTTTACTAGTATTTCACTGGGGTTTGTATTTGTATGTTAGTTTGTGATTTCTTCGGGTTTTGTCTTGCAAACACTACATTTGAGACCCCTGCTGTTTACTTCCATAATGTGGAGAATTAACTGTGGAGCAGCTGTTTGAACGGGATGTTTGTTCTCCAGATTTGGCATATGGACTCATAGTCTATGGAGAAGCTTTTATGAATGTTGCCCCTCACCCATTTTTTTCCCCACAGAAATAATTTGACTGTAGTAGATGCCATAATGGTACAAGGACAAGGAACAACTGAGAGCTTGAAGGTTGCAGGCAAACCTCCTGGTCCAGGAAGTTCTTTACGCTTTAAAATCACAGAAGCATTATTAAAAGACTGTTCAGAAAGTGAGTACTTCTTGAGCTAATATGCTGAACAGAAAAGAAGTGTATTTTATGTGTAAAAATTAATGTATGGAAATATTTTTCCCCTCTTCTAGTGACCCAGAAATTCAACTCCTTTAAATACATTAAAATTGCTACTTTATTTAGGCAGAATACAAAATATGTGATGGTTTTTGTTTTAACATGAGAATTAGGAAATAAAACAGAAGCTCTTTGTCCACTTAAATTCAAGACAGAGGAGATAAAGATCTTGGCATATTTACTAATAACATCTCTAGTTCCTAAATTTAATACAGATTGGATTGTGGGTGTAACTTCCAGTGTACTTCTTTTCTTCACGCCTTCATAATCTTTAGGCACATAACCATTGGGGAAAAAAGGTTGGGCATGTTCCTTGATGAAAATTAAATCCCAGCCAGATTCTAGTCTGAGATCAGAGAGAGATTTTCTGCTCTGTAGCCTCAGGCTTGTTTCTGAGAGGAGAGCTAAGAGTACCTTTATTACCTAAGAAACTGGTAAAAGAGTTTTAGTTATATCGGGTATTAAAATCTGTTTTGTTCCTTTGCAGTTTTCCAGACACTTCTAAGTCCCATGTTAATTATTATCTGTGATTATTCTGCTTTTTTTGAGGGGTGACTAAGAAAACTTGAAGTAATGCTTAGTCATTGCCTTTTACCTGTTGTGATTGGGGATTTTTTTTCCTAATAAGATGTATGTAGTTAAGCCATGTATTTTTTTTTTAAGACACAGCAAAAAAAGAAACAAAAAAAAAGTTTTAATTCTTCCCTTGCTGGGACTGTTCACAGAATACCATAACATTAGGAAGTACATGAAAGAGCTTTGCAGCTTAGGTGATTTCTTTGTGGGGCAACAGTGCTGTCAGAAGTTGGGTTTGTGTTTGTTCTGTGATGAGTTTAGAGGGCTCTGGAATTGTACAAGTGCCCTGCCTTGACAGTGATGGGAATCTGGCTGCAGAGATATGTTCCTACAAGTTAATTTCTGTGGACCTTGCTAGTCCCCCTTCTGCTGTAATACTGACAGAACTCTCTTCTGCTGTAAAATATAGATATACTGAAGGACATCTGTTTAGCATAACACTAACCACTGCTGTTTGTTTCTAGAAATGAAATATAAAGAACCAAATTTCACACTCAGAAGAACGTTTAAAGTGGAAAATACAGGGCAGCTGCAGATTAATGTGAAAACGATGGAAATCAGTGGCTACACATGTGAAGGATATGGATTTAAAGTAGTTAACTGTCAGGAATTTGCACTAAGTGCCAATGCCTCTAAAGACATTGTCATATTGTAAGTGGTTTTTCTTATATCTAAATGGAGCATTTAGAATTTTAATTTTGTTTCGGAGGAAAAACTCTCTTGGTTAAATTCTGAGGGTTTTTTTCTGAAGTTTTGAGTGTGTAGGGGTTTTGTACAGTGTTATACGACTATGACATTTTTCTCTCTTCTTGCAAACACTATTTGATTTTTTTATTATACCATGTTTTTGTGACTGACTATTGTATTACTTCTATTACTGTCCAGTAAGTATAACTTGCTGTGTTGGAATAATGTTACTATATGAGGTTATATAAATTTCCCTCATTTAAATTGTGAATGCACATGGGACCTAGACCTACATATGGTTTTGGTGCATTGCAGTATGTAGGAGAGAGCCTTCAGTCCAAGGGTTTTTATTGTAATGCACTGTATTTTAGTCTTGAATATTTCTTCTGTTGCCTTAATGACAATGATTGTGTAGTTCTATCATTTTTTATTGTAAAAAAACTCTGCACCAAACATTGATCTTTTAACAGTGCTTTGTTGTAAAGTTAACTATGCAGAAAATGGTATCTAAAGTTCAGAAATTTCTTATGGTCTGCAGGTGGATGTATGAAATATTGCTGCAGTGAAATAGTATTTCACTAGTATTTCTGCACAATCTTAGTTTGTGATGAGACTGTGATACAGTGGTGATGTTTTTGAAAAGTCAGGTTTGTGACTCAAAGGTGAAGTGTTTGAAAATGTATAGCTCTCACAGTACTTGGTTCCATTACTTAGTCCTGCTGTTACATTTTTACTGCATTCATAGCTTTTATTAACAGGTGTGGTAAAATATTTTCAGGTATTATAACATCATATGGTACCTCAGGAGTAATCTAGAATAAGATGTGTTAAGCATAGGTGTTAATGAACATAGTCAAACACATCTTGAGGTATTTGAAAGATACACAAGTATTTTTAGGCTGTGTGGTAATCAGTGGAGGTGAATTACAGGTTTTTTAATTTATAATTTATGAGTTATAAAAATTGCCTCAAATTTTTGTGCTGTTCATATGAAAAGTTCTGATGTGCTTTATGTTGTTTCCAGGTTTACACCAGATTTCACTGCTTCCAGAGTTATACGTGAATTAAAATTCATCACTGCAGGAGGCTCTGAATTTGTATTTATCTTGAATGCATCGCTTCCATATCACATGTTGGCAACATGTGCTGAAGCACTGCCCAGGCCCAACTGGGAACTGGCACTGTACATAATCATCTCAGGAATAATGAGGTTGTGTGTGTGTTTGTTCTTACTGCTGTATGGGCACGAGCTGCCACTGCTCGAATGTGGGTTACACAGAAGCACATGGGTATTCAGCACATGCTCTAATTGTTGTACAGTAGAATAGGCTAAAAGCAGATCAAATTGATAAACACTCCTATAGATTGAGTGAGAACTGTTTAAGGCAAAGGAGTACTGACTTTCTGCTCAAACCAAGGACAAAATAATACACTTCTTGCTTGAACCTATTTCCTTAAGTGAGATACATACTCCTGTTAGCCCTGATAATCTGTAGGGGTTTTGATAAATAAGCCAAACTTGAGACATATTAGGTATTAAAGCATTGATAGCAGTGAATTCCTGTAGAAATGTAAGCATCCTTCTGGAGTATTGTGCTTTAGAGAGATATAAGGCAGTCACTGTAATGAGCTTAGCAGATGCTTTGGATGAATTTAACTTTGCTGCCACTTGTAATGTGACAGACAACTGGTGATACTAATAATGGGATTTCTGAGAACCTGAAGGACATTGTTTGCAACACTGCACACTTACAGGTTACATAGCAGGATATTAATGCACGTTTTTCCTCAGCAAGCAGACGTGCTAATTATACCTTGTTGAATTATGAGTTGAAAATGCCACCATTTTCACAGTCTAACCTGTACCTATCTTTATATGAAATCAAGAGTTATAAACCCCGTGTCCCTGCTCACCTCTTGAATGTGAGAGACTTTACCCCACTGCTTCTCTTGTGCAGAGAAAACCCTAGCATGGAAACTTATCAGTATGAGTTTTTACTTATCAGTAGCAACAAATGCTGTTTTTCTTAGTGTTAAGCTTATATCTCAGTGTGAAATGTATTGGTGCTGTAGATGCCTCTGAAGTAAAACTGGTCTTTCTGTTTGCTGCAAATCCAAAGCATTATCACACACGTCATATTCCTTTTCTTCCACTACAGTAAATTACTGGCTCTTCCATTTTGCAATTGTTCACTTAGGCTGTCTTTCATTGTAGGGATTAACAAAAGAAATAGAGAAGATAAAGTTACAGCCCACTTGATTTTCTTTTTTGACTCTTCAGCACTTTCCTAAGTAATGCAGTGTTTAGTGAGGAAACTGCATTTTCCAAAGTAAGAGGAAAATTTCTGTTACTTAGGAAATTTTTTGTCGTCACTAACACTGCATTACTTAAAAGTGCTGAGTGAGTACTTATGCGGTTTTCTTCTATATATGGGCTAGAAATGTATGGGCTGTTTGCTTTTAATTTTTTGACAAAGTAATGTTTGTTAGCTCATAAGTGCAGTTTGCTTGGATAATTTTATATGTGCTGTATTTATTAATTAGACTTTACAAAGAATAGAGAATACTAATCCCTTCCCTTTCTATGTCTTTTTCCTGAAAATACAGAAGTCCTTCTTAGCAGCAAACTAGAGAAGAGTCCTATTATATTTTATAATATTCCAAGATTCCTGTGCATAAACTGCCTTTAACTTTTAGGATGCCATCATGTATGTGTTTGCTAGTTGCCACTAAAATAACTCTTCTGTGTGACTGCAAAGTTGTCCTTAATTTCTAGGAATGAACACTAGGAGTTTGTGTAGTCCATGTTTTTTAGTTTGATAATGTGATGTTTATTTTTGCCTTCCCTAAATCACTACTGCTTTGAATAGTGACATGCTTGTGGCTGCAGGTGTTGAAGTCCTACTTTTTTTTCTTTTGGATTAATACACTTGGCAACTGCATGTCAGGCTTGCATCTAGCTCCCATTCTCAGTGCTGGTGATTTGCTTATCATGCCAGTCTTGTGTATGTTATGTTTCTGTCAGACAAAATTGTGGTTTGGATGCAATTTTTAGTATTTTCAGTACAGGATACAAACTTTTTGTCCTGTGTGATTAGAGTCGTTAGTTTTTAAATGCTCAAAACTAAGAAATAAATCCTTAGATGACTACCTTTCTTCTTTGCAGTGTACTCTTTCTCTTGGTAATTGGAACAGCCTATCTAGAAGCTCAAGGAATTTGGGAGCCATTTAGAAGACGCTTGTCCTTTGAGGCCTCAAATCCTCCTTTTGATATGGGAAGGCCACTTGATCTCAGGAGAATAGTTGGAATTTCATCTGATGGAAAGTAAGTAAATGTTTGGGCTTCTTGTGGTACTTTTGCCATTTATTTATTTGCTTCTTTAGTTATCAGGTCAGTTAGAAAGTAATACTGCTCTGTAGAACAGGTGAATGAATAAAGAGATCCCCCACAGTTGCTTGTGAAAAGATGGCTTGTATGAAAAGATGAACTTTATGATTGTAAGGAATATTCTTCTTTTGGGGAAAAAAAAGGAAGGGAAAAAATACATCCACCAAAAATCAAACCCTGCCAAGTTTTCTGTTAACATTCTCAAAAATGAAATGTATAGACTGCAGAAAAAAAATTGCAGGCCAGAAGTTCCTACCTTAGGTGTCTTATGTTAAGTAAAGATCATCTCCTTTCAGTGTTCCCTCCATCATATCTATCAACAGTCATTTTCCTATGTGCAGCAGGTGAGTGAACAGAAAATCGTAAAGGCTACTGCCTTGCCAAACCAGTTTTAGGCATTTTTGCTGGTTGTATGCCAAGGATAGTATAGTTCAAGTCTTCTTTTGGATATAGTGATTCTCTTTTCATAGTCAAGAATGGAAACACTGCAAAGTATGTTGAAACGTGTGTTACTCTTCCAGCTTGAATACACTTGGATCGGATTCTAATCACAGTTCGTCCAGAGGAATTTATGGAGCAGGCAGTTCGTCTTCACGATCCGGTGCAGGGAATCATAAGCAATGCAATGCAACAGCACACCTTCACAGCAATAGAAATACACCTGATGTTGAAAACATCAAATCCAAAACTAATTCAAGTATAACTAACAGGACTTCAGCACAAGCAGCTTCCATGCAGTCAGTAAACAGAACGGGCCCCTTTACCTTGGATTCAGGTGCCACAGCTCAGACTCATGCCGCAGGCAAAAGAGCCAAGGGGACGAGGCAGAACCAGCAGCTGATGCAGCAGCAGGCACCAGCTTTGGCAGAGCAGCCCCTCCAGCAACCCCCTGCATCTGGGCCCCAGCAGCAAGAGCAACAGACTGAAAGTGCTTTGCCACAGCTCCCGCTTCTCAGCCCGCCTCACGGAGAGTGTGCCAGCAGCAGAAGGCACAGCTCAGAGGATTCAGATCTCACTGGGCTCATAGAAACTATGGAAAAAGACTTTGACCACCCAGAATCCCCTTCCCCTGATGTGTTTACAGAACAGCCCCCATCTCCACTAGCAAAAAACAAAGGTAATACAATTCTGTTTTAATGGGATGATTCCCTGTGTAAACTACAGGACAAGGTTTAATCAACTGTAAAGGTCATGTTTTCGTAGTGTGGGAAGGGAGTGCTTCTCTGTGGTTCCCTGCCTGTGCTGGGTGCCTGTGTCTTGAACACTTCTGTTACCTTATGGCAGTGATGTTTGCTGTGCAGTGCTAGCTTGTCATTCTTCCTGCGAAAACGGCAGCATGTTTGGATGAAAGCAGGTGTGAATATCTAACCACTTGAGTCTCTGAAAAGGAAAAATGCTTTTTGGTGCTACTCCTTTGCCTTTGGGTCGGCATCTGTCCCTCTCACCTCCATCATTTGGGCTTGTGGCTCAGGGTTGAGGAAGGGAAAAGGAAGTTGTCCTAGTGTATTGTGAAAAGTGAGGCAGAGAGAAAGGGAGGAGGAGAGGAGAGGGAGAGATGGGTAAATAGTCCCCGTGATATTGTTTGGGAATGGAATTCTTCATGCCCAGACTTGCAGTTGTAGAAAATCCTTAATGTCAGGTGGTCAGCAAATTAATATAAGGCACCTGTGTCTACACATTACATTCATTTTTGGATGAGACTAGAGTTGAGTTGGACTTATTTATCCGTCTTTCCAGTTGTGTAGTGCTTAAAATAATGAATTGAATTTCATGCATTAGATATTTGAAATTATGTCAGTTACTGCCTTCTTATGAACACTTCTTGAAATAGGATTTCTAATTATGATTTTTGCTTTAGCAATTTCAATTGCATCTCAGAGTTATATGATTATTTAGCGTTAATATGTTTATTTCTAAACAATTTTTCATTTTTTCCTACCAACACTTGTACAGAAATGGCATCATGTTGCTTATTAGAGATAAAGTTAAGAAAAGGAATCATGGAAGGCGTATAAACACTACAACATCTGTAAGATTGTGCTCACCAAAGACAAAGGCTTCACTCTGTTAGGTGGTAATGAGTGTAAAGTTCTTAATTAGTTCAGAGTGGATGTTAGGATATGTTTGGACTTTCAAAGTGGAGACTCTGAAGTGGTGAGAGGTTTTGGTGTCCCACTGAAATACACTAGTGTGTTTCTGAGCTGTTATGTTTTTAGTTTTCAGTGATAGGTGGTTGGGAGAATTAAGAGAACTGCCATCAGTTTGTCAGATATTTATTCCATAAAGGCTAAATAGGACTCCAGAAGGTGATATGATTGTAGGGAGGTTTCATGGATGATGTCCATAATGGCAAACAGTGCAGTTTGGAGCTCTGGAAAGCAAAGTGTCTGGTAGTGAGGATGCAGCATTCTCATAGGTTACATATGAACATACATGAGTGTGTAGCGGACTGACCCAGTCCATGTACTGAATGCCTGAAAGCACTTTGTAGTGCATCTGCCATTTCTAGCTCCCTGTAAGAAGGAAGCAGCTCTTGAACTTGAGAGCTTTTTGTGATGCAGCTGCATGCAGTATATGGAGATTGTCAAGTTTGATTTCAAAAGCATATTCCCGCTTCAGATAATGTAGTGTGTCCATTCCCATTTTCCTCTTCAAAAATGTAAAAACATAAAACCATAGGGGAAGTTCCATAGTCTATCTGCACCTACATATACACATGGGTATTTGTCTTTAGATAAGTACTTAGAGCTAATCACAAACTTTTGCAGAAGCAGCAGCTTCTGGACTAAAACTGTCTGTCATAAGACCTTGTGCAGAATTGCTGTTTTATATAGTCTTCTGTTTCAGCTTTCTAATACTTGGATCCTAGCAGGCTGCAGGGGAGGCTGCATTAGATTTTTGTGAAACAGCTGCTTTATGTTACGTTTTAATGTCATTATAACATTTTACATAATTTTCTAATTATGAACATTAAACTGTTTAGCAATGCTGAATGTAGGCTACATTTCAAGCAAATTTTGGAACGAGGCCTTCTGAGGCCCAGCCAAAATGCCCCCAATATGCTGGAAGCCAACCTTGAAAAAATGTTCATAGAAAGATCTACTTGTATTTACATATCTATTTGCATTCACGCTAAAAAGAGTATTTTTATCTCCAATATTTTTGTTGTCCTAGATACTGAAAACACTGATACTTATGTCTTAAAAAACAAAGTTTGAAGGCACTGATGTGTATCTGGTATTTGCCAAAATACTGAGGGCAAATTTCTGGTTTGGTACAAACGTTACCATTTTGCCAAATGAAATATAGCAGCTGTAAGAGTGCTTCCAGTCTCAATTCCAGCTCGAGCTAGTACAAATTCCAGAAGAGGCAGAATCCAGTTATTCAGCACAGGTTACTTGAGTCTTTATCTGAGGGAACAGTTAAATCCATCCAGGAGGCTGTATGCAGGTACTGTGTGGCTCATAAATGAGAGTGCTTATTTTGAAGAGCAGCATCTTAGAAGGATCCTGTGAGTAAAGGCACATACTACAGCTAGTAAGATGTAAGACTGTTGTGAAAGCTCAAACCCTGTGAGAGCACAGCAGCAGGCGACGGTAAGCTCATGAAGACTCTGCACACACGTGAACAGTTGCTTTGTATTGAGAATAGTCCACTCTGAAGGAATAAAATATGTCAGGAGGAGAAAGTATGCTTGGGTGTGAGATTTTTCAGGTTTTGGTCATTTGAGTTTTTTGCCTCATTGCTAGACAAATACTGTTAGTGATTTTTCTCATCCACACTAGTCTTATTTCAAGTTGTTTTCTGTTTTGTTGGGGTTTTTTTTTCAATTGACAAGCATGCTGATCATTTCTGTTAATTTGTTTGGATGGTAGAGCTTTTGCCGTCCTTAGAAATTTACGTTTAAATTTACGTTATGTGGTTTAACTGTCAAATTGCATTCTATAGTGTTCAAAAGGAATGCCAGGAACAGAGCAGAGAGGAATTGTAGACAACTAGGTGCCCACATCTGTGGAGAGGCAACGGGGACAGAGCTCAGGAGCATAAATGTGGTGGTCATTATGGTTCTTCTTTTGCTCACATTTGGTGCAAAGGAGCAAAAGTGGTTGGTGTGTCATAACAGGCAACAAACTTCAGAGGCTTAATGGGGTAGCCTCAGAAATGAAGGGAACTCTCCTGTCTCTGGGCACTGCTGCTGAGCATCTGAAGCATCCTTATTTTCCTAGGAAAAGGGAAAACGATTCAGCGCAAGGCTAAGCCACAGAAGAAGCGGGAAGAAAAGGACAGAAGAGGGAAAGGAAAGCAACAGGAGGATGAGCTGAAAGATTCCTTGGCAGATGATGACAGTTCTTCAACCACAACAGAAACCTCCAACCCAGATACAGAGCCACTTCTCAAAGAGGTATGGCACTGCTGAGAAAAGCCCTTGTATGGCTGTGTGTCACCTGTTGGAGTAGGAACATAGTCTCTCTCCCCCACACCATTCTCATATAATACCTAATAAAGGAAGAATGTTAATTAAAAAAGCACCTTTCCTGATTCTTGCCTTCACTGTATCAAATCTGCACCTCTGAGTGTGAACATGCTTGAGCCCTGTAGTCTCAGGACTAAAAATGCTCAGGTGACTGTGACTTGAATTAGCCAGCAGCTGTCAGCAGCATTGTGGTGATTATCTCCTGGCCTGTTCTATTTGCAGAATAAAATGCCAAAGCGTGGGTGCTAATTTCATTCAGTAATTCAGGTGCATGCTAAATCATGGCTTTTGCCAGTTATAAAGGCTCAGATCAATGGTGGTAACTTGTCAGCACATAGTTAACTTAATTACCTTATACAATTCCCCTACCTTTGCTTAACTTATTCAGATCACATGCTCCAAGGTAATAAACTAATGTCTACAATTTGTGTTGTGGTTGGATTGTCATAGATATTTTGTCCTAAAGCAAACTCTGACAAACAAAGGAGAGGTAATGCCAAAGGGAAGAAAACCAATCCTAAATTTTGATATCTTAAATCTGAACTTTGTATAAGACAGGAATTATAGCTGTGAGAAAAAAGAAATCCGTGGGATATATTTTAAAGGTTACGGTTTAGTAAGTTGTCACTTGAAAGTTACTGTTGATATTTTCAGGATGGCTATTTGAGAATATACTTGTATTTAGAAAGTCTGAGAAGTGTGGCTAAAGAAAATAATAAACTGAATGGTGAAGTTGCTCATATTATTTGCTTTGTTGAAGAGTGTGTTTTAGGTGGCCTGGACTGCATGCAGCAGATGTAGTAGGTCTCAGTAGAGAGCTGGCATCATATTATATAGACTTAGAGGCTGTGGCCAGGGGAGCTGTGTATTTGCAAACATTAGATCTCCTTGAAGCTCATTAATTTGTTATTTCCATTTCTGCTTCTCTAAATAGAAAAAATAAAAACCATATTTTATAGGCAAATTCATTAAGTCATGAATTAATACTTCTAATACTGCAAAAATGCTCATGTTTTCCAACAGCATTCTTTTCTCTGCTCTCTTTGTTATGTGTGTTCTGGTGCAAGAAGGACTTTGCTTTTCATGATTATTAATGTGACATTATGTCTTTTATAGGAACCTGAGAAACAAAAGGGAAAAGTTATAGCAGAAAAACCCGAAAATGAAATAGTCCCAGTAAAACAGAAAACAAAAAAAGTGCTTACAAGTATCAAGAAAGAAATCCCTGTAGATGTGAAAACCAGGTAAGCATAGTGAAGGCTGTTTAGTAAGGAAAGTATCATGTTTAAAGGGAAGATGGGTTGATAAAATTGTCTGTATTTGACTGTTGTGCCTGCTAGTTTGGCAAACGCCAACAACAGGTACCTTTAAGCAGCTTCCTCTTCCTTCTTGATGTCAGGGAATATCTGAAGCTTGCAAGTAATAAATTACTTAATGGAAACACAGCACCTAAGTGAGAGCTAAATCCAGCAATGAAAATCAGCAAAGCAGTGTTAAGGTTTTTATAACAGGTATTGCATACAAAAAGTGGGGTTAATGATTCTAGGGGCATCACGCTGAGCCAGCATTAATGTGAGTGCCTTTAGCAGCCCTTGGGAAACTGCAGCCTCAGTTTCCTTTTTCATATCATAGAGTAAGGTCAGTCTTGGATGCTTCATTAAAGGAGGCTGCTGCTTCTGCCAGTCCCTGTCCCTTACTGGCATGTGGTTGATTGCAGAGCATAGATAGGGGGAAACAGGAAGAATCTTAGTCTTACTATAGCTAGTTCATTCCAAAATAGTATTGTGAAATCAGATTGGTATCCAAGTGCCACAAAAGTAAACTTTACCAAATGGAGGTGTGGTATATCAGCTGTGTTTTTCCTGCTGTAAAGAATAGTAGACTGAATTTACAGTTAGAAGAAATTATTGTTCTTCAAAATATTTCTGAAAACATTGCCTGGCAACATCTCCTCCTTATTTATTCTTACAATTATGTACTTTGCTTTATAACTCAAAAGTTCATTATGTGTGACAGTTTTCAAAGGCCGCAATGACAGCTGGCTTGGAATTCTTCTGCAAGAAATGGGGAAAATAGTTCCTCCCTAGAAGGTTTGAGAGACAGAATCAAATACCTGAAGAAAAAGAGCAATATACAGCCAATTGAATTTGGTGGTACATTTAAGTAGATTTGTATTATTGATTAAAAAACAGTCCTGTATATTTAGATCAATAGTGTATTAGGAGCATGGGATCTGACAGGGGTATATAGGGACAGAGTAGAAACAGGGCAGCTGCCATTTCTTATTGCCACTGTATAATCAAATGGGATTTGTGATCCTGGGTGAAAGCTGCTTCTGGAACGTGATTGAGCCTAATACAGTGTGTGGAGCAGTGTGGGTCAGATCTATATATATATATATATGTGTGTGTTTGTGTGTATATAAAAGTGCTTTTCAGTACTTCAGAGCTTTGAAATAAAAGAATTTCTGTTTTCTTTTAGTCCCTTGGAATTGTCTTATACTCCCCCACTGGAAAACAAGCAGCGCAAAACCTTTCCATCCAAGATCTCTACACCTCACCTTTTGTCGAGCAGCTCTAAATCAAGAAACCTCCCCAAAACAAGAGGTAGTGTGAGGCTGTTTTTTGTAAATAGCTCAAGAGTTTTATCTCATTGTCTGTAACCCCTCTTGAGTGCTTAATTCTAAGTCTGGTGTGAGAAGAAAGCTACTCCATTTATTATCCACACACTTGGTTTTTCTTTTGTTTTAATAGGTCCAAGCAGTAAGTTAATGGAGAACAGGCCATCAGTATTAGCAAAATTTCTCCCCAGTAGTTCTGCACAGGAGCTAGGAAACACCAGCAGCTCAGAAGGGGAAAAGGATTCTCCACCACCAGAATGGGATTCTGTGCCTCTCCACAAAGCTGGCAGCTGTAAGTAATCACTAGACAATGGCAGAATGAGTGTTCTGCAATTAATATCTGTAGATAGGCTTGATCTGTTTATAGATCTTCCTATCTCCTTTTCACTGCATAGCTTAGCTCCATTTTTCTGCTGTAGGCCCCATTATTGGTAGCATCTGTTATGATTTGGGAGGCTTCAAAATGGCATGGGCAGAACATGGGTCACTCTACAGCTCTCAGTGATGAACAGGATTCAGAAGCTGCTGCAGAAATTGAGAAAATTATAATTACTGCTCAAAAAAAAAAAAAAGTATTTTCTACAGTAGGTTTTGCTTGGTCAGGTCTGCTCCAGCCAAATTTGGAACTAATTAGATGATTTGCCTTTTAGAGGGATCACTAGAAACACCTTAATGCAATGGTTAGCTTGGGACACTTACAATTTTTGTGGTTGTATTGTAAATCTCTTGTGTGGGAACCAACTCACCTCCTCCTGGTTGTTTGTGCTGCAAATCAGTCTTTCTGAAAATAAACAGCAGACCTGAATAACCACAGGTGAACATTGAGAAGGAGCTGCTGCTTCCATCACTGGGAGCAAACAGCATTTCTCATAATTCCTCCATTTGACCAGAAGGGATAGCAGAAGTTCAAGAAGCCTTTGCTGTAGTGTAAATCCTACAGAAAGATCTTTTGTGTTTCTCTTTATAGCCACAGACAACCTGTATAAGCTGTCTCTGCAAACCCTGAACGCAGACGCCTTCCTGAAGCAGCGGCAGCCCTCTCCAACGCCCGCCTCGCCATCTCCCCCTCCTCCTCCCACCTCCTTTGCTTTCGGGCCACGAGGAGGCACCTACAGCAGCATCGTCAACAGCAGCTGCAGCAAGTGAGTCCAGGTCCTCCCTGCTGCTGGTTTCCCAGGCACTGAGCGCTTGTGGAGCTGTGCTTCACATCTCCCTACTCCCCATTTCCTCTTCCCATGCAAACTGCTTTTCTGCAGATACACCACTGTGCACACCTTGCCTTGCTGTACAGCATGGTAGATTGGAAAAACGTGCAATTACATGAAACTGTTGAGCTATTATAAACATTTTGAATGCTAGCTTAAATTGCTGCTTTTTAAATCAAACTGCTGAAGTTCAAAACCTTATTCTTTTTTTACCCTCTTTTTTTGGTTTCTTTCTCATTTTAGTGAAACAAAAAACAAGCAGCCTAATGGTACCAAACATAAGCTGGCAAAGGCAGCTTCTCTTCCAGGCAGGAATGGAAACCCCACTTTTGCTGCTGTAGCTGCAGGTTATGACAAAAGTCCAGGTACTGGAACCAGTTTGGAGTTCTTAATAATTCCAAATATTTCCTGAATATTCTTTTATTTTGCTGGGGTTTATTTTACTCATTTTTTACATACATATTCTCACAGGTGGCAGTGGTTTACCAAAGGTTTCTCCAAGCAAAACGGATGTTTCCAGCAATATCAGCATTTCCCACACAGTTGTTGACAGTGATGGCTCTGACAGGTAATTTTTAATATTCTCTAGGTAAATACCTGGACCCCTAGAAAAGAAGATAGAGCTATTAATGGTATTTTGAAGGGAGTGACAGAATTCATTCTGGTTAGGCTTTTTTTAAACTGTTTTTAAAGTCTAGGCACATCATCTCTCACCTTGCAGAAAAGTTTAGGAGTGGCAAGTGACTCAAAAGTGGAGAGAAAGATGTTCTGGATGTGATAGGAGCTGTTTTTCCTCCTCATTCGAAGTAATTCAACATTCTGTTCCTGGGCATCCACACGATGAGAAATCAGCTTGGCCCTCTCAGTGCTGAGGAGTGTGTACCAAGCAAGGTCACTTGAAGGGTCACAGGCAGTGTACCTTGCTGTACAGCAATGCCTTTCACTCCTGTTTTAGCACTGAGACCAGAACTGTCATTGGGCTTTGTGCTTTCAGTAGGAGCAGGACAGAGCTGCACTCAGTCACATTCCCTGAGGCACATGTCTTTTCTGACACTTTGGCAGTTAGTTGTAAAAAGCAGTAACCTTTCTGGAGTAGGAAAGAGACTTGAATTCAAGTTTGCATATGTAAAGGAATTGCTCTCTGAGTGAGGTTTGTGCATTGGAATTTTTGTTTGTTTTGGTGGATGTTTAGCACCAGTTCCAGTTAACTTATCTGTTGCTTTTAAGAAGCTTGTCCATGGGTGTATTTGTATCCCTTCCAAGTCACTGTAAATTTTATCTGCTTAAGAAAAAAACTGCTATGCCTTGGACTCCATGAGTTTTCTGAAAAATTGATCAAAAGAGCTACTCTCATGTTTGTTTGATATTCATTCTACAGCTTAAAGAGCACTGTCTATATTACTGTGTTACTCCAAGGTGGGTGTACACAGGAAAATGTACATCACCAAAATCTATTGTTAAAACAAAACCAAACTGATTTCCTAACTCTTGATCACCATTAAATATTTATTTAGTATATATTTAACTATATTTTTATATGGATATATATAATAGCTAAACATATATACACACATACATTTGTATATAGATCAGTAAGTTAGTATTGTCAATGGTACCATGTTAATAAGTTGTGTACTGCCTTCCTGTTCCTCCATAAAATGTAGTTCGGGTTTGTGGAGTCCTATCAGCAATCCCAGCAGTCCTGATTTCACACCTCTCAACTCCTTCTCTGCATTTGGACACTCTTTTAACTTAACTGGAGGTGAGCTTTTCTCTTCAAATATTTTTCTATATCCAAATACAGGTGGAGAAATGTTGTGTCTTCATGCCACTGGTCTAAATACAGACATTGTTTCCATCCTCACTCCTAAAAGGGAGTATGTAGGAACACTTGTTAAAAATTTGGTGTTATATTCTGAGTTTCACTCCAGAGAAAGTTAGTGAAATCTCATAGAGTGTTTGATGAGCTGAGAATGCGTGGGTTTGGAGTTTCTCTGTTGCAGTGAAATTTCTGGATTTTGGGGGTTATATCCTTAGTCTTCTTCCTCTCCATCCCTCCCACAAAACTTTACTGTAGGTCCCACAAATGTGCCAGTAGGCCTGTGGTTTCCTAAGCATAAACACCTGCTTAAAAACATGGCTCTGTCAAGTGAGGTAGTGGCCCAGCCCTCGTGTTGCTTTCCTCTTGTGTTTTCCTGCAGTATTTGTATAGCTGCACCATGAACTGATGCATGCTAAACCCAGCAATTAATTAATGTGTTGAAATATTTGGGTAAATTTCCATAAATGTAATAGAGGTGGCCAGGCTTTGAGATAGCAGGGCGTGAATGTTCTCTGTACTTGGGCACGTGTGGTGTGCTTTGAGGTGGCTGAAAAGATGATAAGCAAGGTAAACGTTGGATGTGGCATCGGTGTCTGCTGAAAAAATGCTGTTTACTGCAACAGTTTGATGTCTGCTGGAAATGCAAACAATGGCAGCTGCTACTCTAGGGTTCTTTCTTCTTCTTCAGCAACACTTGGCACCCATGGCTCTGAGGGCACTCAGTAAAAGGCCTGGGATCTGTTCTGTGTGTGAGAAGCAGGCAAGCCATGACTGCTGGTGCTCCCTTTTCCTTCTCATAGCAGAGATGGAGCCAGGGCTGGGGCAGTCCCAGTGCTGCCTCTTCCCAGGAGTCACCTGGGAAGGGAGTGCTGCAAGGCAGATGAGTGCTGCAGTCACAGGGAACTGCCAGGACTCTTGAGTGCTGCTGTTCTTAGGCTGGACTGAATTACCCACAGCAAGGGTTCAACTCTTTACCCTACTATACCCATGATGAACTTTGTGGCCCTGTCTGATGATGATCACATGAGATACTCTTGAGTGCTGCTGTTCTTAGGCTGGACTGAATTACCCACAGCAAGGGTTCTTTACCCCACTATACCCATGATGAACTTTGTGGCCCTGTCTGATGCTGATCACATGAGATGAGACTTGTATTACATTCTAATATCACTGCAGCAGGACCTGCTAGAAAAATATGGGAAAAAATGGTGAAAAGTATTGCTCTTGGAAAAAGAGGAAGAGTAATGTACTCATTTTTATTTCATTCTGTTTTTAGAGGTTTTTAGCAAGCTTGGCTTAGCTCGATCTGCTTATGGGCAGGATGTTCAGAGAAACTGGAATGAATTCAATAATGTTCCATCATCCATCTGGGATCCTTCAGCTACAGATTCTGTACCCTCCTGGCCAACAAGCTCAAGTTCCCCAACTCATACAACTGCAGTAAGTATTCAGTCCATCCAAATACAGTGGTTTATTACTGTTACCCGCCTGTTCTGTATGTGCCATCTAATTTAATTCAGAGGAATTGGGATGAAAATAAATTAACTGAAGAATAAAATAAGAGGGAATTGACATATATTCATCTTGGTGTATTTAAGTTGACATGGCTGTTGGACAGAGAGTTATTAGTCTTCTCACTTGCAAATGATGAATCCATGTACACTGCTTCCCATAAAAATATTTGTCACAAGAGCACCTTGCAGCACTTACAAAAGTGTGTTCTGCTCCCACATCCTTCAGGTTTGCTCCTGTGCCATGGCTGGACACTGCATATGTTACTTCAGGTTTGATGGACAGTTGCAAAATAGGCAGTATGATAATTTCCACACTTTGATTCTGCTTTCTGAATCCAGTATTACACCTGTTTGGAAATTAACAAAAGGTCCCAGAAAAAACTATCTAAAAGACCTTAAATATATTCTTTTCAGTTTAGGAAAAAATACTAAAGGACCGAACACAAAATGAAGTCTTTAAACTGACTGCTTATTTTGGTGAAGATTTTGAGTATAGCAAAAGAAGGAGAAAAACCCCAACTTTATAGATTGCAGTGTGCCCTGTCATCCTTGTGTCAGACTAGAACTTATGCTGCAGCAGCTGTCTTCACTGCCAGCTGAAATCCTTCTTCGTGTTGACTTCTGAAAATGTTTTTGTAGTGAGTAAGAGGCAGTGTTTACTTCACCTGGGAGCAGTTCAGATGGAGTGGGGGAAGGCAGGGGCAGAGGAAGCCAAAGAAGGTCACACAGCTTCTTATAGACACAGGCTTGCAGATCCCACCCTTGTCACATGGTTACAACCAGAGCTGGAACCTCACTGAAACTATGTAAGGAAAGATGTTTGGATTTTGGTCACATGGAGGGCAAGTTTCTCAGCATTTGATAGAGGGAGGGCTTGAGGACAACCAGAACAAGCTCTCTAGCTCTCAACTCATATTTCCCAGCTGCTTCTGAAAAATATTTAGAAGTGTGCTTCAGGAAGCATCAAGATGGAAGCCAGACAAATGATACAGAAGTGTCAGGTACTTCATTTAAGTACTTTGATTTGGGAGGAGATATTTTAGGAGCTTACTCAAGGAGATCACATAATAAACAAGAAGCAAGCAGCAAACTGACTGAAATACTCAAAGATATTATAAATGATAAGGATATTTTCAAGTGCTTATGGCAAGCCAGAACAGGAAAGCTTGGCTTTTCCTGTTACTGAGCCTCCTTGCTCCAGGTGCCTGGTAAAGAGAGCAGGTACCAAGCCAGGACCCTGCCCCTTCCTCTCTTCTGGGACAAGAGCCAAAGCCATTGTTGCAAACAGCGCTTAGGCAGTGGCTCCTGTGTTACCCTTTTTCTAGGAAGGTTTCTGGAGAATTGATTTTGGTTGTTCTCCTTCCTTATTCCTCTTGCTTTCTCATTGTATGCACAACTCTGCTTTGGTGCTAAGTAGCATTTGCCTCCTGGATCACATCTCCCCTCAGCCTGGCTGCTTTGCTGGTACTTCTACCCAGGTTTCTTTCTAACCACATTCTCTTACTCCCTGTTCCTCTATTTCTCTGTGTGTAGTTCTGCCTGCCAGCCACTTTGTACCTCCTTCCACCAGCCTTGAAAGGGCACAGCAGGTGCTCTTCTCTGCTGCTCCTGTCCTGGTTGCTTCTGATTTATGAGCAAGTGCCTTTCTATCGTGAGCTCTCAAACACTTTTGGGACAAGTAGGAACAAATAGTTCCTGCCTCTTGCCTGCAGCAGGAAATAGGGTGGACTTTTAGTGTGTTAGGGTAGGTTCCCGAGCAGCAGAGTGAGTGTTTCATGCTGTAGGCTTAGTAGTCTAAATGCTGACAGTTTAAATATAATCATTGATTTATATGACAGTAATACACCCTGGTCTGGCTCAGTTTCTCAGTGACATTGTAGAGTCCTGATGTTGTTGGCCTGGTTAACCCCCAAGTTATGCTCAGAACTCCTGTCCAGCCCTTGGTAGCAAATTTTGTGGTATCCAGCCAGTTTCAGGTATGACTAGACTGAGCCTGTCTTCTTCATTCCAGAGCAGAGAATAAAAACCTAAAAGGAAGAAATTTTCGGATTCTACCTTGTTTTCTTTCCTAAAGGGATTTTTATTTAAATCTTCAGATGCAGGGTACACTGATACTGGTTAACCTTTAGTGTGTGTTATCTAAGGGCAGAGATCTTGGGAAGGGGTGCCCTATCTCCAGCCACTAAATCCAAACATAAGGATGCTTGTACCTAACAGCACTTACTCAACAAGTCTGCTGCCTTTTGGGTGTATCAAGTTTCCAGTGTATTTGCAAATTGAATTTACAGCATATCTACATTAAATCTGTTGACACTGGGTTATGTAGTGCCAGAAGCCTACATGTAGCATTTTCTGTGCTAATATTAGCAGAAAGTTATGCTAACCTTTCTCATCTCCATCTTTGGCTGCTTCCTGGTATCACTTTCCACCACACCACGGGTCAGGTTCCTCTGCTTGCTGTTTGCTACTGTTTGGGCTTTAGTAAAATACAGCTGATAGAACCTGGGCCTTGTGTTCCTGCATTTATTCTCTAGGCTTGCTGTACCTGACCTATGTATCTCAGATGCATTCCAGATGTGCTGGAACTCAACTGCATCTGCACCATGACCGTTTGTCAGAGACTTCCAAGTGTCTTGGAGCTAGGACAGACTTTATGGAATTCACTGATAAATGGCCAGTTCTCCTCCCCCCTCTCCCTTCATCTGGAGAAATTCTGGGTGGGGAAAAGGTACATACTGGGAATATGGAATAGGTACAGTGGGACTGAACACGAGTAGATTCATCCACAACAGACAAGGTCTGACTACAGGGCGATAAATTTGCAAACAGCAAAAAAGATGAAAAAAGGACTTTGCTGTTATCTTTCATTGCAACTTGATTTTTTTTGGTTTTTTTTAAGACTTAAACCATGTTTATCTACCTCATGTAACTAGTTTGTTTAAGCATAAGCTTTCTGGCCCTTGTGTGTTGAATACTCATAGTGCTTAAATTAGCTCTGGTATGGGGATGTCTCAGCTGCAATGAAAACAGCTCGAAAGTTGTAACCCGACTGCGCCCTGCAGCCTGTGCAGCTCCTGGAGCATTCCAGCTGCAGGAGCAGTGTGCTTCCTCTGGGGAAGCCCTTGTAAAGGCACATCAGAGCTCTCTGTTGCAGTGAGGATGGAAGGGATTCCAGAGCAGGCTTCTTGATGCTGCTGCTTGGATACTTTTCTTTTGGGGGGCTGTAAACAAGGTGGAAATTGAGGCTTATCAAACCATCACTTACCTTGCTCTGTCTTTACTGCAGTCAATCCTGGGCAACCCCAGTGGCCTGTGGTCCACCACTCCATTCAGCAGTTCCATTTGGTCAAGTAATCTCAACAGTGGCCTTCCCTTCACCACTCCAACAAACGCCTTGTCAGGCATTGATCTCATGGGTAGTGAAAACTCCGCCGCCGCTCCGCCGCCGCCCGCTGCTGCCACCGTTGCCAATCCTGCTGAAGACATGGGACAGACCTACAATCCTTGGAGAATTTGGAGCCCAACAATTGGAAGAAGAAGTTCAGATCCTTGGTCAAATTCACACTATCCTCATGAAAACTAAAGTAAAAAGAAAGAACTCTTATCCAGGTCATGATACAATTCTGAGTGCAAATTTTTGAAACATCATTTTCAGGCCGTTGCTTCCCCAGCCCCACTCCCCCATCAGTCATGCTTTCATCACTCGCTCCTTTTTAAAGTCTATCCTGAGATATGGTAGTGTGAGATTGCAGATAAGTTTGGAAATGTCTGGGTGTGGTCACAAATCCCAAATACAGCTAAAGCCTGTAAATATGAACAGTTTCACTGGTTTCATATTTTACCATCTGCCATCTTTATTTAGGAAACAATTTGAACTCTAAAATGGTCCTGGCATGCAATACTTTCATGAAAAGTTTGGGTTTTTAAATTTTTTCCAGTGTTATCCTCCAAGTTCTAATTTAAAATCAAAAGGCACTTTGTGCTAAAATGCAGAGTATTTTTTTAAAATAAGGCTGTCTTTGTTAACACAGGTTGTAAGAATGTAAAAAAGGAAAAAAATCAACAAAAAATACCAACAAAACCAACACAAAACCTTAAGAGCAAAGTGGCTGAATGTAAGAGCATTCTGTTGAGACTGTAATACACTTTATGCTGTTTGTACATTTGTAAACCTGAATGCATTTTTAAGTTGAAGTGAAATGCACACAGCCAAGACTTGTGCAAGAAACAAGACCATGTGCATTTCTTACAGATACAACTTTGGGTTGTACTTTAAAATAAAGACGCTTTTTTCAAGACTTGTCTGCTGTAGTTCTGTTCCCCTTGTATTTTCTGAACTTGTGTGCTCATGACTCCACTTGGCACAGTCTTTGTGCCAAAATCTACTGCACACAGAGCTTGTGTTACCAGAAACTTCACTGCAGATGAAACCTGGCTTCTCAACAGCGTGGGTTTGTATTGCAGCAGAGAATAGAAACTGTTTTCGGGGTTATGCAGTGCCACCCACTTGAAAATTCACTGGATAGCAGAAAGTTGGAAAAATGTCTACATTCTTGAGTTTTCAGGTATCAGGCATAAGAGCAGCTGCTGTTTATGCTACGCCCATACCTTTGTAACACTTGTTCTTGCACGGGTCTGAACAAGAATGTTACTATTCTTAGATGTGATTTATCTGTCCCTGCAAGGTGCCTGTTTCCATTCATTAACAATAAGACAAGCCCCAGTGACTACATATATTCCTCTGAGCTGAAGCCAAGTGAAAATGAACCCTTCCATTGCCAGAAATCATTAGCAGACACTAGCACTGTAAATTTGCTTATGACTCAGTTGCATTGCTACCAATTTACAACAGCAAGTGTTTATCAGAATCCATCCAGTAAAAGAGTAAGAACTGTGTATTTTAGTTAATATTCCTTCTAGCATAAAGGTTTTCTATGCAATAAAATTTGAGTGTCCCATTTGTTTAAGCAAGGGAGCCCTTTTCCAGCTTGCTTTAAGTGAGCAAACTCTCCAGGTGTCAGGCTGCTGCCTTCCTGGTGCCACCAGCAGAAGCTCAAAGATACAGATCTCCTGAATAGGAGCCTGCTGTAACTCCTTTGTTCTTAAAATTTCGAGTACTTCTAGAGCCATGCAAGGTCGTGAAATGTTCAACTTGCATTTGTATGCAATTTCCCTCTGAGTAACTGAGCAAACAAGTCTCTTACTGCATGAAAATAAAGAATAAGCAGTTAAGGTCCTGACATGCCAGAGCATGCTTCTCTGCACATGGAGCTTGGGAAGATAACTAGCAGTAGCTTCAAGGTGAAGGGAGCTGCTTAAGGTCATATGCCACCTCTTTTACCCAGCAGCTGTTTACATTGGAATTGATTCCATGGAGGATAGAAGCAGAAATTAATTCTGAGATTATAATAGTCTGCATTGGTTTAATCAGTGAGGGTAGGAATAAAAAATTCTGTTTTAAGAACATTTCCTTTTGAACAAGACAAGGCAAAACACAAGTAATTCAGATGCCTTTCCCTGACCCCCCCCACCCCGCTTCCCCCCAAATGTGTGAGCCATTCCCTTGTGATAATGCAAATAACCTTGGCCACTATTAAAATATTCTTAGTTCTTGTTTTGGAAGAGCTTCCCCTTAAGCACCAGTTCCAGTGAAACCACCTAAACTATGAAGATCTTTGACACACAGTTTTCAGTTTGCTAAGAAGGGAAAAATCATGTCTTTTTCCCAGGGGAAATATCCAAAGCCTAAACACTCCCTGAGTGTCCTATCCTGTTTCTCAAGGGTAATTTTGGAGACCACCTTCACTTTGTTTTGCCTACTTAAAGAAAGCAAAAGAGCTACTTTAAAGAAAACCCATAATTGCAATTGACGAGAATTTGGGTGAAATAAAATCTTGGCAAAAGTTTGGTATAACTAAAAAAACCTCTGTGTAAGTACATGTACAAGATGGGTTTTGCTGCCTCTTCCTGAGGTACCTCCTCTCCAGCTTCTATGGTGTAGTCACTCTTGACATGCATTGAAAAATCTCTTAAGCAGAGGGTGAGGTGGTAATGAGACAGAAGCATCCATCATCACAGAATCGTGGAGAGGACAGACCTCTTATGATGAGGTAAAAATAAAAAGGAATGAGACTTTGACAAAGCACATGCAGTCTTGCATGAAAATCCAGATGGGGTTGAAAACATTGCAGCGTGCTGGGAGGACAGGCTGAGCATGGGGAAGCATAAGGTCACAAGGTGGGCAGCAAAGGTGGCTGTTTGCAAAGGCAGCGTGAAAAAGACTGAAGTTCAGACACGAGGGAAGTCCTGTCTGGAGTAAAGAGACCAGAGGAAAAAACATCTTAAAGTGCTCGGAAGACAGGCTGTCCTGGAAACCATGGAGCTCACAGCTCTTTGGATAATCTAAAACATTTCTTTGGAGTAGAATCGGGGCCAAACTGCCCTGAGTCAGCTCTACTCTTCCAGAACTGGAAACTACCAGGAGTGCAAAGTTCCCAGCAAGGAAAAGAAACTAGAGAAACAATTACTGTTAATTTTGGCAATTAGTTTGGTGCTCCTAAAGGGCAGTTCTGTTCTGCCAATGCTAAGAAATGGACTAAAAAGCCCAAAAAGTTCCTGGCCTGTTACTAAAATCGGGAAGTCTGAGATAGGAAGTATGGCCTTAACATGTGAAATCAGTTTAATTATCATGAGCTGTATTTCCAAAAGCCCTTGAAAGGTAGTAGATACTTTATTAAAGTGTAAGGCCATATCAGAGCAGGAGGTGCTGTTCCAGTCCAGGGACAGTGAGTGGTTATTTCACAGGGCAGACACACTGGGCCAGCCCCGTCAGCAGCAGTGCAGGATGTGCCACTGGCCTGGGAGGCAAACACAGAACTGGGGAGGTACCTACCTCCAGGCAAGGCAGGATGAGAATGTGAGTGAACAGCAGATTCCCAGCACTGGAGCACAGTGGGGAAATCATACAGAAGTTGTGCTCTTCCCTTCAGCTGACAATGAGCTGTGCCTGACTGAATGAGAGGTAAAAAGAGGAGTACACAAAGTATGAAGCTGTCTTCCACTGACACAATTTCACCCAGGCATTTTAACACTAAGTACAGCTTTAACTGGGCTTTGTCTGTTTTCCCAGCCTTTAATTATGAGCAAGTTTCTGAGCTCCAGTGTTTTGGCCTTATGAAACAATGACAACTGCAGCTCCCAGTGAGTCAGTTTGTTAGAAGAGGGATTGAAAATAACCCAGCTTCTACTGTAGGGCTGTGCAACTGGAAGAGCATTCAGTCACCTTGTGTTGAACAGGTTCTGTCTCAAAACTGAGTATTTTGCCCAATACCTGTATACTTTTTTTTTTTTTTTTTGAGCAGAACTGTGTAAAGTTAGCTGCTCAGATCCAAGGATATCAGTTGGATCAGCTGATCTTAACCAGCAGATTACATTGTACCAAAAGAAGCGCAGAAAGCAGAAGGAAGTGCCAATACAGATTTTATGTCCACGTTCTAAGAAAATGCCCTTGAGGTGTTTCTGTCAAGCTGGGATCTCAAACAGTAGTCCTCCAGAAAGGACCCTGTATCTGAAAATTGAAAATCTGAAAATTCACTCTCTATCTGCCTATTGTGAAGCAAATGTTTGAGTCAGAGTGTCATTAGCACTGGATAAAGTGGGATCTTCAGGAGGTACACTCACTCTCTGAAGTTTTTACCAGCTAACACTCAAGTAGTCCTTGAGTGGCAGCAGGAAGTGAGTGGGATGTTCTCACACTGCAGTAACAAGCTTCACATGGGACTCTCTTGCAAGCTGTGAAAAATCACATCTCAATTACTTGCCCTAAACAAGCCAGAGCATCTGGAGTGTAGCATCCATAAGAGAGAAAAAAGGTGTTGACTAGGGAGGGCACCAAGGGGGTGGGGGTGGGTAGAGAGAGAATTAAATAGATACAGGCTGACCATTTTATGGTTAAGGGACTAATAAAATATTCCCAAAAGAAAACAAAAAACCAAACAACACAAGGACAACCCCAAACCAAAATAAATCAGCTATTCTGTAAAGTTTCCTAAGTGTTTTTTTAGTATGAGTCCATGGCAGGATGAAATCACTTGTGTTTCAGCTTAGTTATAAGAATCTTGCTGGGAAACAAGTGTACCAGGAAAGCAGCACCTGGAGAAGCTTCTGCCTCATCCAGCATCAATTCCTGGCCCACTCTGGAGTTACTGTCAGGGAAGACACTGCTCACTGGAGAGAGGACATTAACCAGCTTTATGGCAATGTAGGACACAAGAGAAGCCAGTGAGGATGGCCCACTGCCTGTCAAGAGGGAAATAAGCAGAAACTGGAATCAGAGGAGAGACTAAATGCTCCTTCAGTGGATCTTGTTGGCTTCCTGGAAGGGGGAAGGACTTTTAGCCCCTCTTCCTGCTCTAGCCTGACAATGAAGAATGAAGCAGGTCCCTAAAGCTGCACAACATTCTTCATTAAATGGGTATGAGTCAGCTTACAGCTCACGGGGGAATTCCTGATGTGCTAGAAATCTTCTGGGATAACAGTAATTTTAAGGAATATTCATTTATGTCTTATCCCAAACCACAAGTTTATTCCTGTGAGCTTCCCATGCAGGTGTAGGTGCCAAATTTTGCCACCTGCCAAATTCTGTTCTGTGGCTGAAGACTGGATCTCCAGTTCAAGGAGGTAAAAATCAACAGATCTTAAGAACAATAGTATCTTAAGTCATCAGTTAAAGTGTGCAAAGGCCATAGCAGAAAATATTATATTAATGCTTTGAAATAACAGGGAGGCACACAAGGAATAAAATAGTTCAGCTGAATTTAGCAAGTTAGTGAGAAATTCAGATTTCACATGCGTGTGAGGAAGGGAGGTCTAGATTGGCTATTAGAAAAAGCTTCTTCACAGAGAGCTGTCAAGTATTGGAACAGGCTGCTCAGGGAACTCGTGGAGTCACCATCCTTGTAGGTATTTAAAATACATGTTGCACTTGGGGACACAGTTTAGTGATGGACTTGGCAGTGTTACATCAATGGTTGGACCTGATGACCTGAGAAGTCTTTTCCAACCTAAATGGTTCTGTGGTCCTGTTCCGGTTAAAGGTCGTCCTCTCTTTGAAGCAGCTGAACTCAACATTTTAAAGAAATGCTCCAAATGGAAAACTCATCACATCTCAAAAAGAAAGCAAACATCCATGCTGTGACTATCAGCACACAGAATATCTCATGGTTATGTGGAAATTAATTTCAGATGTGAAAATGTGGGAGCTCACTGGCTGTGAGTTAAACCCACAGTTCCAGGTATGTGGAATGAGGTGCGTTGTGAGCTGACTTAGTGCCCTTGCATTGATCAACTGCATGCAAAAATCCATATGGTGCAGTTATTAGAACAATAAAAACTGAATATTGCTCAAGTCAGCAGGTTCAGCACCAGAGAACTTCAGAAAATGGACAGTATTTGTCCTGACTTCGTAATTTAACGGAGCCTCCTTGTGAAAAGACTGATTTGGTCTATACAGCAATAATAACTCATGGGGGAAAAAAGGGCTTTTAGGAACTCTGATTAAATTGGCACACTGGAAAACACTTCCCCATACTCAATAAATGTGAGTAATGCCGTTTCCTCCCTTTGCAGAGTGAAAAATGAGAGTTCCACTGTTGGATCAACAGCCCCCCTCTGTGGCTGCAAAGAGCAATCTGGACACCACAGCAGTGCCACTAGCTTTAGGATTTCCTGTTGGAAAAAGCATTTCAGATTTAGTAGTAGCATTTTGCTTTAATTAATTGTGCATTTGGAAAATTTACACTCCTTTCCCCACTGCCAGGCTACACAGCTGCCATTCCTCAACAGTGATGTGCCACAAGTCCTAAAGCAAGAGGAACTGGAAAGTTCTTGCACTTCAGTAGGGAAAGTCCACAAACCAGGGCAAAGGCCAGTCACACCAGGCTTTTACTTCTCTTCAGGCATACTATCACAACATGCCAGACAAGCATAATGCAATCAGACTATTTCCTGTATTTATTCCAATATTTCTTTCATCAAACTATCTAAAAGAACAACTTTTCTTTCCTTCCTCTTCTGCATAGAATTTAGTTTTCTTTTTCAGTATCTCTTTTTCTATATCTGCTCACCACACAAAATTATTTCCCCACCTTTTTAGTAACATTATTCACCAGTTTTGTATTCTCTAAATAACTATCACTCTTGATTTATAATATGAAAACAAGAACAGTGATCATATTGCTGTCTATCTATGTCCATAGCCTGAGAGTAGACAGGAATGTATCAATAAAATAAACCCAATAATAATAATAAAAACAAACAAAAAACAAACAGGCTACAGTCTATCGATGAACCATCATCTTTTTAGTTAACTACTTCCACCATAGAGACAAACTCAGAAGTCAGTTCAAGTATTCTATGCACAATCTGCATAACCTTCATCATTTGAGGACTCAAATGATGAGAGCCCAAGAAGAAATAAAGAACTGAATACTCAGAGAAGGGGAAGTAGAGACAAAGTGACACAGTGGAAAACACCATAATGGCACTAAATAAATCAACTCAGAGCTAACACTTCTGACAAACCTACTTCCAAAAATGCAAATCATTAAAAGAAACCCTGTGCAAATACATGTGGAAATCCCATGCTATGTTTACTCTGCCCTTCCACAGATAAAAGGTAAAAGCCACTGTCAAGATAGGACATGAGATAGGGATGGGTTTTCCTATCACAAAGTACAGATATTTTGAGGTTTCTAATTCCAGTTGCTAAGTCTTGAATTTATTATTTGCTTGCTGAATCTTACCTACTAACTGCCTGTTTAATTAAGTAATTCTCACTTCTGTGCCTGTCCAAGCAGGACCCAGAAAATCAGAGTTTCTCTGGCCCCTGGGTAGCCTCACCAGTAGAACAGCACTTCTCATGAAATGCAAGCCCCACTGCAGGAATCTTGTTCATGGAGGGAACATTTGGGCCATAGAATTACAAACAAGAGGCTGCTTCTTGCCTTCACCCCAAACTGTGGGAAACAGGTAGCTAACCTAGGATAAATTCACCCTAAGAAACTGTTTGTCCTTGGAAATGCCCCATGGCACTCATCCTGCCTGTCTCACTGACAATTCCTCCTGGCAAAATGAGAAATTACTTTCCCACCTTTCCACTCAGTAAAATTCACATTGATTTCTCAGAACCTAAATCAGCAGCACTTCACTGCCTTACTGAAAAAGCCACCTGGTGCTCTTGGAGTTGCTTTCTGAGGATGACCGGGGGAAAGGGAGAGAAGCAAAGAAGAGAAAAAGAAGGGCCCAGCTTCCAGCATCCTGTGCAACAGCTGATGCAGTGAAGCTGCAGCAAGGATTTGGAGGGGAAGGACGGTGCCTGCTGGTGATGGATTCCTGAGGACTGCAATGCAGAGAGAGAACAGGGAACAGGCAGCTCTTGAGGACCTTGTCCACAAGCCATGTTTCTCAACCCGGTGTGACAAATGTGGCTGGGGTAAGTCTGTGGCTGTGCCACCGAGGCCAGAGGTACAAATCCCTGTACAAATCTCTTCTCTGGGAAGTGAGAGAAGGAAGTTCAGGCTGAGGTGTATCTCACTGACAAACTTCTCATTAGCAATTCTGTGTTAATCACAGAATCCTCTGAACAGAGAGAGACATAATTCTCTCCCAGGATTTTCCTGGGAAGCTGTGAGAAAGCTCAGATAAAACAATTCTTATCTTCACTTGCTGCACCTGTTGCTGTGCACTTGTGGAATGTGTTATGGAGACTGTTTACCAAAAGGTGGTTTCTTAATTGGACTCTGGTGATGGTGTTTTGATTGACTGACCAATTAGTCAAAGCTGTATCAGACTGTCTGGCAAGGACAATGGGTTTTTCATGTAGTATGGTATAGTATAGTATAGTATAGTATAGTATAGTATAGTATAGTATAGTATATAAAGCAATGGATCAGCCTTCTGCAATCATGGAGTCAATGCTCATCATTCCCCATTCAGGGGCTCGCTGCTACTATAACAATTCCTAATATAGAAAGCCTTAGGAAGCTCATCAGGCAACTAAGACATCAGGCATCTACAAGTTGGGCAAGCTATAGGTTGCAAGTGCAATTTGTAGATTTAGTCCAAGTGGTCCTTGCAAAGCTTTGCTGATGGCAGCAGTGGAGCCAGAATCTGGAGAGTGCAGCTCACTGCAGATCCAGCCACAAGCCAAGGGTGACAAGCAGATTTTGTGAGCTGAGTCAGCCCATGGTGCCACACAGGGCCAGTCTAGATACACACAGCAAACACAAACATTGCCCATTTCCTCAGGAAATAAACACTCTGCTAGCTGATACTTCTTAATAAGCTTTATTTTAGCTCCTGCCATGTCACACAGGTGTTCCAAAATTATCCACTTCCAGAGACTAATCTCACACAGGTATTGTAAAGCTGTATTTTCCACACAGAAAGTTTGTTCACTTTTTTTTTAAGAACTAGAAATTTAATGAGAGAAATTCTAAATCTGACAAGGAACTGAGAAAAGTCAAAGAAACTCCTCTTCAGCCATTTGCCTACAGACATTTGCCTACATTTGCCAGAAGTTGTGGATAGGGCCACAGCATTTCAAGGGAACACCCACTCAAACACCCACTTGCTCATACTTGAAAATAAAGCTGATTGAAAATAGAAGTTTGTGTGCTGTGAAAGTCCTGACACACTCCTGGGAAATTTGGTCAAACCACAACATGAAGAACAGGGGATGAAACGCCACAGTTAGAGGAACAAAAGGGGCAGGAATATCCCCAAAGGAGAGTTCTGCTGTCAGAAAAATATACAGAAAAACCCATCAGAAGGACGATATCCTGTTGTAGCTAACAAATGCTATTCCAGACCTGACAGATGTCTCTCAAACACCTAGGCAGGATCACCTCATGTTTGTTACAAACCTAAAACATGAAGGGCATTTTATCAACATTTTCAGAGCATTTCTATAGCAGCAGGTAGTCCAGTGATTTCAGGGCTTGGTTCTGCTGCCATCATCTGCCTGATACCAACATCAGCTGGTGGCAGTTCAATCAACATCTTGAAATACCTAAAAAAAAAGTGAGTTATTTCCATATTGCATTTCAGAAGTTCTCAAATCTGTACTGTAGGCTAAGAGCAGCATTTTGAGACATGGCTACAATTCAAGCAATTGGTAGATAAATACTAAGAGCACTTATCTCGCCTTCATGTAAACATGTTTTACTGCTTTTATTTTAGGAACTCCAAAGATCAATTTGCCTCTGTTTCAAAATGGAAATTGCAGGTGCCACCAATATGCTGAGCCAATGGAAAACGAAATGAGAGGCAGCAACCAGATTATGATCCTCAGGATGTTTCATTTAAGTGCAGGATCTAAAAAACACTACAACAGGATTCTCAATCCTAGATGAAATGATACTACAGTCCCAGCACATTTCCACAAGAGATCCTGCACAGTGGGAGAGGGAATGGTCTGTGCTGCCAAGCAGCCCTGCCCATGAGGAGCGATGTTTGAGGGGACCTGTGCGAGCACCACGCCACCAGGCCAGCCTCACTTCCACCCTCCCTCCTTCCCTCCCTCCCTCCCTTCCACCACTGTCTCTGCCCAGAGGAAGGCAGTGGCCACTGCTGTGGGGCCTCTCTGGCTGGCCAGGACACCCAGTGCAGGTGGGAATGTGCAGGTGGCTGCGGGTGGAATAGGGTGAGTAGGAACCCCTGGCTGGGTCCTGGGGCTCCCAAACCTCCCTGGTGTCAGTGATCACCGAGCATTCCGAGTCAGGAGGACCCACCAGGAACATGGAGTCCAACTCTCGAGCAAATGGCCCATACAGGGATCAATCCCCCAGCCCTGGTGTTATTAACACCACACTCCCAGCAGTTTCCTGTGGTCATGCAGGGTTATGGCCATTCCTGGTGTCCAGGCTGAAAGGTCCCACGTGATCCCTGTGTCCATGTCAGTCACCCTTGTTACTTACCCATTCCTGCTTACCCCTCGTCAAATCCTATTGTGAATAAATGGATAAACTGCATCCATCCTGAATTCTGAAGGGCAAAATATTTCATGAATTGGGTAAGTTTTCCTGACATTTAAAGCAATGTGAGAAAAAGAGGTTGCTGTTATGTTTTCCCCTTCATTGCCTAGAAGTCTTGTAGTTCATTGGGAAGAGATATTTTAAACAAACCTGCATGCAGTCAGCAACAAGATATAGATACAAAGTTTCTAAGATACAAGTCTTAGATATATTTAGGAATTCACAAACAGAAAAAGGTTGAAAAAGCTCACCCTTGATCACCAAAATGACATACACTTTCTTCTGATGAGGACTCTTTCTCTGGTTTAAACAAGTGGTTTGCTATTTTTTGTTGTACCCTTCTTGGTTTTCTATTCTCTCATGCATTTTTTGTGTTTCATCTGTGCATATTTCCTCTCTTTTGTCAGAGTGCACGTTTCAGACTTTAAGCACACCTGTGGCATCAGGTAATGCCTTCAGAAGTGCTGTCGGTGCCCGTACCAGCACTTCAATCTCTGCCTGAAGGGCAGCAGAAGTCACGGGGAGAGATGGAATTCTGCTCCTCAGCAGAGCACGTGGCCATTGCTGCTCCCAGCAGCTGCCCATGGCATCCTTTGCAGCCCACAGGCACACAAAGGCCCTTCACACCACACAGCCAAGGGCCCCGGGACACAGAGCCACGGGCACCGCGGGCTCCAAACGGAGCAACCTTTAGGGACGCACTTTCACCAACTTCAAACACGGGACACTTCCTGAGAGCTCAGAATGCCTTTTAAAGATGTCTGATTTTCAGCCATTCTTTAAACACCCCACCTCTTAAAATTAAGGAAAAAAAAAATAAATATATATATATAGATATATGCATCTGATTTTGCATTTGAAGTTCAGAAATTCCTACCTGTCAAGCATCTTTCTGCATTTTGAATGAAAACAGTGTGCATTTTTATCTTCTACTGTTTTTCCTTTTATATAACTAAAAAAACTAATTCACTGAGTTCCACCAGTGCTCTTCAGCCCTCTTTCACGCAAAGAAAATTCTGTTTGGCAGTTCTCAAACTCCCAGTGGAAACAGAATTATATTTTTGTGTCCTATTCTTCATATTTTACAGAAATCAGAGTGCTCTGAATTATTGTCTGTTACACTATTACATAAAATTTATTTCATTTGAAATCAAAATGACAACCAACAAGGACAACCCGTCCCTGCTGAAAACCAGCCCAACTGCTACAGCTGCTTGGAGGGATGAGTTGGCTCAATGGGAAGCATCAGTAGAGAAAAAATTCTGCTAATGGTAGGAAAAGTGAAAGAACAGAGAACAAAGCTCAGGAAGCTCTTACACAATATTCACGGAGGAAGTAGATAAAATTCAGGAAGAAAAATACCTCATATCAGTTCTTTTACTTAACTGCTGCTGCACAATGTGCAGCACGTGGGACAAGCTGGTGCCTCTTTAACTACAGAAAACTGGTATCAGCTGTTCTCTAGTAGGGGCTGGAAGTAACTACTTCCTGACTTGCACATCTGTGCAAAATGTCTCCCTGCACAAGTTGGCTTTATATGCTCTCCAACAGATAAAAGTGTATCAAGTCAAGGAGCCTGAAAGTGTTTATTTTCACTTACCACAGACGCATTAAAAGTAAGCCACCATTGTTACTCTTGTCAGTTCTTTATTGGTTTTCATCCTAAAGACTAGCACATTTACAGCATACATGGATTGGATGAACTAGAATATATAAAACAGTAGCCATATGTTTATGATATATTAATACTGCCCAAAACCAAATAAATAAAAATATTTCAATGCACAAAGCTTAGCAAATACAGTCGTGTTGGGACAAAACTGTGTCATATAATACAATAATTTTACACGTATAAATGAAAAAAAGGCAACTGTGCTGTAGGTACTTTCACAGAACATACACAGAACATACTTGGCAACGGTTTTCTTCTTTTACCTTTGTATGTTTTATAATTTAAAAAATGTACTCAAAAAAGGAACATTAGACAGAACTTCATTTTACAGTAATCCTTAGATTTGCCTCTCCTGTGCAATAGAAAAGCTCCCTTCCCCCTTGTGAGGGTCTTATGTGGACTTCACGTGTCACAGTTTTCTCTGGAGGCGCCGCTCGAGCCCTTGCCGTCGGCGCTGCCCTCGGGAGGAGCCAGAGCCGTGCCCGTCCTGGCAGAGTTGTGCCCGTCCCGGCAGTGCCGTGCCCGTCCTGGCAATGTCGTGCCCGTCCTGGCAGTGCTGTGCCCATCCTGGCAGTGCCGTGCCCATCCCGGCAGTGCCGTGCCCAGGGCACACTGTGGGGACACCGCGCCGGCAGCCCAGCACCCCGGAACAGCCCCACGGCACCGGGGCTGCGGCTCCACCGTGTGCACAATTTCAACAACTTCAGCAAAATTCAGCAACTTTTTTAGATTACATTGCTATACAAAATAAATAAAGGATTGCTAAGCTCTATAGCAGGCCTAATGATTGTTGGCCACCATCTAAGAGAGCAGCGCTGGTAATTGTTACAGGAGACATTTGTTATTTCCTTCTGAAGCTGAACATTGGAAGATTTTTAGTGTAACAATACAGGACTTAAAATTAACTTTTGAAATAGACAAAATAAAATTATCAACTCATAAAAACTAAAGGATATAAAAAGCATAGTTTATACAAAAATAAAGTAGCATTTAATAATGGGCCAGGGACTGAAGGCTGAGCAGAACTAATGGAGTAGCACGTCTAAAGAGATACCATTGAAAAATTTTTCATCATATATTTGTTTACTTATTAGGAAAAAATAAAATCAACATTCATTAATTGGCAAACAGGGTTTGTAACATTTCCGAGGGACTGTTCTGCTGTAGCTGATTTGTTCAGACCTGGGGTAGGTACTACAATACATTGCTTTTGCACAGAATTCCATGTTTTGTTATCCTAAAGAGTCTGTAATAATGGTAACAGCCTAGTTCAGCAGAACTCTCTGACCTGGCTTTGTGACATGCTGCTCAGTGTTAAACTGCAAAAAGCAAAATGCAAAAACTGCTGGACCTGTAACCCCCAAACCTACATGGGAGCAGAATGAACATGGCTGATTGATAGAGCAGTGACAGCACAGACAAACATCAGTGAGAGGGAGAAAGAAATCAGAAAACAGCCACATACTTACCTGGCTGTTGCTACTCCCACAAGAATAAATGGGCAGATTTTTTCTATTCTAAAATTCAGATCCTTAGAAACCAAGAAGGAAAGGACATATGCTGAATGAAACTAGCTAGAGATTACTGGATCCTGTTAAAATTTGGAAATGGATGTTTAGCTGCTTTTTAAAATGCTATCTTAGTTTCAAAGGCATTCTTTGGGAGATTATTTCAGAGGAGATCTGTTGAACATTTTTTATCAAATGCTATCCAACTGACCACCTTTGTCATAAGCTAGAACCCACCTGTGGGTCTCAGGCACAAGCAGTAGCACTGAGCAGTTCCTCTCTATCAACACAGGGCATTGCTACCTTCCTCAGAAATACCCTGACACCGGTCACACTTCCCCCCACCAGGACTCTCAACAGGTGAAATGCAAAGGTAAACAGAAACCAATTTTGATTTTGGAGCAAGGGGGATGCACTGGGCATTTTGAGCATTCTAGTAATGACATACAAAACCGATACAGAAAAATCATACGCTGACCAAAATAACGTAATGCCCCAAGATACTGAGGCTTACAATCCAGAAGTGATATAAAAAAACCATGGGTAAAAATGTGTTAATTAATGTACAACACCATGGAATATTCTGAACAGATCATGTGCAAGATCAGCAACTTGCTTGTTGCACTTGCCTTAGAGTGGGGAAGGGCATGAGGAACTGTTGCTGGCATTAATAGTTAAGCATCATGATGTTTCTGAAATACTTTTAAAAATCAGTTGTGTGCCCAAGGCCTTATCTGCCAAAGATGACAGGAATTTGTTTTATTTTAACAGAATTATAAACCAGACCTCACATGTCTGGTCTTTTATGTATTGTTAATTTCATACATGAAGGTGGCATCCTATATACAGTAAAACAATTCCTTCTCCTGGCCCTTATTGTGCTGATTTTTTTTTAAATCAAACCCCCTTTTATTGATTGTAACAATGCGTTCTACAGTTACTAAACTGTCTAGGATCCTTTTTATTTACAACTTTTGAGTTTTACTCTCAGTTTTAAAAAGTTTAGGAAAAGCTCAATCTGAAATCAACTCAGTATAAAAAGATGTTATGGAAACAGCTGCCTAAACGCCGTTCCTAAAGTCCTTGCCCATCCAGGAGGTACCTAGCTATTTGCATATAGGTAATTATTAAGTAGCACAGTATCTGCTCATCTTACATACACTGAAGGCTATTGAAATGGGCAGAGAGTCATCACACTATTCTCAAGCTAAGGTGTCAGAATAATTGTTACTATAGATTCCAATTCAGTAACATGCTCTGTATGACCTAACGAAACATACAAAAAGGTTATTTATCTCTTCTGGATGACAAAATCATGTGTTAATCTAGAGTGTATCCACATGTTTTAATGGAACAGCAATTAAAGGACATAGGATGCTTATGTTTCAACTTTTCCATAAGTTCCTTCTGGAGGCCTGTAATACTTTGGGAAAGCCTTCAGTTGCAGGGAATTAAATGCATACTTGCGACATCCAACATTCTTCATTGTATTTTCTCGGCGACAACCCTCACTGGGGAAAAAAACAAGCACAAAAAATGACAGCAGTAAAAGGGAAAAAAAAAAGAAAAAAGACTTAAACTAAGATGAAATGAACTGGTTATTTTATAGCATTAAAATAAAGTTGGTTATATTTAATGAGCGTTTAATTAATTTGCCACTGCAAATATTAAAAGAGATGATTCATCATACAATGCCAGTAAGAAGCACACAGAATGGACACAAGCTATGTCTGATTGCTAGTTTTGCATTTCTAGAAAGCAGCAGCACATCTACTCAAAAGGTTCTTTCGCGCCGGTTTCATGTATTTCAAGGTACGCTGTTGTGGAGTTCACATGCCATTCACTGCACAAGGGATCCCAAGGGATTGCTTAAAAGGAGTTCTGCTAATTTATTAACACATAAAGCTGAAAACCAAAACCTGCTGATCTCTCTATAAGAGCTTTAAAGTAATTTTATTGTTCCCTGTATGTCAGTATTATAAGTACTTACTTAGAGTTGATACAAAAATAATGTATGCCTTTCTAGTTATCTCTGCATGCATAAATGGACATGAAAACCAAAGCAATCTAAAAAAATCCTAATCATGAAACAGCAGTGCAAAAAAGACTGACTGCATTGACAGTCATCACCCCAAAAAAACAAAGCTGTGCAGAATTTAATTTTCACCCAATATTTTGGTGCAACTGCTCCACATTACAAAGGTTCTGTGCTACAATAGAAAACTACTCCAGTTATAAGGCTTCTTTACACTTGTAAATCTAATCCAGAGTTCCTTTGATTATATCCAAAAAACAGACATACAAAGAGGAAGCACTATCTTTTAAATATATATTATAAATCAATTTAGGCTTGCAGGAGAATTCTTTTCCCTGATTGAGGACTGGAACCTAAACAATGACTACTAGACCTTCATGGCAAAGTGTACAGTACAGCATCTTACGGTGGAAATGTCAGATCAGTCCTGCCTTGGAGACGGCTGCAGCATCTACCAGGTAAGCTGTGATCATCTGATTCAAAAGGAGGGTTTGGATTCTGGTTCGGTTTAAAGCTCTCGTGCTCTTACAGACCTCACCATTCTTCTAATTTTGGTTCATGAAACTGGCTGTAACTGTGTTCTGTATTTAACACCTTGTTCATAAAATACAGTAACTTTTTTTTTTTTTTTTTTGCTTTAAGGAATAGTTTAACTAAGTTTGAAATTTGTCTCTGGAGCACATTCTGTGCTTGCCTTTTATAGAATGGATCATCTGTGATTACACTGGTTTTCTGGCACTGGTTTGTGTTTCACAAAACTCCCCCAACGGCTCTTGCAGCCAAATAGATACATAAAAAGTTTGCACAAATCATACTTCAGAGTACTAATAAAAGCAGTAAGTTTAACTAGCAAATATGTGATGCTAGGTGAGCATTTTAACTGCAAAGTGAATCATTCTCTTCATATCACATTTCACTGCATCTGGTTATTGCATGTGTCCCTCATGGCACAGACAGGGTGACAAGGATTTATTTCCCTCATTTCACATGCCATCTTCCTTCTCTTGGAAGCACATAAGTAGGATGCACTACTGCATCTTAAATCTGAATGCCTTAACAAAAGCACAGACCAGGCCTCAAAAGGAAAAAAAAAAACCCAAACAACCAAATTTGTTCCCACTGAAATTAAGAAGAAAAAACCCACATTTTTCCCAAGAAACCTGGGCTTTCATTCCAAGCAGTTTTAAGGTGGTCTTACTGCAATTCTAGTGGTAATCATGAGCAGTAGCTTCATATTCCAAACAGATTAACAATCTCAGGGAGCTCAGTGAGTGTGCCTGCCACCAGAGTGTGGCTGGACACTGGAACAGGCTGCCCAGGGAGGTGTTTATGGCCCCGAGCCTGCCAGAGTGCAAGAAGTGTTTGGGCAGCTCTCTCAGGCACAGCCTGTGGCTGTCCTGTGCCAAGCCAGGAACTGATCCTTGACCCTTCCAACTCAGGGTATTCTGTGATTGTAAAGTTACTTTCACATCTGGTTAGACTGAACGCCCCCCACATTGCAAGATCAAGGCCACTGACCAACCTGAGAACTGCTCACCTCGTGAAAGGGTAGAGTGGGGCACCCCCAGCCAACAAACCAGTGCTAGCCATAAAGAACAGATGATTTCTATGGAGATACAGCAGCATCAGGTATCAGCACAGCACAGGGAGGTGTCCCAAACCACCACACCATGATAAACCTCAGCAGCAGTGAGGATGTACCAATGTACCGAAACTCATTGCAACTAAAAATAAGCATGATATGTGCTTTATATATATAGATAAACATATATGTCTTTGTAGTGGCACTTTTTTGTTGTTTTTGTTTTTTATTTTTCTTTTAAAAACAAAATTGGAAGAATAGTGAGGAAAAATATAAGAGATAGTGTACTGTACAGTCTGATTTCATGAAGACACAAATATAACCACACACTTTTTTTTTTTTTTTTTAGTTAGAATAATTAAATCCAAATTTAGGATTTAATGCTGATTTTTATTCTAACTGTGCTTTTTTGGTTTTTTTTTGTTTATTTTATTTCAGCATATTTCTCTCAGCAGCTCTCAATTCCATTAAAATTTATAATAAAAGCTAAAGCTATCTATATTTTTGAGCAAGTTAATAGTAGAAAATACAAATCACAGTACTAGTTCTCCTCAGAAGCCCAATGTCATCTCAGGCACCAAGCGAAGTAAAACCTTTATGAATTTATCAAACTACATTAAATGAGGTTAGTTTTTTTATCAGCTATTGCTATTGACAAGCTCTGCCAGACCACAGCATCAACAAAATCTTTCAGTTTAAATAGGCCTCCCCTAGTTTGATGTTATATATAAATGATGATCAAATTTCATCTGCAATTACTCTGCATCACTAAACTAGGAAGCCACTTTAGTCTCACCATTTAAATAAATGTTAACTTACCATCACTCGCTTATCACTAAGTCACTATCAGCATCATAATTTATTAAAGCTGTGCAACGCTTAAAAACGGAAGTAACAGTAATATTTAGTCTAATGTAATTAAAATAAAGCCCAGTGGAAAACCTGAAACCCACGTACTAAAGGAGTTAACTGATACCTCCCTCTTCTTGCCTGAAAATTAAAGACCATTATCTTTAACTTCTAGGATGACCCCATTTCACAGTAAGTTCTATAACAGAGCACCTAAAATAGATAATGGATCATTAGCAGGCTAATGCCAATCACATCCCCTTCCTAACCACAAGGTTCATTTTCCTCATATCTTTAATACATTGCAAAATGCAGATCTACAAATAGAATGAAATAATTCTGCATGCAGCACACTGCAAGTTGTTTTATGAGTGTTTTCTAGTCTATTAGAATATATTTAACCATGAGAAAGGAACAAGGCTATGGTTCTACAAACTGTTCAATAATGTAATTTGGATATTATGCTTTGAAATAAACGTATAAATTTGTTACTTCTTTAAATAAATTTCTTACAATTTCTTATAAACCCCACCCATGTTTTTATTTTTCTCTTCATACCTCGTAAAAATGAAAGGCAAAATTAGCATACACCTTAAATATACAAAAAGATACAAATTCTTTTCAGACAGAGTTCCTTTCTCTGGAATACATGAAACAAGTAACACAAAACTGTATTTGGTAAGAGATCTTCAGGCCGGCTAAAGTAAAGAGGTAACAGGCCAATGTCAGACTATGTTACAAGCACTGAAAGCAGAACAATAATTTAAAGTTTCAATACAATTCTTTTTGATAAAATAATTTGATGTATATTTACAGTTTAGTACAATAGAAACGTAAAATTGTAAGGCATAATAATAATTCTTGGCAGACAATGCTATGACACATTCCTTTGTCCAGCAGGTACCAAGTGGCAATACACATTCAAGCACTTTTTTGTTTTTGTGGTTTTTGTTTTATTTTTTTTTTTTTTTGTTTGTTTGTTTTGTTTTTGAACTCTATCTTCACTTGCAACGTAATCTGGCCACCAGGTATGCTATGCTCAGAAACAGCCACACAATCAGTAAATTGGGGCTGAGAGCTAGTAAAGGAATAGAGTAGAGGAGGCTGGGATCTAGTCTGAAATCTCGGATGGGCACCAAGCCACTCAAGTTCTTCTGGGTGACTATCTCCCGTGTTCCAATGCTGTGAAAAGGAAGAAGTTTGGGAAGAGGGAAAATAAAACAGAAAGGAAGACAGACATGCAAATGGATGGATAAAAAGAGATGGCAACACAAGGTGGTCAAGAAAATGAAAAAACATGGAAGAACGCACAACAGAACCAGAAGATGAAGTAAAGAAAGAGTGGAAAAACATCTCAAAATATGTATCAGTACAATTATAAAAATAAGGAGAGGGAAAGAGAATAAAAGAGAAAAATAAGAAAGAAGTACTGTAGTCTAGTGAAAATAAACACATGTGTGTTGAACATTAATGGTTTTCCATGTTCATTCTTTCAGATTACCAAGCAATAATACCCCATGCTGCTCTGCCATGCTTTGGCATGCTGCAAAGAAGTGGAGCTCTGAAAAGCAAGCTGAACATGAATAACCATTGTAGTATTTGACCCTTTCAAACATCTTTCCATGTGGACTGCAGTGATTTAATTTAACCTCTTAACTACCTGTCCAACACGTTAATTAAAAAAAAAAAACAAAACACCCACCTATTTTTCTGCTTGGACATGAATTCAAGGGTATATGAATAGGCTTATTTCTGAAGACATGCTGCAAAGCCCATCTCATTTTGCACCCACTCCTTACATTGAGCACCAAAGGCTACAGTGAAGAACAACTTCCCTGGCAGCCTGGTAGGCTCTGCAGTGTGGTCTTTAATTTTGGATCACTCTTATACCCTGAGCACTCCAACTCTATTTTTAGTTCACAAAGCAACAACTAAATGACCAAGATGAACAGAGGGATGGAGCACCTCTCCTACAAGGAAAGGCTGAGAGAATTGGGTTTGTTCAGCCTGGAAAAGAGATGACTTAGGGGTGACCGCATTCCAGCCTTCCAGTACTAGAAGGGAGCATACAAGAAAGAGGGACAGAGAGACTATTTACAAGAGCATGTAGTGACAGGACAAGGGGGAATAGGTTCAAAGGGAAAGAGAACAGGTTTAGATTAGATATAAGGAAAAAATTCTTTACTCTGAGGGTGGTGAGGCAGCCAGGAATGCTTGTGCCTGGGAGTGTTCAAGGCTAGGCTAGATGGAGCTTTGAACAACCTGGTCTAATTGAATGTGTCCCTGTCCATGGCAGGGGTGATGGAACTAGATCATCTTCAAGGTCTCTTTCAACTCAAACAATTCTATGATTCTGTGATTCTAAATGCAATCTGTAAGCCTGATGCTGTTCAAGCTTGTGCACTTGCTCCATCCATAACAAACCATCCATAACCTTGATGGTTGAGTAGCAAGGTTATGTAAGCATCACACAATGTCCTGCAAGAAATCAGACACACCCTGGAGGTTGTGAAAAAGAGCATTCAGATGCTGGTGACATTGACTCTCAAGTCAATGGAATTAGGTGGGCAAGGAAGTAAACCAACTGTATTTCTGATCTGGATTTGATCCAAGTTGGTGATTAAGACATGTTTCACTCCTGGTGCCTACAGTGGAGAAGGGCAGATTGAATCTGTGATGCCTATAAATCCCAATTCCTTTGTAGCAGTGGGGAGTGTGTGTGTGTGAGTGATCAGGAGAATCAGCCAGTGGAAACCTAGTGTGTACTGGAAAGTGGTGGATAAAGGCTCAACGAAATGGCCTGGAGGAAGAAAAGTGTTTTAGAATATAGATAAAATATAAAACAATGGGAGAGGAAAGAAGGAAGGCTAAAAATGTTAAGTTGGCATTATGGACATCACATGCCACATCTCCACCATGAAAAATTAGTATCGTTGCTACTCAATTTTACATGAAGACATATACACAGACACATATGGTGGGAATGGAGGCAAGAGCTGGAAAGTGCTTTCCTTGTCACTGTTGGCCCATGTTGATGCTTCCCTTGAAGGGTGAAAAGTCACCTTTTGGAAATACCAAATATTGCAAATTGTACAGGGTCTTAAATCAAAACATTCATCAGCAGACTAGCTCTAGGAGAGGACTAGGGTTAGGAGACACAGCAATTTCCCTTCTAATTTAGCTTGCACATGGGAATTCTGTCTGTGAGGAGAGGCCAGGGCTGCCCCATGCTGGACACTGCTGGTTCCAGCCAGCTTCAGTGAAGCACTGCAGGCACAGCTGAGCCCTCAGCCATGCTGGTGCCCTGGGGAAGGTGTGTGTGAGAAAAGGCAAACCACTGCATGGCAGTGAAGAGTGATGGGAAAAGATCTGAGAAAGAGCCCTGTGAGCACCAAAGTCAGGGAAGGAGAGGAGAAAGAGCTGAAGCAGTTTCCCCTGCAGTCATGGAGAGGAACTATCCACACTGCAGCCGATGGAGGACCCATAGTACAGCAGATGAATATTTATTGAAGGAAACTGGAGATCATGGAGAGCCCATGCAGCAGCAGGTTCATCCTGAAGGACTGCAGCCCATGGGAAGGACCCACATTGGAGTGGAGGAAGAGTGCAAGGAGGAAGGAGCAGAGGAGACCTGTTATGGACTGACTGCAAATCCCCGTTCCACATCCACTGTGCATTGCCCAGCATGGGTAGGAGGTAGAGGAGCTAAGAAAGAAGCAGTGGAATACTTTGGCCTGGGATAAAAAGGGAGGTGGAGGGCAAGGGGTTTTAATTTTCATCTTTATTTCTTAACATCTCCAATCCATTAGCAATAAAAAAAAAATTCTCTGTTTTGCCAGTTCTGTACCAGTAACTGGCAAGGGATCTCCCTGTCTTTATCTCAGCCCATGAGCTTTTTCACATATTTTTTCCCCCTGTCCTGCTGGGGGAAGGTAGTGAGCAGCTGGGTGGGCATCTGCCAAGTGGTCTAGCTCAACTCAATATGATTTTATTCTTTTAGCAGGTCAATCAGTAAAGAAATCCAACCAAGCTTTTTATCATACCTGTTATATTGCATGAGTGGTCATACCCAAACATGACTCCTAGGACTTTATTATGTAATCATTTTAGTCAGCACCATGGTGATTTTCCTCACCTCATTTCCAGATGCGTTTCAAGAGCCCCTATCAGAGATGGCCCTTCTCTGTTGGCTAAATTGCTTGTCTTGCACCTTCCTAATTAATTTCATTTAATGACAATGAGCTGGGTTACCTGAAACATGTAAAAGACCTTGCTGTCCAGGATGATCTTGACTGAAACTGCCTTAGAGCATATTCCCTCAAACATCAGCTCCACTGGCATTTCTGACAAGACAGAAATCTGGTAGGAAGAGGGAGGGCAGGGTATTATGATCTAGTGGGGAGCATGGGCTGCAGATGGAAGAGGCTACCTAAGCCAGCTGGACTTTGACTCTAGTTCTGCCTTTACTGGTCAGGTAGGCATGTCCTCTTAGCTTGGAATTCCAGACATATCATCATGATTGTACTATTTGTGAGCTGGGAGTTACTGTGTGTTTAATTTAGGACTGGAAAGGCTGTAACTTATTTACAGAAAGGGAGTTTATTGTAATAGGGTATTTGTTTCTAAGGTGAAAGCAAAAAATTTGTATCTGTATATTTCTACAACAATCTAGAAGAACATTCAATGCTCCCTCTCTGATGTCCCTGCTCATTGAACATAATATCACATATACATAATTGTCACAAGACTAGGAAAGAAGGAAAGTCCCTGAGGACAAGTAAGTGGGAACTAACACCTATGAAGACCAACAACATCACATGGAAGAAGATGATGCTTTCTTAATTTTTTCAAGAACGGTACAAGCAAGGATGCTTTTCTTCTTTGAAAAGTTGTCAGCAGAGAAGAGATTAAATACTTTGAGTCTAGTACTTCTTCCTTGCCCTTCCAAATGCCACAGAAACTTCAAAAGTCTTTAAGAATGAACCAAACCTTCCTTTTCCAGTACACTTAAATAAAAGACCCAAATTAAAATAATAAAACCCAAGTTTTCTGAATGCCCTGGAAGAAATTTGGGTACAATTTGCTACCCTTCCTTATCCTGTATCTGTAGTCTAGGTCAGGTCAAACTGTCCATGCTGGAATAGGATTTGGTGGAGTTGGACATATTTGTTCCATAATCCTGTCTCTCTCATTAAACTTTATTAATTCTGTGCCATTGTTCCTGAGTGGAATTGACAAATAATTTTAAAAACACAACCACTTATCCCAAAGAGCAATAAGATGTGAGGAAGAGTGATGGGCTTGGTTTTCCTTCTGGACTAGTCAGTCCGACACAATCTCTCTTAGTCAAAGATTTAACAGGAGAAAAAGTCATGTCCTTCACCTGCCAGAGCAAGTCCCTGATGTTGGTAGAATACTCAAGCCAAAGGTTTTGATTAAATTGGCCCTCTTTCAATATCCCTGTGTACATCAACACAAAGCAGTATTTTTCTTGGGCCAGTATGTTATCTGATACTGTGTTATATTAAATTGGTAGACTGAAGGACGAAAACAATGTTTTTATTAACCTCTCTCTCTCTATTGTGCCCATGATTGCATTAAAAAAAAACCCAGTGACCCAGTAAAGAATTTGAAGAAAGTAACAAGATTCCCAGTATTTTTCCTACCTGGTTTCATTTTTATTAAATACACAACTGTGAAACTGTATAACAGTTTCAGATGTCTATGTCAACAAGTTGTGCAATTTAAATAAAGATGTTTGAAAACCACTTAGTCTATTTCAAGTTAATAAATTCTCTCTCACAGAGCTGTTTCAAGTATTGTTTCTAATATCAAGGTTTAAGTAGTTTCTGAGTGCAGTTTTCATGTACTGTACTAACTCTGTGACAATGTAGCAAAAAGTGCAGCAAAAACCTGAAAATAAAAAAGTCCAGTGCCACCCAATTAGATGTAGGTATAAACCTTCAAATTACTAGTGTAAGAGGCTGCAAGTATTATTATATGAGACATTTTTCTTCTAGGTAACTGAAGAGTAAGAAAGGGTCAAACAGCAAAAACATACAGAAAGGATAAGAGAATTGAACACTCTAGAGAATTTGGTGAAAAGACACACAGTACAGTACATTCGATAAGAGTGAATGTTGAGAAACAGGACTGAACAGCATTGTTGAACTACATTGATAAAGACTAAAGCTAGATTTCTTATCCTTTCTTTTGGTATGTGACTTACGGAGTTTTCCAGCAGTGCTTGAAACAAGGCATTGAACAACAATAAACAGATTTTTTTTTTTAAGTACAGTACTTAATTCTGCAAACATCTCTGCTGCTTCAGAATACAGAACATCATTATTTTGATATGACAACAGCACACTGACACGTTGTGATGAAATTTGGTTGCTATATAGTGTGAAACACTCATACTGACATTTCACCCAGTGAGCAGTGTTTCACTGCTAAAGAATACACTGGCAAACCAGTGCAAACTGCAGGTGTCCGTGTTTCAAAGAATAAAAAATAGGTCATCCCTGAGTAACCTCCCTGATCTAGAACTAAGAAACCTAGTGCTATGACAGTTCAGGTAAAGTCACCATTGAACAACTTTCAAAGAAGCACCAGTTTCCTGTTCTGTAAGCTCAGCATTAAGGGAAAACATATTTTTACATGCTTGTCTGAAAACTCCTAATTTTCTACTGAAAACTCAAGCCCATCTGTTACAAATCTGGTAAGAACCAGCTTCAGCATATGCAACTCACATGCACGGGAGGGATGAATTCTAGCAGTCAGTTTTACAGTTTCCTGACTTTAGCTTACTTTTTTTTTGTTTTTCTTTTAATGGAAACAGAGACCACCACTCCTCTGCAGTTTGCATGGTTCCTTATTTAGGAATAAGTAATGTGGTCAAACTCTTACCTCCTCATACACTCCAGAGCCTGAGTGAAGACCTGTGGAGCCATTCCATGTTCATGCTGTAGGATCAAACACTGCTCCAGGGTGATGGACATGGCAGTCCTATCCTTGGCACTCTTACAGCTCGTAAACCGAACACCGTTAAGTCTGCGGCATATCTAGAAATGGGATAGACAATCCATGACTCCTTCTACAGGCAAAACTTCCTGTCAGAGACAACATCTGTACTTCCCCTCAGAGACACACAAATGTTGTCTAGGGCTTCGATGTCAAAGTTTGGCACATTTGAGACAGCAGAACTGCATTGTATAAGTTGAGGGGAAAATCTGACATGGAAAATACACTTTATTTCCCCATGTCTCATTCTAGAGGAGGTCTATCTTGGCAGCATTTGAAGCAAATGAAGAAATTCAAATATACCAGTAATAAAAAAGGGGCAAATACATATGAATACAGAAAATAAGCTGAACTATGCAGAGATGGTTAGATGAACAAATACCTCAGCAGCTTGCCAAAGGATATCTACATTCTTGTTTTTCCTTGCATGAACATTTTGTCCCAGAAATCTTAACAGTTCAGGCAGGCACGTCTGACTACGAGATCGAGGTAGACCTATAAAACAAACAAAACCAATTCCACTTATTCATCTGTACTCAACAGACCTTTTACAAAGTATTTCTATATGCCTGCTGCAAACATATTTGTGTTTTCTTGAAACTAGAACAACTATTCAAGTTCTGATTTACTTAGTACCATCAACAAAACAAATTCATGCTTAATTAAACTCAACTGGAAATATAAATTCCAGCTATTTAAAACTTCAGGGACTCAGAATCTAATAGCAGTATAATAAGAGAATGAACAAAGGGAGCAAGATTGGTAGTCTTTTGGTTTGTTTTTTACAGATGTGACAGGAAAACATGCATGTCTTCAGAGAGACTCTGAAGATATTTTATATTGTGCTCACATTTTTGATTTTAAATTTGCAAGCTGGTCAGCTTTCAGTTACAAGAAACATCCACAGGACGCCACATTGTCATGATCTGTTTATTAATATTTCACTAAGTGGAAATAAAGTAGTTGAAATTTTTCAGAGCACCTTCAGAACTCATCTTCTGTGTTCAAACTGTTGCACATCAACTCTTACATATGTAGCAAGATAATCCAGGCAATCTATTACAAGTATTCAACAAGTTCTCTTTTTTGTTGTTTCTTTTGTTTTTTAAAGGAGTAACCACAGAGAACACCAACTAAAGTTGTGACTGAATAAATACAGAGGTATGCACTGTAAGAGATGACACTGTAACAAAAATAATCCTACCTGAGTGACACATGAAGCTTTATTTAAGGCCTACTTCTCACAGCAAATGGTATGTTGGACTAACCTGATCTTCTCCTACAGGAAGGTGACCCACTGAGAAGATGAGGGAAGGCTATGGACATTGTTTACCTGGACCTAGGCAAACCTTTATCGCTGCTTCCCACAGCATTCTCCTGGACTAACTGCTCGTGGCTTGGTGGGACATACTGTTTATTGAAAAAGCAGACAATTCCCAGTGGCAGGGAAGAATGATATGAGGACTCCATTGATAACAGAAGGTTAATCAATTACTTTATTATACTATATTATTCTATACTATATTACACTATGTCTAAACTGAATCTGCACAAGCACTCCACTGAACAGAATCTTGTGACTGTCTCCTGACTGACAGTCTGGAGATGTGCTTGGTCCTGATAGGCCAAGGAAACAAAACACCGTCACTTTGGGCAAATAGTCTCCATATTGCATTCTACTGTAGCACAGCACAGGGGCAGCAAATGAGATAAGAATTGTTTTGATAATTCTTTTCTCTGCTTCTCTCAGGTTCAGAGAATGTGAATCCCACAGCTGTTCACTGGGTAAGACAACCAAAGTGGATGGCCAGGTCCATGGGGTGCTGGTGGATGGTGCTACATCCAGCTGGTGGCTGGTCACCAGTATGGTTCTCCAGGGCCCAGTTCTGCAGCCAGTCCTGTTTAAAATCCTTATCAGTGATCAGGAGAAGGGAATCAAGTGCACTCTCACTCAGTGGCAGATGGAACCAAGCTGGGCAGCAGCTCTGATCTACTGGAGGGCAGGAAAGGTCTACAGAGGGATCTGGACAAGCTGGATCAATAAGCCAAGGCTACTTTTGTGGGGTTCAGCACAACCAAATGTCAGGTCCTGCCCCTGGATCACAACAACTCCAGGCAGTGCTACAGACTAGGGGCAGAGTGGCTGGGAAGCTTCTGGTAGAAAAGGACCTGGGGATTCTGGTCCACAGCAGCTGAACATGAGCCAGTGTGGGCCCAGGTGGCCAAGAAGGCCAATGGCGACCTGGCCTGTATCAGCAATAGTGTGGCCAGCAGGAGCCAGGGCAGGGATTTTCCCCCTGTGCTCAGCACTGGTGAGGCTGCACCTCAAATCCTGTGCTCAGCTCTGGGCCCCTCACTGTTAAGAAGGACATGGAGGTGCTGAAACCTCAACAGTGTCCAGAGAAAGGCAACAGAGCTGGTGAAGGGTGTGGAGCAGCTGAAGGAGCTGGGGCTGTTTTGCCTGGAGAAAAAGAGGCTCAAGGGGACCTTACTGCTCTCTACAACCACCTGAAAGCCAGGAGAGCTCTTCTCCCAGGCAACAGGACAAGAGAAAATAGCCTCAAGCTGCACCAGGGTAGATTTAGATTGGATGCTGGGAAAAATTTCTTCACTGAAAGGGATGTCAAGCACTGGAACAGGCTGCTCAGGGAAGTGGTTAAGTCAGCATCCCTGGAGGTATTTAAAAAATGTGGAGATGTGGCACTTGAGGAGACGGTTTAGGGGGGGACTTAACAGTGCTGGGGAAACATTTGGACTTGATGATCTTAAAGATCTTTTCCAACCTAAAAAATTCTACATTTCTATTCTATAATTAACAATACTGTGCCTGTCCGGGGCTGGGCTGTTTGAACTCTACACCTAGAAAGAAAGCAGTATCTGTAAACAAAAAGAGGGCACAGGGCATCTCCTCTTTCTAAAGACAAGGAGAGCTAACAGAACAAGGACAAGGAGCTAGTGAAGCCAGTACTAATTTCTTAGAAATTCTGCAGAGTTTAGAATTAACAACACAGGGATGTGGACAGTGGATAAGGAATCAACTTTTCTTGTGTACTGCTCCTGAAGTGAACATTTCCTGCAATCTGCCAGCAGATAGTTCACTGGGACCTTTGTCCCCTAGAATGATCTGCTTGTTTTTCCTTTTGCCTCTACCTACCACAGACTACATAACTAGGCATAATCACCTGATTTGCAAATAAATGTAAAATGCTATTCCTCCCTTGACAAGTGTTCACAGAAAAGTACACTTCATTCTGTATATCCTAAATTATCAAAACTTTCAGGAGGAAAAAAAGGCAAAAGCTAAAGGATGATTGGATCAAACATAAGAGGTTTGGGGTAGAGGGATGAGGCTGAAATAAAAAAGACAAGCAAAATAAAAAGAAGAGGAAGGAACTGAATGGGAATTATTATTATAAAAGACTAGATGGAGACATGAACAAAATTAATTTTAAACTGGTTGATTTTTGAATAATACAAGAAAATCTGATGCTAGACTACTATATAATAAAGAATTAAACTTTGCAGCTAACATTCCAGAGACTTTATTATGCAGCATTATGAATGCCTGGATGGAGGGAAGCTGGTTGTGCTCTCAGTTGTATAAAAAAAAATTCAGGGTAACCAAACTCACAATAACACACCTTAACAGACAGAATTCTTACTATCTTATTGCTTGCCATTGCATTTGTATTTCTGGAATAAAATTGTAACTGTAGGGCATATGAAATAACCTTACAAGATGTTTGATTGTAATAATAATGCATTGATGAATTTTCACCATTTTTGTAAATTACACTTATGTCGCTGCCTCCTCAAAAAAAACCCATGCAGTAATAAGCAAGTAAAAAATCCAGTAAAAATTAAGCATGTAGCTTTTGTCACTCTTAAGGTTCTCTGTTGTTGGCTGCAGATGCAACAATTACAGGGAAGTGCCAGAAGAAAAACAGAGGGAAGTGACAGAGTTCCTAAAAACTGGCAGTTGCTCTCTGTGCAGATTTTATGATAAGTGCAGAGAGTATTACCAAAAACTGCACATAAAAGTGCTGCTGCTAGAACCTGTCACTTTTACACCTTTACCTTGCAACAATCTCACTGCCTAGCTGGATAATTATACAGTACATAGTGCCACTTAGAAAGAGATGTAAAAGTAACCTTAAAAAGGAAAGTTAATCAGTCTGACCTTTAAACCGCTTGAATCCACTCTACTTTAGTACTCAAGTATTAAAACAGAGTTGTATCATTCCTTGGAGGTTACCAAAGCTGGTGTACCACTGACATTGAAAAAACCAACATAAAGCAAATGAATGAAAAAATCAGCCTGAATTGTGCTGTTCAAGGAAATTTCTCATTAATTACAAAATACTTACAATCATCAGGCAAAACTTCCTTGAACTGTTCAAAATATGAATTCAACCTCACTAAGCTTTCCATGTTAATTATTTCTTGCAGTGAGGTGTCTCCAAACCTTTAAAAGCAGAAGAAAGGAACGATTAAGCCTATGGTAAAATGGTTCTCTTTTTCTTTGAAACAACTGCACTTGGCAATATGTCTATCAAAAAAACAGTTTAAAGATTCATCCCAGGAGTTCCCTAACCATTCAAATGCCAGGTGAAGCATAACAGAGAACTGCTGTAATGGTTCATTACAGAGAAAGAAAATATATGAGTATGAGGGGAAAAAAGGGAAGGAAGGTATAAAAAAATCTTGTAGAAAATAGTATTTAAAATTCTTTGGCTTTCATGTCTCTCTTTCAACCTGGCAAATTGTTTTACCTAAATTTAAACTTTTGATAATGGAATTACTAGTTTAGTTCATAAACTAATAACCATAACATCAGTAAATAGGACTGAGAATGTTGACTTCAGGTATGTAAATGAAAAATATAGATCTAGGATTAATAAACCATGAATGTAATAAATTTTGTCAACAATGCCCCAATACATCCTGAGAATGTTGACTTCAGGTATGTAAATGAAAAATATAAATCTAGGATTAATAAACCATGAATGTTTTGTCAACAATGCCCCAATACATCTTATCTAAATATATCCACATACACAGATGTACACACACAGAGTGCTGACATCTGTAACTGTGCCAGTCATCTTGGGCTTCCTTGGGCAATACAGGACAACAGTAATTGATAGAATGATTTTGTTAGACTTTTTCTCGTTGTCCACCACCACAGGGCACACTCCAGCCAGGTACCAAGGCTGCTGTCGCAACATGCATGTGCCTGGCTTCACTGGAGTGCTCTGTTGGAGCAGTGCTCTGCCAGTGTACTCTTTACAGGATGTGGCCATAACAGAGGGAATCTGCTGGCTCTTCCAAAATCGAGCAGTCTCCCTAGCAAATACGACTACATCACTATATTTTTCAGTTTTACAACAGCAGTGTTGCATTACATAAATACTGCAAGGGTATGTTAAAACAGAGGTGCACCTCACCCACTATCCTGAATTTTGACAATGACCAGGAGAGGGAGTCTCAGGGAGAGTGCAAAACCAAGACAGCAAATACACAGAATTATCTCAGCCTCTAGTGATCTGTCATTCACAGAGGTCTTAAGTCACAAGGAGCACCTGTGTGCTAAATAGCCCCTGACAAATCTCCCATTGTAAATTCACATCTGAACCACATAAACCTGCACTAGTCTCAAGCCCATGAGGTAAGGAGCTTCACAGCTACATGGCACACAAAGGAGGACTTATTTTTGTTTGGCATTTGGCAGATTCATTTAGAACAGTGCTCCCATGTTTGCGTATTGGAGAAACTGAATCGCTGTCAGTTATGCAAGAGTGTAATTCCACATCAATGTAGCTCCATTGCTGAACTGTCAGCAAGGCTGAGCTTGCATGACTGAACACCTACTTCTCTGCTAGGGTTTGCTGCTCATTGATTCCCACGTTGAAAAGAACAGGCTGAACCCTCAGTAACATTCCGCTTTGAATCTCACGCGGCAACAAATCAAACAAGGCGCTTGGCAGAGGGATCCTCACGTTAAATCCATCACTGAAATGAAATAAATAGCTGTTAGACATAAGGATAAAAAAGCTACATTCCAAGAATGTGTTATTTGTCTAAAGAGGGATAACACCTAGAACATAATACAACCATTAAAAAGCAACCATCAGTCAAAATTGACTCTGAGGAACTGCCACAACTTGCTTCCAGTCAAAAAATCTATCCTAGTTCAAAAACAAACCTGCAGCAACCTGCAATGTTGCATTTATGTCCTCACAGACATTCACATCAGATCTACCAATCTCCTGACAATGGCTGGTTTTGCTCTGCTCATTAATACTGCAGTTCTTCTACAACTTGGGTAGAAAAATCCAAATTTTGGCATGTTCCCATTCATCAAGAATAAAGAAAAAATTTATTGGTTTTTACCGATTTCCAGTGATGACTGGCAGCATGTCAGTAGATGTATTTGATGTAGCCTGAGTTACTTTAAAGGTTACATTCCTTAAGTCCATGATTCCCAAACTCATGTCCTCCAGCATTGCCAGCTCCTCACCTAAGTCCAAGAGGAAAAAGTGAATTGTAATTACTTGTTATGCACAACTTCCCTTTGTCAATTTGATGACAACAGTAGGCAATCACTTCATACAGAAGTTCCACAGATGAAGCAGTGCTGCAGGCCCAGCCTCCCCATTGACCTACAGACAATGTCATGGCTGATTTTTTGAGTTCAGCAAGTTTAGAAAACACCAGTTATCTAGAAGAGTCCAGACTACTGTTCTTTAAGTATTTTATATGCTGATTTTCCAAGTTAGGTGATGCTTCTCAGCATTGTCAGAGCCATGATATCCTTTGCACAAGGTATTCTGCATTTGTCCAATAAAACATTCCCTAACCAGTCTCCAGACAGCTTTTGAGACACAGGAGTGAAACACGTCTGAGTGAAGTACTTTCCCTTTATATATTCTCTCTTCAGTCTCACATTGTGCTGCAAGACTACAGAAATTTCAAGAAAGTTCAAAAAGTGTATTTTGGGCACAGTTTCTCCCAGCTTACCAGAACTTTCATCCAATTATTTTCTGAAGAAAAACGCAAAGAACCACTGTGATACATTTCTGTCTTTCTTAAACCTTTGACTTTCTACTATAAAAGAATAGAATGTCACACTTTATCTTCTGTAAGCAATTCAAGTAAGTGCAAAGAAATTCAGAGCTGTTAGGTAATTAAGTAATTCAGCTATAATCTAGTTTTGCATTTTAGTTTTTGAAATGATTTTGTAGCTGAGCTGCAGATTGTCCTAAACACTCACATCCTGCTGTAGCCAATTTAATGCAGAATTTGCTGACTCAACAGCTAATCCCAACCCCCTGGCCCTGTGCCTTTACCATAAGTGCTCAGCAGGCTCTCAAACTGTGCCAGCAAGCCAATGGTGTAGAGTTGTCTTAGAAATCCATCATCATGCAGGCAGTTCCTCAGCTTGATAATGAAACCACAAATGAGAGCTGTCAGCTGTGAGAGAGGAAACAGACAAGAATGAAATGATTCAAAATGAAACAGGTTCTTCAGCCCCAAACAAAAATCACAGCATGTATAAGAGGTGCAGTAAAATCTGTCACGCAGATACTCTTCCTTTAAACACCATTTTTTCCTTGCAGCTGAAGACAAGGAACCAATGAAAACCCAAAGCATTCATAAAATCAGATTCAGGGCATGCTGCCTTCATGTCACAGGCTGTCTCAAAATGGGGCTGCTGTAGATCTCACACCTTCTTGTTTTCTGAACACTATGACTTGTGGTAGAGTCTACAACTTATGAATTACAGAAGTTGCTCCTTAGAAAATTGGTTTAGTTTTAGACAGAAAAGCAACACAGCTAGTTCCAGGCCAAGAATTTTGATAGTATGAATAAATTACTGCTTTTCAAAAATGACATTTGAGAAAGCTTAAAAATGCAGTATCTGTTTGCATTATGCAGACTTAAACTCTGACGTTACAAGATATTCAGAACAAGATCCTGAGGATCAATTACTAAGGTCAGTACTATTATCTAAGATTAATACTAGTCTTAATTCACTGTCCACACAGGAACTTCCCAGGTGATGGCCATCACTAAACCATGTCCTAAACTGCCATATCCACACATTTTTTTAGCACTTCAGGGATGGTGACTCCAACACTTTCTTAGGTAGCCCACTCCAGATCTTAATGATCTTAATCTTCCATGAAGGAATTTTTCCTAATATCTACTCTAAATCTCCCCTGGCACAACTTGAGGACATTTCCTCTCATCCTGTCACTTGCTTTACATTTTTGATATTACATTAAGGGACAAAAGCCCTGCCAATGTTGTCCAAGAAATAAACTTCTTGAAATAGTGATTTCACAGGGAAGCAGATACAATACAGAAATGTAGTGGGCAGAAGAATTTTTTTTCCTGTGGGCAGTGGAAATTTTTTTAGTGCAGACACTTGGTAGTCAGTGTCTGACACAAGAGATACCAGCAGGTCCAGAAACAGAACTTCTGGGAAAAAACCCAGAACTAATTTCTCGTCCTATAGCTGGACCTCTGTCCTTAGGTACCATATGTCCTGCTAGGTTTCTCAATGCAGAAAACAACAAAAGGTAACTGAGGGAGTACACCTGCTACTCACAGACCTTTTTGCCCCTCTCTCTCACACCTTACTTTTGCTCTGGCCTGTTGGCATTGGAAGGCAAAGTCTGTTTCTGAATACAGCAGTATATTTTAGTATACTAGTATTTTTACTAGCTCTGGAATAATTTTTGTTTTCAGTAGTGAATGACCATATATCCAAGGAGACAGCTGATTTATGAATTGTCAAATGCACGTAACCAGTAAGGACAGGATAGCACAGCTTGTGAGGGGAAATCGGTGTCAAACCTGGGAAGAGATCTGAAAAATTCTGGAAAGAGTAATCTTTCATATTCATGGAAACCCCACCAAATGTGGAAGTGAAATCAAATCATGCACATGTGCTTGCTTACAGTCTGGCAGAAGACAACATCCCTGCGATACTGAAGGCTCAGGCAGAGCCCTATTGTCGGGGCACTGTCCTGCATTAATAAAAACACCATGGCTTTCTTGGCCTTGTCGCTCATCATGGCTACGCAGTCAGTGAGGGTGGTCAGCAAGGGATAAAGAGCTTCACTCCATTCACCTGATTGAAAGGAAAAAAAAAATTAGCAGCAGTGGAAGCACTTTATTTGAAACAAGCATACAATAAGAAATCACTTCCTGTTATTTCTTAAGACAAAGTTGTTGATAATTCACATTTAGAAATAATTTTATTTTGGCCGGATGGTTATTCTTTGCTCTGTAATAATTAAGTAACCTTACAGTGTGGTTATTGCATGAGGAAAATATGGAGAATTTTAGTCTGTTATGACTTTCCAGACCATGTAAAAGTTACCAGAATTTGTGCCCACACAACAGGCTGTACAATAGCTGATTTGGAAATCATAACAGAAACATGAACTATACACAGAAGTGTATATAACTGCATGTTCATGTTCAAACAAACCCTTTCACTGCACATACATGGACAGACAGTAAGGAGTCCATTGTATTACAAAAATAGGGACCATCTGCTTAGCCACTTCTGTCAATGATTCCTCCCAAACATCCTGCCCTTTGAATCTCTAGGCTCATAGGTATATCATTCAATTGTCTCACCACCTTATTGATCTTTATTGCACCTCAGTGAGGCAAGATGACCCTCATCTCTATTTGCAGCTAAGAATAACAAGGTGTGAGGTGAGAAATTAATGTGGGTACTCTTATAATTGTTTCCTGTCTCCTGAGCAGTTTTGAAGGCTTTAAGTTAGATAACAAGAAATATTAAACATAGTGAAATAGATAGAAATTGTACAGATTGTTGGAAGTACTTTGGAGCTTTTCTTCCACTGAAATACACAAGATATGATCCAGAGGGATTCTGTTCAAGGTCCTGCACAGGAAGTACAGAAGTGAAACTGAGTTGTCCAAGTCCTTCTGTTTTTAAAGGGCAGGACAATATGTTTTATTTTTCAAAAGCACCAGAGCTCACAAACAGCTCACACATACAACTCCCAACCCAGCTGGCTGTAGGAATAAGGCAACGTACAGACCAGAACCTGCATGAATGAGACACTTAAAGCCCCTGAAAGGAAATTGTTTGGGATTTTGACTCAGAAGCAAAACTAAGAGTCAGTAATAATAAATGTTCCTTTGATAACCAGCCAAAGAGGGGAACTCTGGAAATCTGCTAGCAGAAACATATCTGGCAAGATTAACAGAACTATCCTTTTGGCTTTTGTTCTGTGTGGTAGATACATAACCTAACAAACTACACAAAGGGGAAGTTGTTTGACTCTGTTTCATTGCCTTAAAACAAGCACAACACATCAAAAGAACAGGCAAGGAATCACAGCCTGTCTTTTAAATGCTATTAAATATTTTATCTCAAAATTAGTCAGATGCCATAACATGGCCTTGTGAACACTTAGAAAGCAAAATACACATGAAACTATGTGTGTCTCTTACTGCATTTAAGAGCTTTTCTATAAACAAATGAGAATAACAAGAACTGAAAATATCTTCCAGCACATCATCATCTCACTGACTCTATGAACATACATGTATATAGCTACTAACTCAGGAAAGATTTAAAACTGTAGTGTGTCTGACAGTACTTCATTTAAAAGATATGTTTATCTTTGGTAATCACAAAGTACACTGGTGAAGCTAATGCAATTATTAGATGCGATTTTTCTTCCGACATTCACATAGAAGGCAGGGACTCAACTAGGGAAATGAGCAAAAATACTCTGTGCTGTGTATTCTCTTGGTTTAAAATTATGGCCATGAAAAAACAAACCCTTGTCAGGCTGCAAAGTTCTAAATGATTTTTTCCTACCTACTTCACAGAAGTGTTATCTGTGTTAATTTTTTTTTTAGTCAATGGCAGTTGTTATTAAGAGTAAACAGGAATAAAACAAAATGCACTCCTAGTCTCAAATTAGGTTGGAACAAGGTAGTGGTGTTGGGAAGGCCAAGGAGTTCACACAGTGAATGTTTGCTGACTATATACTACTGACTATTTCATAAAAATTAATGTCTTATTAAGACAACCAAATACATAAAGCTTGTAGGATGTAACGTCAGGTGGGAAAAGTTCTTGCTTTTTTGCCCTAAGGGTCCCTCTTCTCCAGAGCAATAAAAATATTATTAAAACAGCTGTCCTCCAAGGCCTTGAAAAGATATTTTAGTCTTTTCCTATTAAATATAGAGAGACAAGGACAGAAGAAAGAAGGTTATCACTGGGATGAGACTCCAAAAGTCTGTATCCTGAAACATGAGACTTACAATCCCCAATACTACTTGGTGTGCACCTGTGGCCACAGCTCTCTTCACAAAGAGCAGCAGGCACAACTTCCCCAGGATTTTTCCTTGGAAAGGCAGTGAGAAAGCTCAGAGAAGAAGAAAAACAATTCTTATCTTCACTTGCTGCATCTGTTGTTTGGCCCATGCGGAATGGGTGTCATGGAGATTATTTACCAAAGAGGGATTTGTTAGTTGGACTCTGGTGACAGGTGTTTGGATTGATTGACCAATTAGGTCAAAGCTGTGTCGTGACTGTCCGGAAAGGGTCATGGGTTTTTCTTGAGTATAATATAGTATAGTTTAGTATAGTGTAGTATGTAATATAATGTAGCATAGCTTCATAAAGCAATTGTTCAGCCTTCTGAAACCACTGGAGTCATTGCACGTTATTCCCCGGCTGGGGGTCGTCCTGCATTGATATACACCCACAACAGAGATTTTCCATCAGCCTTGTTGACTCCTCCATGTTCTGCTCAACTTCTCATTCAGAAAGACCAGCTCAACAGCCCATGTGAAAGGGCATGTCTGAAATCTTAGACTCCCACAGACTTCAGTGATGTTTGGAACAGGCCTCAAACCATTGTCACCTACATCAGTTTGCTGAAACACATCAACTGGAGAAATCAGAGGCTCCAAACAAGCGTTCTCCTGTATCTGTACATGCGAAAGGACCAGATACCCCCTGCACTCTTAGGAAATAACTTCTCAACAGCTTAGGTAACTCACGTGGTGTTATAAAGCATTGCCATTTCAAAATGGTCCATCTTAAAGCAAGGCACTTGTTCAGTCAAGTATGAACAAACCCCTGCAGTTCTCAGAAGAAGCAGAAGCCATGAATGCACATACCTGGGGCAGATTCTTCCGGAGTAGGGCTGCAATCTGCACAGAAATGGAGGGGCAACATGCATGATTAAGGAGCAGCAACACAGTCTAAATACAAGCAACTCAAATGCTCAATGCCAGGGTTCTCAAACATTTTCACCGAGTGAAGAGGAGCTAGGCAGAAATACTCTGCTGCCCCCAGGCATCGAGGGCATGGGCTGTCTCCTCCACTCCATTGTTCTGATCAGAGGAACACCTGGATGGGGACTTGGAGGAAAGCCAGTACTAGCTCAGAGGCTCCCTGTGGATTACCAGCAAGTGCACTGTCAATCCCCAGTGATCCACAGGGCACAATTTGAGAACCACTGCTTTACTGCGATTATAGATTAAGATGGCAGTAAGGCTGCTAAACAGAAGAGCAAAAGATCAGCAGTAAGTTCAATGCACTTAACAGAAAATGACACTAAGGCACCCACAATGTAAGAGTAATACGAAACCAGCACTTTGCTATCTTAGTCAAAATTCCATTACACAATTTCTGAGATAATTAACAGAAACATTAGAATGTATATTAAGGGCTGAAACCTCACCAGAGAAGTCTGTGAGTATTCCATACTCACTTCAGTGGGAGGATCAAACTGTCAGATGAAAACATACTACAGTCAATTCTAACAGTAAAAACATAACATAAGCCCTGTTATAGCAAGTCCTGCATTAATGAAAAGTACTTTACTAAGCTAACAGGATTTAAGCTTCTGTTGTTTATATCTAGATTCACTAGTCAATGAATTATAAATCTGAATATAACAACAGAAAATATAAAATTCAATAGTGTGCATCAGGACAATCATCTCCGCTAGATAATCAGAAAAAAACCTCTCAGTAAATTAAAATCCATCATGTTTACTAAAGAAACTGTATGTCCCCATGTGATTTTCGTAATGAATATCTAAGCCAATAACCTAAGTACATTTGAAAATATCTTTTTTAAGTTTCCTTTCGACTATTTCATGCAGTATTTTCTTTCACAAACATTCATTTCTAGAGAGATCCTTCAATAAATTTTACTGTCCCTCTCTTACCAGTTCTGGAACTATCTTGCTTAGCTTGGTTTTACATTGCTTTCAAAATAATTTCTGTCTGCTCTCTCCTCATTTATTCAAAACTCAGAATTACTGACTGGAAAAACTTTAAATCTTTCAATTCACAAAACCAATAATGTTGTGATTCTGAACTTAGAGAAAGGACCTTCCTTGTCCTTCAATTCTGCCCCAGGTTCTGTCAGTTAAACAGAATGATTTTTTTCCCCTGTTTTGGAGGGACAGCAGGGAAAAGTTACAGAAATTCTTTGCACTAAAAACATCTTCGGTAGGATCACACAGCCAATTCCAGTTTTACGTGGCGTGTCAAGATCCAGAGTAGATTTAAAAGAACCATTGGAAATGGTAGGAAAATATTATTTCAAGGTGTTTTCAGCATCGAATTGTCTTGGGAAAAGCTTCTGACAACATTCAACACAGATCTTTCCTGTGAATTTTTAATATTAAAAATCCACAACATTTAATAATTTATGTGAATGTGCATTGAAGATTGCTGATTAAACTTACATGTAAATACATATAAAACTCCATGTAAACTAGCTGGCAAACAAAAACATTTATAGGTATCAAAACAGTAGAAGGAATTTAGTCAAAGATTACTGAAAAAAAACCCTACTCTCCTACTTTTAATAATACACAAAAATATCAGTCTAATCTAGAAAAACATGGTTGTCCAAGATACTAAATAAACTTCAAGGTAACATGCAAAGCTGCACAAAAAATATATTAACTTTTGTTTTCACTTCCTTTTTGCCTTTTTTTTGTAAGGCACTGCTTTCCACTGCAACACTAACAATGTGATGGACATGAAGTCACAGACACACATAAGAGACAAGGGCCATCAAACGAGAAGACAGAACAGGACACAGGAAATGAGAACACAGATCAGGCTTTTTAGAGGTTCACTTCGCCCACCTGCGTTATTCAGTGGCCAAATTAGAGTGAACACATGCAAAGAATGTCAGAATAAATCAAGTACATATGTAAATGAAATAATTCTGAAATTTAATGCACAGCTGCCAATCTATCAGTCTAAACTGATAAGGATTTATTTCATTCACAGGCTCACAACTTTACACTGGGTTCAATACAGCACCCACTTGAGCTTAAATTTTGAATGGATTTAAGAACTTGCACTGCCAACTCCTACATTCCAGCTACAAGAAGTCTAAATAATTGAGCACCACAATTTGGGTTAAAATTTGCTTTGAACTCTGTTAGGTTCATCTACATTGAGCTCAATCTAATGGGACTGCCTGGGAACCTCTCCCATGCTTTAGCAGTCCAGCTGGGACTATCAGTTTTTCGGTAGTGCCTGTACCTCTCTCACGTTTTATTTACCTGTAATAAGCTTTGATTGCTGCAAAGAAGCTGAAGCCAACAAGAAAGCTAGCAGAGGTGGTGTCTGTCATGTGATAACCCATACAACTGTTTTACCAGCTTAAAACACACAGAGTGAAAACCAAGTGCCACTGCCATCAACGGATTTGGAAATTATTTCAGTGGGACCAGGATTTCAAAATAAGCAATGGGCTTAGCAGCTCCCAGTACACCAACACCTCTTTCTGTCTGACATCACTGCTTAACACCACCTAAAACACATGCTGAGCTAAAAACATGTGCAGGGCTGAAGGGGAGGCTTAGGAATGATGCCAGCACACAGGAAGGGAGCAGCAGTGAGAAGCAGTGTCTGGCATACGCACTTGTCTTGAGAGAATTGCATGCACAGGATGGTGTGGATGAAGATGGTGGTGAGGATGATGAAGGTGGTGAGGATGATGAGGTCTCATTTAAATCTTCTGGATTTATCCAGTAGGCACGACTGTCCCGATTACCTTTCTTACTAGTACTGCTGACGTCACACTGGAAAACGTCCTCACAGCTGTCACTTTGCAGGCGCTCCTTCTGGAGAAGTTTGTCCACTCGCTGGATGATACACTCCAGACTTTTGTCAACATTCAACCAAACTTTCTCCTGAAAAGAAAACATTTCTTTCTCTGTTTGAAACCAAAAGAGACGTTGGGTAATAAATCCCTTGGCGATATATTTCCCCCTGTGATTCCAGTCACAATTCCTCTGCAAACTTTCCTCTGGGCTATTGTGGCTGCCTGTGTGCATACACAAATTATGGGTATATAAATAACTTATACCAGGATGTCAACAATATCTAGTGACATGACTTGTGCAGTAAATTGCAAAGTTATTTTCTGTGTAAGCTTGCCAAACAATTTTAAGTTCCTCTTGCTGCCCTATTATTCCAATTTCTAGCTGGTACTATTGTTTACTCTAGAAATTCATGTTTGACATAATAATTGTATACAATCACACATCTTTTTTCCCCTGTAACTCAGTGAACAACAGATAAAATTACTGTATTATAGTAATGTCTAAATACTGAATTAGCTTTATTTGTGTCTTATTACTGTGACTTTGATTATAGATCAAAGTATGCCAAAATAATTACAACTAGCAAGGATCAATTTCCAAAATGAATTAAATCTCTTTTAAAAGTTGGTATTCCCCAATATTAATAATTGCTTTAATTAATCTTGACTATTTGTGAGATTTAGTTAACTTCTGTTTATTTAACACAATGACAGAATTTACAGAATCCAACTGTCATTTTGATTGGCAGTGGTAGGGAAAATAATTTAAAAACTTTGTGCAAACAGTTTTAAAATGCTGTTCACAATCAAAACAGTGACTGACTGCAAGTTCTAAATGTTTACAGGAGTATTTCTGTAAGAGGAAGGCTAAATTGCATAGCTAGCACCCACAAAATACACTTTATTTAGGAATAAAGTTGCAAAAGCCCATTGGATTGTGGTCGGTTTTTTACTTTCAAAGCTATTTACTTTCCCTTGTGCCTCATCTTAAAAATGCTATGCACCTCCTCTAACAGTTTCCATTGTTTAGGAGACCCAGAAATATTTATTAAAGCCTGCTTGTATTCTCATCCCAAGGAGTAACTGCCTGCAGGATAGAGACAACATCTTTGCTAGCTGAGCAATACCTCCTACATACTCATTCTATGCAGATCTGGTGAGCAGCTACAGAGCTTATTAAAAAAGAAACTAAAAAGAACAAAGGATTCATCACTCCACTGTGCAAACATACCCATTCCTCTTCGTGCCAGTCCACCTGCAGAGAAGATCGGCTATTTCTCCCTGTCCATCTGGCCACAAGGGTGTCTTGATCATTCCTTAGCATCACTTGTTCCCCTTCTCCAGAGGTTGGAGATGCTTTTGAAGCTATATAGTCTGGCCTTGCAGCATTCAGTCCATGTATTGAATTTGCCAACAGCTTGCAGTCACAAACTGTGACAAGTTGCCGGGTCTAAAAAGCAATAAACCCACATTTTGAAAACTTTTCATTATTCCATAAACAATTTATACTGGATTTTTTTCAAGAAAGAAAAAAAAAGAGAAGCAATATTTTGTAAAAGAAACTATTGCTTGAAGGTGCCTTTAGAATACCTTTGCAGAATGACCTTAAAAAATAGTATAGGATCCTAAAACACAAATGATACATTTCCAAAGTCTGTACTACTATATTAGATTTGTAATTATTGAAAATTTCACTGAGGAATGTGCAATTCATCTTTATTTTCACTTCATTCTCCATTTGATGAAAGCTTAGAACAATGTACAGACACATGTGCAGTGTTTGAGCACTGGAACAGGCTCCCCAGGGAAGTGGTCACAGCACCATGCCTGACAGAGTTCAAGAAGTGTTTGGAAAATGCTCTCAAGCACGTGGTCCCAGACTGCCACCCAGTCTGGGAGTGCAGGACCAGGATGATCCTGATTAGTCCCTTCCAACTCACTATATTCTATATTAAATTATTTTTATACCCCACACAACAGTTGCCACACCAGAAGGATCAGGTTTCACACCAATCATGCTGTCCAAAATTATAAGAAGACTTAAGAGGAGAGCTGAAGGTATAACCCACTAACCAATGCAACTTTTTCCCTGTCTTATTTAGCCATATTGTATTAAAGGATTTCTGTAAGCCATATGAATATGAAAATTATGTGGCCTGTGTGTCTACTAAAAAAACAACAAAGAAGACATTAATATGTTATATACATATATATATACAGGTAATCCAGTTCTAGAAAACCCCACAGATCAGTTATACATTGTACTCATTTAGAATGAGTATTATAATAAATAATACATGTACATGAGGTCCTATTACACAAAGTTGTATGTGTATCCCTTCCACTGGGACAATTTATGGCAAGCTGATAGACCACTACTACTGTTTAGAAACTTCAGATCTGCTTCACCTCTGCTTCAGAAGAGGTCAGTGAAACTGTATTTGGATTTTTTCTCCCTGTAAGATTGTGTTCAGCTGTGGGTCCAGTCTGTTTTTTGTTAGCACACATCAAGAAATAACTGGTTGACATCACTATAATTCAAGCATAGGCTGTGTCACCATTATTCCTTATTTCACCAGGAAATTGTGACAGAATTGTTTCATTAACTTTCACACAGTTGCTGCTGTTTGACAGATGACTCAGAACATTAAAAAACCCCAGGTGGTTATGCAGAAAAGGATATAAAAGTGAAGAATGCACATTACTGCAATGTGATGAATGAATAGAGGGAATCCGAGGACATTGCACTTTTAAGAGGAGGTGAAAGCAAGAGTGTCAAAAGTAGGAGACAACATAAATAAAACCAGGAACTTTTAAAGGCTGATATAATTTTTGTTTAGGTCTGTGCATGTTACAACACACTACTGAAAAAGATAAAACAGATGTTTCAAAAAATCCTACTAAAGGTACAGGCAGAACAGACAATACACTGTGCTTCAGCAGGGAGATGAATTATTCTCCTACCTTATCTGCTAGGATGGCAAGTGTTCTTTCAAGGCCATTAGCTGATCTGTCCTTGGCAGCTCTTGAGAGCCTTTCTGCATAGTAACTGACTTGCGTTTTCAGGGTGTTGATTTGTGCAATAATTTCCTTTGCTCTAACAATGTCCTGTGGGATGTATATTATAGACTGCGAACCTGTTGAAGTGCTGAAAAAGAAAGACTGATTTTAGGGGGGAAATTGATTTAGAGGTACACACATTACAGTGGCATGCTGGGGAATTAATGGCAGACAACAAAAATGTACCTAGTGATCAACAGTGAAAGTCCAGTGGGCAATTGCACAGCAGGAACATGATCCTAGAGACTTCTATGCCTAAAAGCATTCAGATGCAGATTTACTAATCCCTAATACCAAGGGGCTGTGGGTTGAGTTTGTACACCAGAGGGACAGTTTTGCTGAGGAGAATGTGTGTGACAGATTTTGCCATCAGATACAGAACCACTTTTTGCAGAGACATCTTGCTCCATTCTCCCTCTCCTTACAACACAGATACTCCACTGAGGCCTTGCTAACAAACATGTTTTATCACTTATCTATTAACATCATGAAAAGAAAAACTGTGCTCCTTCTAACAGAGAAATGCCACCCAGATCCATAATGCAAACACTGTTATATTAACAAAGAAGTCCTTCTGCTAGTATATAATTTCCCCTACTGCAGACTAGAATCAAGTTACACCAGCAAACACAATTTTATGATATGTAAAAAATCAACATGCATCTTCAGGGTAATCCAAAGACACTGTTCTTCGGGTAGTTTCTCTTAGCACACACTTAATATACTAAACTAAGGACAAACATATCTTTACATGGGGATAATGCAGCTACACTAAGACTGCTTATTTGACAGAAGAGAGCAGATTATGCCCTTTTTAGTTTAGACGTCAGAAGTTGCTCATCCAATCCAAGACAGATGGTCTACAACTTTTGAAGAAAGAATAGCACTTCCAAAGGGTAATCTGATCCCACCTGAAAGAGTCATTCACAAAAGCTGCCTTTTAACTTAGAAAGTTACTCAAAGCTGAAGTTGTGCTCTTAGTCAATTATTTGGAACCAACTGACCACTACTCCCTTTGTCAAGCAAAATGCTGGGTTCTTCCTTCCCAGTAGGAAAGGTACCCAAATACCAGGCCCTTACATCATCTCCAGCTGTGCCAAGTGCAATATCCATTCTCGACATGGCATCAAGCATCAGAGGACACCTATTGCGTATTGTCTTAATTTTTTTTTTTTCAGTCCTGAATGGCTTCAGCATAATGACAGCCCAGAAGAACCTACTGTTTGCACCCATCTCAGCACTGTTAAATGGAGACAGCCACATTGAGAGGTTACATGGAGAGGAGTTTCTTTTTCAGGAACAGTTATGACCTCCAAGGAGTGTGAAGTCCTCTGCTACCCTTAGAGCCATGCTGCTCATTTCTGCAGCGTATCTGTGAGGTAGGACACGAGGGTTGCGTGGGGCACACTTCAAAATCATGCCACAATTCCAATTCTTATCCCTTAAAGGATATTATCGGAGAAGCCTTATGCCAGTGTCTGCCTGAGCTCCATTACAAAAGTAAGGTGAGGGATTTGTTATCAAAGGATGTAACTCAGCAGTGATTCTTGGAAGAGTTTCCTTGTTTGTGCTCTGCTCACCCACCTGAGGGGCAGAGAACAACCACTCCCCAGTACTGCTACCCCATACAGCAAATTAATCTCAGCTTTTAGGGCTTTCCCTGTACTTGATTTGTGATTTCCTGGTGATCTTAGTGACAATTCCTCTGAGCAATTTCTTTCCACGACAGTGTGGGTTAACATGCATAAAGACTTAGTTGGCAGAAAAGGCCATGCAGCATATTGAGATTGGATTTAGAATTATTGTATTTTTAATCATAAACATTTGCTAGGATGATTGGGGAAAAAATTATGGTGTAAAGTTCACATATACTTACTTTCCAACCTGCAATGGCTTTTTCAAATGAACAGCTCTCATTGTATTATACCAGCAAACTGTAACACAGACTTAAATTCTAGTGCATTAGGGGTTCAACCTTAATAAGAGTAATTCAGAGCAGAACTTCTGCATTTTTGAACCACCCAGTAATGTCTGCTTTTGATAGCACTGAACACCACAAAATGAGAAAAAAAATGTTATTTGAAAATATTTAAATAAAGACATGGATTACAAAAATGTACACCATGCCAAATCTGTCACTATCAAGGTTTTAAAATGCATTAAATGATCTTAATTATCTTCCATCACTGGCAGAAAAGTTTCTCATTCCAGATAGTTTTTACTGGAAATAACAAAGAAAAATATATAAAATCCTTGCATTCTGATTTTCAGTTTTTTAACTTCTTATGATCAGAGAGAGCCAGGAAGCTAGCTGTTCATTGCAAACAAACATTGCAGATGAAATGAAGTTCATTCACACATCATGTTCTACAAAGCAGCTACAATTACTTAGAGCACAATTAGGGATGCCATGATGCATGACATTAAAAAGCCCTGCACACTTTAAAACACACCAGATCTTTGTCAAACAAAAGGAAAATAAAACAACCCAGAGAACAGAAACCTTCTATAGAACTCTCAGAAACAGAAAACTCACCAACACTCCTCATAACTGCTACAAAAACAAAAAAACCAAAATAAAATTAGCAGATTGTTAGCAAATACCAAAAGCAGAAACAAAACAAAGTATGATTGGAGAAAAAACTTATTTGAGTCATTTATTCAATAAGATGGGCATGTGAAGTTGTAAGCAAAATATCACAGATTGCCAGATGACCATGAGTTGATCTGGGGAAATGCTGTGAATGCACCAAGCACAGTTATGCCAATGAAAGAAGAAGGAACTGAATGTAACAATGAAATTGAAGAGATGGATCTCAGCTCTACTATACTGGCTTTTTTGATAACACAGATGCACTTAAAATGAAAGTTGTTCTTCAAATGTTGAACCTGCAGTTTTCAGAGACCCAGAAGGAGCAGTTCTGAAAAGCTTAGAGGAAAAGTACTGGACAGAAATTAAACTCTCCAATCAACATAATTATTGGGTGAGGGGTAAAAGATTTTCCACATGGGAAATTAGCTATTGCAGGAGCAAGAATCACTTCAGTGGCTACGCTGACAGAAGGAGGTTATTTCAAAGAGGAAAAGTGGTATCAAAAGAACAGAAAGGGTGAGCCTAGCACACCAGTGTTCCCAAGTTTACAGCTTCCTCTAGTCCTATCCTAGTGTACTCTGTCAGCCTGAATGATTACACTAGGTGTTTTTGCACTGATCTTTTTATCAGTACATATCTGACTGACATTCACAAGATGCTGCTATTCATTTCTCTACAGCCAAAATTAATTCTGCAGTTGATTCCCACATCATTCCCTTGTCCTATCAGCTCCAGATCCTACTAATCCTTTCTTTGGAAGGGCATTATCAAGGTCTCCTTTTCTCTGACTATGACGACTCCTTGTCCTGCTGCTCTTGTGTCTTAAATGCTCCATACAGCAGCAGAAGCAATGCAGACCCTGCAGCACTCTCCCTTCTCTGGGAGCTGGAGTGGGTGCCATGTTAGCAAATGTGCCCTTCCCAGCTTCTGCAATTCCTACAGCTCATACATCCACACTTCCACACTCAGCAGTCCCTGCAGACAGGACCATGGGGGTCAAGCATCCCACTTGTAGGGCAGAGGCCAAATTCAGAAGCCCAATCTGTGCATAAACCTTAGGCAATGTAGGAAGGCCTCCAGCAATAGCTTCAGAACTAAACCCATTTTGTCAACAAGGAATTTACCAATCGGACACAGCAGGTTCCTACTAAAGAGAGCTCAGCAACAGGACCTGGAAGCTATGAGAGGGGTGAAAGTCTTCTGAAAACAATGGGTTGAAGCATGATGTAGTGCAGCTGAGGATGTTCAGCAAATGTTCTGACCCACAACTGGGCAGAACCCAAACCCAACACCTAAAATAGCTAAATTAAATGAATCAACAAGTATTCAGAAAAATTAAAGTTTTCATAAAAAGACTCTTAGAAAGAGCCTGTCAGTAAACACATAAATACAGTAATATAACTGTTTCTCCTCTCCTTCTCTGGAAAAAAAAAAAATGCACAGAAAAGTATTCAATAAAAATATTGTATAGTAGTACTATTGAATCAAATAAAAACAGAATGGAATGATTTTCCAAATAACTGAGCATGGACCAGGAGGAAAAGGCACAATAATAGCTGACACAATAGTATTTCTACTTACTGTTTCTTTGCCTCTTCAAATTTATGCAGCTTTTTCCGCAAACCACCTGATTTAAAGCCTTGACAATGAGCTGCTGGTGCTCCTATGGTGACTATGTCGTAGTTCTGATCTGGGATAGACAAAAAGGACTTACAAATGAAAACCTGTCATCTTTAACATCAACTAACAATTGTGTAAATTCAAAAAATTTTCTGAAATTAATTTCTGGAAAAATTTGCCATGGTTTGAAAGACATGGAAAACTGAGTTGTTCTAGAGGGCCTGGAAATCCATCAAACACTTTTTCAGGTAAAAGACCCATACATTAATGCAGGTCTTTTGTTGCTTAATCTAGAAGATTGACAGTGAAAAAGAATTATTGAACACTGGTACATATACAAAGCTTGCCATTACTGGAATCCCTCACATGGACACGTGAGACAAGTGTGAGTCCATGGTCACAGGGAATTACTGTTAAAAGAAGGGAAAGCCCAGGTTATTTATGATGAAACAAGCTTGATGTGAAAAAATGTGATTTTGCATAACCATACATGTTGATTCTGGAGAAAAAGCACACAAGCTTAATAAGAAACAACAGTCAGAACCTTTTTTATTTTACTGCAATTCAGAATGTCTGGAAGGGACACAGCAGCTTAACCCAACCCTAGTACAAAGGCTAACTTGTGCCACCTAGAGTTCAGTTAACTCCAGAACCCAGTTTTGCCACCTGTAGAACAGCAATAATTATACTTCCATCTCTTCTTTTGTAAAGAGATTTGGAATCTGAGAATAGAAGGTGCTACAAAAATGCCAAGTAGCACTACCCAGTAGTTTGTAGAAACTTGGCTCTATGGCTGATGAAGGAAATTTAAAAAAGCGTGGAGAAAAGCAACAAGATCAGTGAAGAAAGAGAAACTAATACCTGATCCTCCATCATCCTGGACTCTCATTCTCTGTATATGTAAATTTGTAGGAACAAACTCCAGTTTTTTATCAGCTTTCAAGCTACTGGCTTTAAATGAAGGACCTGAGAAATGCAAGACAAAAGTAAGCATAAAACCTTTCTCCTTGTGCCTATGCTAAAACGTTCGAGAAGCTTTATTCATCATTTGCTATGTGCTGAAAATAAAGCAGAGAAAATTAAAAAGAAAAAACAAACCAAAATCTTTCTGTTACTGTTCTCACTTGTCCTCTATTTTCAAAGTAAGAGAATGAACAGAACAGACAAATATTCCCAGGTAATTAGCAAACTCACAATAACTATTAATAAAGACAAAAAATATAATAGCATTGTTTACTCATCATAAAACATTCTGGGTTCCCAATTTCAGAGAAGCATTAACCGTCCTGGTAGAGAAGAATCACATTTGTATCAGAAAAAAAAAAATCACCTTTATACTGGTGCAGGTCAGTCAGATTTTCCTGGTAAGTTAAAATAATTGTTTGGTACTGTGTAACTATTTGTCGACGAAGGCTTTCCCAACAAGGAGACAGTTCTCCCAATTCTTCTAGTTCACAAACCCTGGGGGAAAAAAAATGGGGAGAGAAGGAAAGAGAGGTGTTTAGGTCCATAGTCCACTAGACTGAGTTTCACATTGTATCAACAAAGCACCATCCTCAGCTGACACACTCTCTATTCACTGTGTCTGAGCTACTCACCAGACTGGAAAAGCTTCCAAACACACATCCCAAGCACATCTCAGAGCACAGGCTGAGCACTACTCCGAGGTAAATTGCTTCCTCACAGGCAGAATACACCGTACTCCCCCCAGGAGCCTCAGGTGTTGGTCACAAGCAGAGCTCCCCACCTTTCTGCAGGAGCTCTCCAACTATATAAGGATTGGTAAATGATGGGAACTGTCATTGTGTCAGGTGACCTGGGACAGTGAGGACCTTTTAAGGACACTTTACTGAACTGTGGTGGCTCTTTAATTAAGAACTGTGACAGAGGTTAGGTGGGCTATTAGCACCTATCTGATGTTAGGTACAAGGAGTATATTCACTGGTAAGGTAGGTACACAACAGTTTGCAAGGCCAGGAAAAGCCTAAGAAGTGTAAGCATTAAGGGTTTGGAGAGACTGCAAGCATTAAGCGTTTGGAGAGACTGAAGATAAGCCAACAAAACCTTCATCTGAAATCCAGGATTTTGGGCACTCAGGGTAGAAAAAAGGAGGACTGGACATCCATAGATATGAACAGGAAAACCCTGGCTTTTCTCTTGTACCCCGACTGCCAGGCTTCCAATCACACATGGCAGTCCTGTGTTACATACTGTTCCCCAGCAGTGCTGCTGAGAAAATACTCAGTGCACTCCATGTCATGCTTGTATTACTCTCTTCTTGGATTAGTGTATTATTGGGAAAAAAGGAAGAAAGGGGAAAAAATAAACAAGTCAACACCAGACACATTTCAACAGGATGTTACCCTACAAAAGGCAGAACAATCCTCTGTCAAAAGGATCCAGCAGTTCTTTTTGCAGTTATCTCAATACCCCTAATTGCATAGTTTTAACCAATTGTCTGTGTATAATTTAAGACAGAATTTCACAGAGCAATTCTCACACCATAGTACTTAGGATATTATCAAAAAGAACTAAATTTCCAAGAAAAACATTAGACTGGTTCGCCAACAGGCAACAGCATAAAGTATATTTATCAGTGACCTAGATAAAGACACTTCCAGTTTCATCATAAAACTTGCTTTCTGCATAAGATGCTATTATGATTACCTCATCAAACTCCCTGCTCAAAACCAGCCATGCAGCAGAACCCTGGTCTTTCTGAAGTAAATTCACAGCTTAACACTTCAAGTTTATTTGTTTGTCCCTTAGAGCCAAGACAGCAAGGAATATGGATGCCATAAATAATGATGCAGCCAAAATATCACACCCCCAGCAGATGCTTCCTTTCAAAGGGCTCTGGCCCAGAAGAGTTTTATCTAAGAGACAGCAATTGTGATTATCCAAGGACATTTTAAAAGTCACCAGGATGTGAAGACAGAAACAGCTGTGCTTGTGTAGCTGTCATTCCTCTGGGCTGCAGCACTGAGAATGGAGAACAGAGCACTTGGTCAAATTTGAGTGACTCTATGAATACAAAGTGTGATTGTGCACATTATTGAGGGTCACCTCAACTGAACAGAGACAAGGGAGCCTTTCTCAGTAATTACACAAAGGCCTATTTACCTTTGAGCCACACCACCCTGTGGACATATACAAGGTCACATTAATAATCACCTGGGCAGTTATTAACCTGCACCTGCTTACAACAGGCATCCAATGATGTCTGCATGATTTTAGCAAGAGCCTCTGAACAGTCACATTTCATGGCCAAGACCTCTACCTTCACTGTCTGCAGTCTTAGAGAAAGACAAATCTTTTTGCTCATTCACCCTAAATTCTCCCTATCTTCAAGTCCTTAACCTACATCCATCATACATGGCATATTATGGATAAGCTTGCCAACTCTTCATTATCATGGTTGTACCTTATAATGAATAGCTGCTTTTAAACCTACTGTGAGGAAAGCTGTAGAGAAGCAAAGATACAAAATAAAAACAAATAACTCATGACTAAATGTGCAATGGCATATCCCTAGCCTGCTCCACCAGGGTTGTAGTAGGACAGCTGAATAAGATACAGCATTCAATTTCTAGAATCTAAGCACACATCACTAAAAACATAATATCAGAAAAAAGAATCAATGTGAAGTTCAGAAACTCAATTAGTTTTCCCATGTATTACAAAAAGTCTCTGCCATCTTCCTGTGAAAGTTTATCACTTTCACAAAATATGAAAATACCTACAGTGAATGGATTAACCCATGATTTTATTTTACAATATCCCAAAGGAACTGAAATGCCCTAATATACAATAACGAGAGCACTAGTTAGTATTAATTAAGGTCAAACTTAGTTAAGGTCTATAGGATTCGATTCGAACACAGTCAAAATAAAAGCCCAATACTCAAAAACACAGCTAAAATGTTTTAACATTCCAATCTTGGCCTTTACACAGAATAATAAAACATTAGATTTGCAAACCACAGCTTACAAATGTAGAGAAGAAATACTCGTGAAGGAGTATGTTGCCTGGAAGAAAGTTAATTGCTTCAAAAATAAGAAAATTTAGAATAAACCTACAAAATGTTTAACAGATTTCCTTCTCCCTCCCACCTCTTAAAATGAGGCAATGTCATTACTGTACTACAGCATTTCATTTTAGTTTTATTCTGTTTTGTTTACAATTCAAAAGTACTCTTCTGACTCTCAAATCCATTTCTTATCTCACTGAGTAGTCAGTGCATTAACACAGATATATTGATGCCTTTGTAACTCAGCAACAGCCACATCACTGCCGTAGTACTGCACGTGTAAACCATCCCAAAACTCACCTTGCTGCATCTTCCTCTAGAAGCAGCTTCACAAATTGTCTAGGGATGTGCAGTGACAGGATGCTCTCTGCCATCTGCTCCAAGATTCTCAAGTGGTTTCCATCGGTGGTTGGGAAACGATACATTCGGCAAATGGCACCACCAAACACTAAAGAATTAAAACCATATTATTTAAGCCTAGGGTTTGACTTAAAAGTGTACAAAGTCTCTTCTTTCTTAAAATCAATGCTTCAGTTCACTAATATGCTGAAACACCCTGCTGTAAAGATCTGGTTTAACCAGGTATCACTCTGCAGTGGCCATTCTTCAAGTGTTTGCAGGAAAAGCCTCCACTCCAAATGACTTACTACACTGCTAAGGAAATTAAATAAAATACATATTCACCTTTTAAAATGCCTTTTTTTTGTCTATGTACTGTGCATTTTCCTCTCATGTAATCATTTGCTGGAAAACTAACCCTTCTGCAAGATTCTTTTTTAAAGCAACTTGCTTTCCTCTGTCCCTCTCCTCACCCTGCAACAATTGCTTAGGGATAGACTACGAAATTGCATGGAAAATGTTATATTGCAGTCAATCTAATGGCAGGAGTTTGCTTCTGCTGTTTTTACAATATAGAATAGTGCATATGATAAAATGATTTATTTTGGTATGACCCTCAAAGGACTGCTCAATCAGCAGCCTGTTCCTATTAAAATGAAACATCTGCTGAAATGCCCTGGGGCCACAGGTGCACAGGGAGAGATTAGCTTTTATTGATACCTAAAGCTTACTTGGTTACAGCCCAGGGCAGCTTACCAGATTTCAGTAGTGCATCCTTCCGCAATGAAGCATATTTGGATCTGATTCCTAAGGATTCTGTTAAACTTTCATCAACTGGCAACACAGTCTGAACAAAAACAAAAACAAGAAAAATCAGAAATAGTAAAGAATGAAACCTCAGTGCCCAAACAATATGCAGTGATGACCTATCAGAAAGACTTCAAATATTCAATTTCACCTATGCTTTAAATAAGTATTTCAAATATTTTTACTGTGGATAAAAAATATTGCAGGCTGGAATAATAAATCCTAAGCATTCCTATTTACTTCTACTGCATAGTTCAAAATGCCACAAAACTTTTCATCCAGCCTTTCAATTACTTATGCTAGCACAGCTCCAGAGTCCTTACAGGTACTGCATCAATCTGGAACAGATCTGGAGGATAAAAGGGATTCTAATGCACACTGTGAATATAATACACATGTAAGAGTGCAATGATCACCAAGATACTCAAAACACAAGCTTTACAGAATTCAATGTCTAGGCTGTCTAGGCTGAGAATGTACTGCAAACATCTGCTCTCAAACAATTCTGGGAATTCCCTAGCATCTTCATTACAGTTTTGCTTAATGGTGCCTTCCAAACCACAACATTAAATAAAATACCATATGTTTCTGAAACTGGTTATCCATGCACCAAGTGCACCAATGAACAGTATCAGAAGCCTCTTCCAATGAAGAACATGAATACTTGATACTAAAGCTTAATAATTTTAAATTAAATTTTTCCCCCAAGACTTTTAACCCTACACGTGAGCACCAAGAGCTCTACAAAACTCAAAATGGCTTCATCACCATTAGGCTGCTCCTTACAGTATCTTGAAAATGTAAAGCACTACTAAATATCAAGATGGACAGGAAAGTTGATGGCAGATATCAACCTAGCTTATTTCAATGCTGGCAATAAATCCGCATTCTTCTGAATTTGGTCCAATGCTCATACTCACCCTCCCATTAATTGTATCAGGTGACCTTGTCACTGGAGGCCTTTGGTCAGATTTTTCCTCCATCTGCCATCCAATAACTGTGATGTTACCAACACGGTCACTTTCAGCCGACCTGCAACAAATACTCTGCGTTGAGATTTTTTTGGAGGAGGACCTGTTCATCAACAAGGAAACACTTATAAAAGGCTATTAATCTTCAAACTTAAAAAACATTTCAAACAGGAAGCATTTCAACTTCATTTGGAATCATTTTATAATGGGTTAGTCCAATAGGAGAACATTCCCCTTATTCTGCAAGGATGCTGCATGGAATTGAAGGCAGCCTAGGTAATACTCTGTGCTCAGCTTATAGATTTAAGGGTAACATGGCAATGAGAAGAAATGCATGTATTCATACATTTTGATAATCAGAATATACTTGATATCAAAACAAGGGAGTTTAATTAAGTCCATTTCCACTTAGTCATGACATAAGAGGTTTTCATCTCAAGCATGTTTTGAAGAATTAACAGTTAAAAGAAGGAAAATATTACAAACCTTAGTGTTATGTGCAACCTGTGGTACTTCTCCTGAAGAAGATCCTTTACAGTGAACGTCCCAGAACCCAACAAATACATCTGAAAGAAGATGAGTTCCAGAATTTTATTTACCTTTACAGTGAGCAAAGGCTTTGACCACAGCAATGAAGTGCAAAATACAATTATTATGCATACAAGTCCAAGAGCAAAACCAAAACAAAATATGCCACATATAACTAATTAAAATCTCTTAAAATTTAATATATTTGATAATTTATAAAAGTTTTTCTTCTATTGGAGAAAAGATGCATTTTTCTTTCTATAGGATATACGTGGAGGCACCTCAGTATATATGAGCTTAGGCCAAGCAATTCAGGAACACTGAAAGCAATGACTGAACAGGGCTCAGGCTGCATCCTTGACCCAAATTTGTCTCCTTCTGAACAACTTACTTCCTCTGGAGGTATTTATTTTTCCCTAGAGCTTCTCCATGAAGCAATGAACAGAGAGTGACAGCTCTGCTGCCCTGAGAAAGCCATAGAAGAGCAGACACATGGGGCCTGAAACAGTATTCTGGACAACAGTGGGAGAATAAATGACCTCTATTGCCAACAAATCCAAGTAGCAACATGGGAGTGCTGACACTTATAGTTTTTTTCAGTAAAGCAATGCACCTTACCCCTGAACAAAATCTAATGTATCAGGGCAGGGTGACTCCCAGAATATAGGTGCTCTGTTCCAATGGACAGTTTCATTCTGGCATTTTGGCACAGGCTAGAAGCCTTGGTTGGGGATGTTGGATCCTATTCATTATCTAGTTTACTAAAGATACTAAAGATGTCCACAATGTAAGAGCACAAGTGACAGGACCTTTTTTGTTTAAATCCATGGTTTCCAAACTTGCTACAGACAAGCCTTATTTGAGAAAACTGACAATGCTTCTCGCTCTGTCAAGCCAATCTCATTTGTTCCTCCTTTCCCTACCCATCTTGTTTTCTATATGATCAGTGCTGCTCTCCCTTTGTTTCCTTCCACAGAATTTACTAATTTTATCTCTTTGCCTCTCATTTCCTTGCTTTACATTGACTGGGCAGGCAACAGAATAAAGAAAACTTACTGTTCCCTGAGATCTATCTTTGACGTCATACACGGAGAGTTTGATTTGTGTCATTTGATTGATAAGAGAGTCTTGGAAAAAGGCAATGCTGCTTAGAAAGATAGGATTACTTGTTCCCTGTAATCATAAACAAAAAGCCAAAAGTTAATGTAAGGCGATACTTGTTAGGGAAGAAATTATTCCTGTGTTAGCTTTGATTTTAAATCTAATCTAGAATTACCTCAGCACTCACCTCAATAATTTCTGTCTGTGCATGCTTCGTCCAGAATGCCTGGGGAGGCGTAGTTACACTCACTGCTACAAAACTATTTGGTTTTCGATCTAGCGATGGAGTTAGCAGCTCACTGCAAGCTTTAGGTATGCAACAGATGAATAAATTCAGATTCAGGATCTTTTTCATATTGCTGTAAGACTACATTTTTATAAAACCACATTATACACCCTGAGCAATCAAACCACAAAGGGCTTAATATTCATTCTATCACCACACTATAAAAGGAGATATCACGCACCTTTGTGCATGCAAACAGTAAACATGCCATCAGCTCAGTCTGGCTCCAAACTCTGGAGCAGCAATTTAAACTTGTTCTCTTCTAATACATGCCTATCCACCCCTTGGCAAGCTCATCCTAACAGCCCATGTGCAGGTTTTCCCCTGGGAATCTCATGACCGTGGCTGCATTTGATTCGAAGACACGCTCCATTAAGCCCATTATCAAATGGCATTTGCCCAGGGAGAACCAACAGAAGTGTCTAAACACTGATCAAGCAGCACTACTGAGGAAAACCAGCTTGTAATTGTAAAATGACAGCAATTTATTTCCTCTAAAATGTTACTGTGAGTTTAACTGCTGGGAAAAGGATTATGGTGAGTAGGAAACAACTTCCAAAAATTTCAACGAGTGGCTCTACACAATTACATTAAACTTCACAGCCAAATTCTATCTGGCTAGATACAGGTAGCTACAGTGTGGTCCAACGCTGCTTCAGCTATGTGCAGGAAGTTAATTCTGATATTTAGCTAAACAGCTTTGTAATTCTAGATCTTTGCAATTCTAATTTTAAATTTATCTGAAAATAATTGAAATACCTCATTCAGCTCTGACAATGCTTGTTAAGATTATTATTCATAACACAATTACAGACAACTGAGAAAATTTGCTAATTTTTCATTAGCCTACTGTTATGACCACAACCTTTCAAATACTAGTCCACTATTAAGCCAAGAAAAACATCCTGCAGTTGAAAATGTGGACTGAATTTTCATGAAGAAAATATTATTAATTCATTCTTCAAGTGAGGTGAGTCAATACACAAGCTTCTTGTACAAATTCAACCATCTCACAATTCAGGTCACTTCTGCATCTTGCATTATCACTTGACAGCAAAAACCCCAGGAAAGAAGTTATGCGTAATCCTCAATTCTTAGAAACCATTCTGCCCTAAAATGCTGTTTGCAGCAAATCTTCAGCTTGCTTGAAGACCTGAACTGCTGATTTACTGACAGTGAAGGCAGTTCCACTGCATCTTCACATAAACAAAGTAAACATTTAATAATAATATTCACATAGTAAACATTAAAAATTTTGTAAGACCGATATTTCAGTTACAGACTTTTAGAAACTTCACAACATGAAACTGCTGTCTCCTATCAAAAGATACTGTATAGGAAACACAAAAACTGTACCACATCTCCAGAAAAATCAGAGAAAAGTTGCAAACCTTCCTACATGAAATGCACTTCAAAATCAACACTCACAAAACCCCACACCTATTCAACAGCATGCATTATGAAAACTAGAATAAAAATCACTAAGCCTACCTAAACTGAACTCTAAAATCGGCTCATCTGGATCCTGAATGTTTCCTGTAAAACAGAAAAATTACCACAAGATTAGCTAATTCACATCACTGCCACATGAATTCTTTCCTGAAGTTGCAATCACACAGAGAAATAAATTACACATTTTATAAAAAAAATACTTTTCTTTAATTCAGTGAGCCATGACTGGTATCTAAAAAACTTATCTGGTAATCCTTGGTATCTAATAATTATTTGGAAAATCTGGGACTATCTCAGTTTATAAAACATATTAAAATATGTAAATCTATGTGAGATTATATGCAATATGGGAATAGAAAATGCTTAATCTCAATTGAAAACAACAGGATTAAAGCCTGAGCCACTATTAGCTCCAAATTATTAAATTTGTGGTAGCTAACACGCCAAAATATAAAAGTACCTGTCTCTCTCACTAATGAAAGAAAGCCTCTGAGGGTTAGAATCCTAATTTAATAACCATAAAAGATAAGGGAGACAAGCCTCAGCTCCCTGAAATGTCTTGAAAATTTTATACAATGTCAAACAAGGAGGTTGCCAAGACTCTTTCTAGACCATGACATTTTGTTATTTTCTCCCTGTTGCTCATTTTTCAGTGATAAACATAACTACACAAAATCTAACTTATTTTTAAATCTCTCTCTGATTTTAATATTTTGTCTATTTTAAAAGTAGCAAATTCAAGATTTTTAGAATTTTTTAGCATAATTCCTTTATCTCATTACCTCCAGATAACCAGACAGATCTAAATTTCAAGCAATTAAGAGAGAAAAAACAACATTAGTACAAGGCAGATCCTGGAAGGAGCAGCAGCAGAGCTGTAGCTGCCAGGAAGGTACAAACCTGTCAGAGAAAGGCCAACCATGTCAGAGGTGACATCAATGGTGGAGGCCCTCTGCACAGTGCGGGATTTGGCACCATGGCGGGGGCTGTGTTCTCTTGCTGTCATTTTCTCATGAAGAGCCCTTCTTTTCTGGCTGCTTGGCTTTGCTGATGTTCGTCTGACAGAGTAGCAGAGTGCAGCAGGTTGTCTCCAACTGCTATTCCTCTAACATCACCACGCTAAGCAACAGAGAAAGCAAAAACATACACCAAAAGTTTAGGTCACTAAACTTTTGTGGCAGCAAACCTACTGCCACAAAATCATCTCGGGTCATTCAAACAAAATGCTCAAGGCAGATCCAATGCATAGTTCATTCCATTTGCATGAACTCTACATCTGCAGCATTTTACAGTAAACTGTCGAAAACTGGACCACATGAAAGAAAGCTTTTTTGACAGAGAATGGGGCTTGAGAGAGACATGTTAACAGACCAGCTGCTCTTCTCCTTTGTCTAAGTTATTAAACCATCCTTAATGAAGTTTCCTGGTTTCTAATCCCTGGGGAGCACAAGCAAATTTGTCAGATGGGGCCTCTGTCTGCAGAGGAAGCACTAGGGATAAGGACAAAGGGACAACAAGTTGGTGAAGCGCAGAACAAAAGGGCAGGAAATGTTGTCAGTGTCAGTACACTGTGTTGTTATAGGCTCTACTGCGATGAGAAAGGGATAAAGAAAACTATAAATAAAGCCTACTGGGCCTGAGAGAGGTTGAAATTCTGGGATGGTGGTGGAAAGAAAAAGCAAAAAGGGATGCCTGTTGATGTGGCAGATGGCAGCATCTGTACTTTTCCTCCACCCTACACTTTTTTGGACTACAGACATCCATGACAGTCCTTCCCCCCACAATGCCTATGAAGTGAAAAACTACAGCAGGAAAGAAAGCCTACAGAAAACTTGGTTATGATTTTAAATGTGAACATTCCTTCAATCAACTGTGCTAGTACTGCAGTTATGGAACTTCCATATTTGTTTCACACTCTTATGACAAACTTCATTAATTTAGCAAGTAAGAAGTAAAATCTGATAAACCTGAAAAGTACCAATAGAGTAACTAACACCTTCCCAGCAGCCTCTCATTCATTCTACAAAACATTTGAACCAAATGGGAGAATTGAAACAAATGAACAAAATGGGAGAATATTTCTTCTCCTTTTAGGTTGATGGACCTAACAATGAGAAAGATGTATTCTAATTTAAAAAAGCACCTAGCTTTACATTTTGTTCTAAACCACCACTTCAAATCTGTCAGAAGGCCTCCAAAGGAGCATTCAACCTGCTTAACTCAAGTCTCTGAATTTAATTTGTCAGCATATTTCTCTGGAGGATTTCAAAAGAATCTTCCTCTCTCCTTGCTTGGGGTACCCAAGCTTCTTCTTAACTATCGCAGCTTCACTGGACATCAAAAATTCAAATGCAAGTTAAGCATGTAAGGCAACTGAACTGAACACAGCCCTGGCCATCTACATCAGCTTAGAAATTAGATTTTAAATGAGGAGGAGGAAAGAATTTGGACTTTGCCTACAAAAGAAGCCAGTCTGTTACCACTCAGAGCTAAGAATTTGATTCAAGTTAGGTTTGTATAATATGTCAAAAATAAATTCCAAATAGGAAAAAAAGTCTGGAATGGAAGAAGCAGAAATTGAGATCTCTGAGCATCCCATCCCCAAAGCTCTGAAACTCAGTGACAGTGCATAAAGAACAACACTCTCCCTATAGATATAATTTCTGACAGCCAAATATTAATGCAGGCAGCTTTTCAATGCATATTGAATAGTTGAGGTTGGATAAATTCTGGAGTTTATCTAATCCAACCCCCGTGCTCAAAGGAAGATTCTCAGGACTGTGTCCAGTTGGTTTTGGACAAGAATGTACCTCTCTAGCCAACCTGGTTGTTCCAAGGTTTGACCACACACAGTAAAAAAGCTTTATTCTATTTATTAATGTTTTAGTGGCTAGTGAATAACCAACCTTTCTCAAATACTACTGAATGTCCTAGTATTTATTCAAACAAAACTTCCATCATAATTCTTCAACAGTTCCAAGGCTTTCCATTCTCCTATTTTTTCCTTTCTCCCAGCAATAGGTTTTCCTCGGTTTGTTCTTCATATAATGTGATGTTTAACAGTCTGTAAGTCTATTAAACCTAACTGCATGATGAAAAGACCTACAAAATGTACTTGCAGAGATTTAGAAAGGATGCCATAAGCCTTTCCCCCAAAATCTACAAATAACATATTAAAGAATAACTAACATGTTCACTAAGGTACAGGTCAGACAGCAATTAGGTTCAGGAGCCTGGCTGCTTTTCAGCTAAAATCTCTGCAATCATTAAAAAGGGTCAATCCTTGACAAGTTAAAGCAGGGTCAGGTATATAATTTGTTTTGAAGCTATTTCAATTTAAATATTACTGAGTGTAGTAATTTTCCAAGGCTCTCTAAGACCTCAACTATTCCTTTAAATTGCAATATTAATTTATCATCTGATGATACATCTTTACATTACTTAGAAGGATCATACTTACAGAGGGCTCTTTTCCTTATGTGAGGAGGGATTTTGTATATCATAATATCAGTTAAATCCACATCTAAAAAAATAAACACAATAATCATCATAAATTCACAGTTTTTTTATACTGTATAAATCACAACCAGTGGGCAGGTACCATTTTCAGATTAACTGTAAATGTAACTTCTGATTAGCAGTGCTCACAATAAAGTTTACTGAAAACAGAAAAACTGATCTTCTACTGGACCTTACCAAGCATTAGTCATGGCAATACCCAGCAAGAGCAGGAGCACAAAGAAATAAGCTTATGCTGAAAAGGACTGACTTCAGGTCAGCATCTGGTGAGTGGGTAGAACAGATGTAGGAAATATATGTAAACATATTTACCAAAAGGCTTGGTGCTATTAAGAAAAAGGAATGTATATGATATATTGAGTTTAAGAGAGTGTTTGTTACTATGCTTGCTTTTCTACAGCTAAACTTCAAAAACATTGTTGTTTGGAAGAGTTATTACTGTTACTGTCACGAGAGAAGCTCCTGTGCCAAAACACTGAAGTTCAAAAGATCAGGATGTAGGTCTCTTACTCCATTGGGTGCAAGTACTAGGTGAGGGAGGCTTCTACAAACAGCTGGCAATGAGCATACAGTTAAAGCAAATTATTTTTAAGCTTATGACAGGTTAAATGAAGGTTTATATTTGGTAATGCCACCATCTCATTCAAGTACGTTTACATTAAAAGGCTATGTCTTTTAAGACCTCACATTTATCCCATATTGCAGTAAAAGAAATTTGGAATTTCAGTCTCAACTGTTTGATTTAATCACCAGCCCTACCAATTACCCAAGACTGCTTAAGAATTTAACATGAGCTCTTATCACTTACAGAAAGATATTATCTCACCTAAAGAACACAGGAGGCAGGTGTCTGATCTCAACTCACCACGCAGGTTCTCTGCACAGTCAGTGGAGAGGCACAGGCACTTCCAGAGAACAAGTCACTATTTTCCAAGGTAGGTGGGATGACTCACCCCATGGAGATCCCTCTCTTTAATTATAAAAATTATTTAGATGACTCACTTAGTCCTGATGCTGCAGCTGGGCAAACTGGATTCCTCCTACACCTGTGCTAGCTCAGGCAGGCATGAGTTCCCTTTACTCAATGTATAGCCAAACAACAGGTGCTCTGATCCCTCTCCTGAATGACAACTGCTTCAACAATTACACCTTATGATCATGTTTTTGATAAAAACCAAAGGAAGTAGCATTCTTACCAAATTAAAGGTAGTATTAACAGTTTCCTTAGATGGTACCTGTCCTTAAATGGACTTCCAAAGACTGGTACCATTCAAGCAGACAGCAATGCCAAGGCTGATGTAATTCATGTTGAAGCAACCTCTCCTGAAGATGGCATGATTTATCTACACATAGCCTTTGGCTTTGCCCCTACTAAGACAGCAGACAGGGGATGTTGGCAAGTTGTGCAGCTTTGCACTTCATGAAGCTTTGCTGCAAGCCCAGCTTTCAACAGAAACATGAGAGGCTATTGTTGACCTCCAGTATTGGTAAAGGCCACATCCACAGTTCAGAAAAGGCTTCTGAACAAGCCTCCCTTGTATTATGTGAATATTTATTTGTCACTCTATTATCACAAAAGCATATGACCGGAAGAAAGGGTCTTCATCTGATGCCGCTTCTGCCCTGCTACCCTCAGACCTGCCAGTTAGTTGTGGAAAGCAAATGCCACCCTGCTCAGCTACGTGACCTTGTGTCTTCTGGGACTGAAACTTTGGGATGTTTGGTCTCACTCTGTTTGCAAGATCTCAGGCAAAAATGATTATCATCTTAGTCCCAGAATAAACCCCTGATGATTAGTTTGTACAACTACAAGCTAATATTCTCCTCACCTCACCAATTGTTTTGGTGAAGTGCTTTGGTTTTTCTCCTTGAAAAAAAAATCTCCTACCAAACTACCCCTTGAAATAAACATGTGAGGTGAGATTAAACCTTATTTCAGCCTAACTTCTATTTTTTTGACACTCCTTACACAACTGCAGGAAACAGGATTTTTCTACACATCAATAAGCAGAAGAAAGAGGATACTCCAATTACTGACTGAATCAAAGTCTACTTTGAGACTACTTTTCTACAGCCAGAGTGCTCTAGGCTTATGGCATTGGATCAGGTAAAAAAGCATACCAAAGCAAAAAATGCAACAGCAGTGGAAGGCTAAATATTACTGATACATCTACATGAAGAGAATAATAGAAAAAAGGGGAGAGTGTGACAGTTTCCTTAATGCTTTAAAAAAAAAAAAACAGAGATGTAATCCTACTGAAAGTTTACCATCATCTCCAAGAGAACGTGAAAAAGCAGTTGTGGGTTACTTACTGAATTGCAATTAGTTTAGGGTCTCAAGGCTCTCCAGACTGTAAGAACCATTCCCTGAACCTTACCAATTAGGGTTCTTGTTCCTGAAAAATCCATTTTGAAACATCAAGAGGACTCCTTCAGCCAACTGCATTCTTCAAACAACATCTTCATAAATATTTGCTCTGATTGAAAATGCTTTACCAATACACAAAATCATAAAAGTGAATATTGCCTGAAACAGTATTTTGGATCTGCAGCATGGCCTGGTTTCCAACTAACATCCTATTAACCATATAAATATGGACAAAATAATGGAAAGGAAGAAATGTCTGATTATGCTAAGTTATGAACATGTTGCATTTTGTGTAAGAGCAGCATCTCTAGTATAACTAGCATGCAGGGAGTTTTTAATTAATTATTTATTTATTACCTCCAACAATAGAAAACCTTGGTAGTGAAACTAGATTTGACATGTTGGCTCAAACCCAATCTTTTAGCAATTCCAGCAACCCACCTCCAACTGCTGTTTCAAAGATGATACAAGGAACTTTATTAGCCAGGCAAGGATCTGAGGTGGAGGTCTGGATCAATCCTATCACTCATGGCTGCAGAGGCAGCCCAAGAGCAGAGCATCAGCTCAAAGGACAGCAGCTCCCAGCTAAACCCTATTAAGACCTTCTCCAATTAAGAGCTATTTTCTTTACAGTCTGACATGCACTTCACTTTTCTGTCTCATTTAATGAGAAACTGAATGTCCTGAATCTTGCACAGATCAAAACAGGAAAAGTCAAAGCCATGAATTTGGCACCTTGAGTCAGATCCTTCCAGCCAAACTCACAGAGGCAACAACACAGACTAGATCTACTGCAGATCCACAGGTTGACAACAGTTTCAGTCCATTCATTCCATGATCTAGGCCTTGGGAAGGCAAAAGAATGCAAGTGATGCCAGCATCCAATATGAACCTTTGCCTCCCACTGACATTATTTCCCCACAAAGACACACTTGGCAGGTGCCAGTTTGTCAGCTCCACAAAGAGGCTTTATCTCCCCCTTCAGTCTGCTTCTTAAGTCTAGGTTCCCCTCCAAATCTGGTTAAATGTCCCCTTCTCTCAGAACCTTGATTAACAAAGGTTATTTTTGACAAAGGTTATTTTTGTCTTAATATAACAAAGGTTATATTAAGACAAAAATATTAAGTTTGGCCTGAAGAATCTTCTTGTCACTCTCTGAAGCAGCTCTGAGGATTCTGAGTGAGTAACCGCAGCAGGAACAGGGAAAAGTCTTCCACAAGAAAATGGGTAACAAAGGTATTTGTGCAGTGTGGAAATCCCTGAATGCAACCTCTCAGTGATATTTAGATAAAAGGGCATTTCAGCACCAGGAAGTGGCTTGTTTTCTTTTTGCTTTCCTGTCCACAGATCCCACTTAGTTGCAGATAAGTTTCTAAGTCACAAAATTTATTCTTGATCCTTCCCCACTATGAAGTTCAGTAAACTCAAATAATCTAAAAACACAGTTTTATCTCTTTAATATATTTGAGTACTTTTAAAATGAAACTGCAATTTAGGCCACTTAGTTCTCTGTGCAAATTAAAACTGTTTGTCTGTATTCACAACAGAAATACAATTAACAATCTTCTTAATGAGATACTGTTTTAATTTTGCTTGTGATTAAAATATTTTTATTCCTTTAGTGCTTCTAGGAGCACAAAATTACACACATCCAGAGGTGGAGTGAGCATTTGTAACACACATGTCTGTTAGCTAAAAAGGAAAAAGCACAGCTCTGCTTCACTTTGCAGAGCAGCTTTTATCAAGCTGAACACAGTCCAATGTCATGGAAAATGCTGTGTTTTGCTACAGGGAAGTTTGAAGTCCAACCCTCTCAACATCCTCTGTCACTTTGCCAAGCAGAAACTGAAACAGCTTACAAGTGGTCTTTATCCCAAATTAACCTTTACCCTCTTCACAAGAAATGTGCTGGGCACTTCGTGGTAAAGTTTCCTGTGCACAGGATGAGTTCTCTCCTCATGACCTGAGGTTCTCACACGGCTACACAGACATGGAGAAGCCCATGAGAACAGGGGACATATTTTCTGCTGAGGAGTCTGGACTGGAAACACTTCTCTGAGTTTGATGGTCCTTTCAACACCCTCCCAACTCACCTAGAGCAGTCTTTCATCATAACCATGAAGTTAACAAAGCAGAAACACACTGCTGGAAAAAACAAACTCCCTAGCAGTCTTTCATCATAACCATGAAGTTAACAAAGCAGAAACACTGCTCTGAGCTCCTCCTGCTGCAATAAAGAGTGAGGCAGGGGAACAAAGGCAGGGAAAAAACCCAATGAAAAAAAACAAAGCAACCAACCAAACAAGCCAACAAAAATCTCAAGCAACCCCCCAAAACACAGAAAAAAAGAAGGGAAAAACCCAAACCCAAACTAAAAAACCCCCCAAAACCACAAATAAGCAACAAACAAACTAACAAAACAAAAACAAACAAAAAACCAAAACAAAAACCACAAACAAATCCAAACCCCAACACTTTATGACCTGAAATGGAGATGAACCAGACACACACACATTTGCTAAAGATTTCATACTGCTGTTGTTTACAGATCAATGGCATGAACATATTCTCCTTCATACAGGCAATGAGAGGGGGAGAGGGGGACCACAGACAGGACAGAGGGATAAAAGCACTGAAAGGGGATGTGTAATAAGAAGTTTTGGTCAAGTGTGGATTACATCAAAATGTCTAGGGAACTATCTGACCTACCTGCCTATAATATTCATCCCCTCCACAGAGTAACATAGCACTAATTAATGTCAGTGTATACCGGGCAAAACAACCCAGGAACCACAGTGCACTGCTAGCACTGTCCTCTGTGTGTGATGGGATCTGACATCCTGCTCTGAAATCACTGAGCTTCACCTGGGCAACAGGACTGCACCTCACAGTCACAGGGGAAACTTTATTTTCCTGACACTACATTTTCCCACAGGGAAGGAATGGCCCATTAGGTCACAGGCACAGCAAAAAAATCTTCTCAAGCACTCATTTCCACATGGCATTGTTCTGACTCGCTGTGATTCTTACTATTTAAATGTTTATATAAATGAAAAATACATAACAGCACCTAAAGACAAACCAGCAATGCACGAATTCTTTCTCTAACATTTGTGTTTTAAATAAGATATAACTAATTGACTCGGGATTTGAAACAGTGTCAAATTTGAAAATTATTTAGAAAATTAAAAATAAATGTTAGTGTAGGAGTAATATTCCACAAAGGTTATTACTAAGATTTAGGCAGCATAGCAAAACTGGAGTCTTAAGCTACTAACGCAAATTTGCTGGTGCATATTTCTCTATCAACACTTTTTTTGTACTCTTGTTTTGTTCATGTATTTCTGATCATGTAACTTTTTTTCTTACAGAGTACATGCCTATGCTATGCCTAATGGCCACAATACTAGATATCTTTTTAAATATTTTTCTGCTGTTCCAGTATCTGATTCCTTTGTGCTGCTTTCATTTCTTCTTCCTGGAAAATAAAATTATTTGTTTGCTTACGCTGACCTTTCTAAATCAATGGGACAGAGGGTTGCTGCAGGCCAGGATCCTGACTGCATGGGTCTTCCCTGCATTTCTTTCTGGAGTCATGTGAACAAGTGGTGGGATGCTGGCAATTTGAAGCACAAGCCACTAACTCCTCAGAGGCCAACAACAGTCTGTGCTTCCCACCACTGTTCCCGTTTCAACGCCTCGGTGGAACAGCTGTCCCAGTGAAAGGAATCCTTTTTAATGGCAGTACTACCCTGTGGGTAAACAGTAAGATCACCCTGTAACACACAATGGAGGGGGTGTGCTGCTTTGGTTTCCTGCCAATTTCTCAAAATAGTTTCCTTGACAAGTTACAGGAGGCCTGTCACTAGTGGTGTCCCCCAAGGTTCAATTCTGAGCCCATTGCTGTGTAATTTATTCATCAAGGACTTGGATGAAGGGGCAGATGCCTCCTCAGCAAGTTCTAGTGCCACAAAGAATGGCTGATACCACAGAATGCTGTGCAGCCCTGTGGAAAGACCTTGTCAGGTTGGAGGGATGGGCAGAGAAGAACCATTTGAAATTCAAGGAAAGCAAATGCAGAGTCCTGCACCTCGTGAGGAACAAACCTGAGCACCAGCAGAGGCTGGGGGCTAACCTGCTGGAAAGCAGCTCTGCAGAGAAGGACCAGGGGGTCCTGGTGGACAACAAGCTGTCCATGAGAAAGCAGTGTGCCCTTGGGGCCAAGAAGGTCAGTGGTGTCTCGGGGACCATCAGGAAGAGCATTGGCAGCAGGTCAAGGGAGGTGATCCTGCCTCTCTGCTCAGGTGAGGTCACATCTGGAGTGTTGTGCCCAATTCTGGGCTCCTCAGTGCCAGAGAGACATGTAGCACCTGGAGCAAGCCCAGGGAGAGCAATAAAGGTGATTAAGAGACTGGAGTACCTCTCTTATGAGGGAAGGCTGAGAAGGCTGGGCCTGTTCAGCCTTGAGAAGAGACTGAGAGGAGACCTCATCAATATATACAAGTATCTGAAGGGAGGCTGTGAAGAGGATGGAGCCAGGCCCTTCTAGTTGGTGCCAAGCAATACAAGACACAATGTGTAGAAACTGATGCCCAGGAAGGTCCTGAAAATGAGGCAGAACTTTTTTACTGGGCAGGTGACCAAGCACTGGAACAGACTGTCCAGACAGGGTGTGGAGTCTCCCTCACTGGGGACATTCAAGAACTGCCTGGACACAATCCTGTGCCATGTGCTCTGGGATGACCCTGCTTGAGCAGGAGGTTGGACCACTGTGGTCCCTTCCAACCTGACCCACTCTGTGATTCTGTGATTAACTTTTAGCAGAGCAACTGAAACCCAAACATGTAGGAACCATGATATGAACTGATGATCATCAATCACTTTCAAACATACTTTGGAATTATATTTGGAATATATTGAAACTGGTTGGTATTTGGCTACTAAATGAAAAAACCCCAAATCAGTAGCACAAAACTGGAATAAATAAAGAACGCAAGGTACAAAGAAAATAGGTAGGTGGCTTGACTGTCTCTGAAATGTCATAAGAGGAAACCAGACCAAATGTCACTCACACATTTCTATGAGTTTCATTACAAATCAGTATCTAAAATCAACAGTTTTCTATCAGAATACCATATTTCAACAATTGTTCCCTATTTGTGAAAATTCCTGTGAGTTTCCCCAGTTTTGACTATCAGCCTTACCAAAATACTATATCCTTTGTTGAGGTGTGATTGAGCAAAAAAGCTATTAGAGAAAATAAACGTCATGTAGCAGATACTATGATGTTATATCTGAGACAGAAACAACAAAAAGTGATGTTTGGTAAGAGTAACAAAAAGTATTTCAGCTGCTCTGATGGTTTTCATGTGTATGCAAACATATGAACAGCTGAGGATAAATAAAAATGTTGCAGGTACTTATTTCAAAGGTTCATGTCTCCTCACACCAGCATATTACTGGTTAAAATACTCTATTCAGATAGAGAAGGTAACAAGTACTTGTGTAGCTGCAGTATATGTTGTGCAACACTTTATTCCATGATAACATTCTTGTCTGTCAGCTACTAACAGACCAGATGTAATAAACAAGTTAGTCCAAATTTCCAAGAGTTCAAAGAATGTGAAGACTCCTATAGTGTATGGCCATGGATTTCTGTAGTAGAGGTCTTTTAGAAACAATTTTCAAGTAACTGTAACCACAATTGACTGGTTTGTTTTCAGCAGCTAATACTGATCAATCTTTAGAACTGACACAATTTAGTGGCCTTCCAAAATTTATTTTAAAAAATAACAACTGCTGCAGGGATAATAGCAACAATCACGAAAAAAGTTATAAATGGTAAGCAAAGACAAAGGGTGTATATTAATGCTGAGTTCCTTGCAGCACTCAGTGCTCAAGAATATGTACCTAAATGTCAGAGTTTTAGCAATTCTCCAAGCACTTACATGACTTCTAAACTGGTATGTTACTACAGGCCAAGTTTACCTGAATTTCACTTTTTTAGAAGTAAATTTTGCATGAATACAAAAAAGCCTGAAAATGTGAATGATGTATCCCAAATTACTTTCCTTTCTTCAGTTCATGACTAACTCACTCTCATGACTATTTGAATCCCAATTTTTGCATGTTAAGGCAAGCCACAGTGACACTGACTTTTGCTAACTTCTGTTGCCTCCCACCACACTTTATCAGAAATTCATAAGCATGCTGCCTACCTCAGCAGTCAAACCTCCACAGCAAGGCAGCAGAAATGATCATTTTGCCTACAGCTTGTCTTGTTCTTCAGGCCCAGATGAGAGCAGGTAGCTACATTTCAGCCACACTGCTTCTACAGTCCATCACCTCATCAAAGCCACTTTCAGCAACAGGTTAAACTAAGCAACTGAACTGCATCACAGTGTGAGCACATGTTCCTGCACCCACTGTTTCTGCTGCAGAGGCAGTACCTGCTGGCCAAAGGGTGGGACCAAAAGCTGGATATAAAGACCGGGTCACAACAAAAACTTTATCAAGCCTGGAGTCTTCTCTGAGAGCAGGCAAAGCTAGATCCTGAGAAAAACAGTACAATGAGCAGCACTGGTACTCTGTGCAGCACCTCCATGTTTGCACTCCCATATTCAGCTAACAAGCAACCTGAGAACTTGTGAGCTGGGCATCACACCCAGACCTTGGTATTTTAAGGTCTGTAGGTACTACAACAATGTTACTGGTGTCCCTCGCTGGCCCTTCCAGCTCTGTTACCCTGTAGCCCTGCAGATACCACACTGCCATCACCAGTGACTGGCCTGAAGCCTTGCAGCAGGGCTTGCAAACACTGAGCATTTTAGTTTTTCAGATTTGCTTCGTTTGAACTTCTACTGACCTGCTTGCAACTTTGTTTTAGCCTGCAATTAAACTTGGTTCAGCTGTGACAACCATTTTTTCCAACCGCACAGATGTCTGTGGCTGATTTGTTTTAATTTTTGTTTATATTTGCATCATACCATCATCATGTTACAGCTCAACACAATGATTTAGTGTAGAAAATTAAAGGCCTGGTATGATAGCAGAGGCCTTCAGACTTGGAGACATAGGATGGAGTAGAAGCATGGGATAAAAAGAGAGAGGGTACAAAGCTGGCACTTGGTGGGACTGTGGCTATAGCTCACCCATGGTCACTTAAAGAACTGCAGACTTAAGGCTGAGCAAAATTAATTCTAGAGTGATCAATTGTATGTATGGTATCACATACAGTAAATCTGGATGTAACTTGGAGCTGCAGACCAACAAGGAAAAAGCCACATTTAAAAGCTTCTCAGCAAATATAAAAATGACCCTAAATGGATCCTAGAGTGGAGACAAAGAAACTACCAACATGAACATCATTCTCCTCAGATATTCAGATCCTTCAGTATCTGAAGTCTTTGGATGCTGACAACTGCTAAAATGCCCCCACATACCCACCACCAGAATGAAACCACCTTACAGTCCAGAGGGGGAGGCAAAAGGTGAGCATTACAGCATGAGAGATGCTTTATGTGTTCAACGAATTTAACTCCATAGTTACTTATTGAGACTTTGCCCTATACAGAAGCATTATTTCTTTTCCAGTAACTATTGGATCCAGCCAAGTAATGATTCCTGGATTAGACTGTAATGAGTTTTAATTATAATAACAACAACTACTTGTCTTTAGATATAACATTGGTTTCATCTTTGCACTTATATAAAAAAGATTCTGAGTCTAACAGCATGTATGTGGAATTTTGTGTCATTCTTCACTGTTTACATGTACCAGCAGATGCTGTGGTCCTGTGCTTTATAAGATAATTTCTTCAACAGTTAGGAGTACTAATTTTACTGTTTCCAGCCTTTTCATATCTACTCTACAGAGATCATTTACAGAGTTTTTATAGACTAAAGATGCAAGAATGAGAGCTAGCCATAAGAGGCTAGTCAGAACAGTTTGTGATCATTTGGATAATTTCTACGTTACAAGCACAATATATCTGCTTCCACTGAAAACATAATATGATTGCCTGCCCTCACAGATATCACTGTGAATCACAGACATCACTGTAATACATTTTGTCAAGTAATTTTTTTAAACAGCAAATGTCACAAAACTCAACTTTTTAACTTTTAGAAGTGAAATAAGCTAAAACTGCATGACAAAATGAAATGGGACATTAAAGTCAGTTATCAATAGCTTTCAATCTTTTCTGATTTGAAAATGTCTTGAAAATTTTCCAGTGGAAGAACAAGCTAATTTAAAGTTACTGATCGTGGGTTGTATTCCTCAGTCACTTCCCACCAATTTTATTTGCATAGTTCATGGACAATTTAAAACCATCAACTTAAATATTCTAAGAACTAAACAGCTGTTTCCATTTGCTCAGAACTACACAAAATATTCACCTAACAGTCTAAATTTTTCCATGTTCGGTCTCAATTTAGAAGCAAATTTGTATCTGGAAAGTGTGAGCAAGTGTCTTCCTGGGTATTTTCCAGTTCTGAAAAGGGAAAGCCTAATAATAACTTTCTTTATGGAATTAAGGAAAAAAAAAAAAAAAAAAAGCAATCTTTTTTCAAGAATGCAATCTTTTTTTAACAAAAAACTCCAAAACAGAGTGTAACTGAAACCCTACAGGGCAAATAGTTCTTCATAAAGTATACAGTTACAAACAATTAGCACATTTGCTAATCCAAAACAAAGTGAGTTAGAAAAAAAAATCAGTCTGGCATTTCCTATGTGGAAGAAGTCAGGAGCCACTGGTTGACGCGAAGGAGAGTAGCCTTGACCTTTTAATACTGAAACAACAATAGTGTCAAAGCCCTGAGAAAACCCAGCTACTAAAGGATGATGCAGGAAAAGTGGTATTAGTGTGCATCCAAGAAGCACTTTGTTAATTCTTCCATTCTGAATATCTCTGTGGCTAAGTACCTTAGGAGAGATGGTTCTGGGGTAATACAGACAAGATTTTTAAGGAGCACTCCACAGGCAATGAGCTACTAAATTGCATCCTTATTTTGGCTATGAAATGGTCTGAGTGCTAGAGAGCGTCAGGTATGTAGCCACAGTTAAGAATAAAGCCTGTTAAAGTTACAAAAAAATTGTCCTCTTTCCTTCATTTACACTCTACAAATTATTATATGACCTAAGTCCCATAAAATGTTCAGCTAATTTAAATGACTGGTATCATAAATTACAATCTTGCAAATGGATGAATGTTTTCAGAGATCCAGAGGGCATGAGAAGGTAAAGAATGTTTGACTGTACAGCCCGGTATAACATATTTATTAACATTTGTATAAAAGCATATGTCATGAAACTGCAACCATATCTGGCTTTTACAACTGCAGATAAAATTAGATCGCCAGGGAGTGGACAACAGCAGCATCCAAATAATTAGAGTTCAAACATATTCAATTTTTCTCCCCAGTGACAGCCCCCAGGTCCACCCTGCATAAGTAAGAATAGAATTTATAAACACTTATCCAAATGGATTTTCCTAATGCGTTCTGCCATGTTATACAAGGACTCCTTAATGTGCCAAGATCACAACTCAGAATGCAGGATTCAACAGGGCAAAGTATGCTGTGAATTTCTCCTCAGTTCTAGGAAACCAGTGACTATGTGGTGATTGCCCTGTTTTCCAGGCACTTTTACAAACCAAAATCCTTTCAGTTTTCATGTTCAGACTTTCCTTTTTGATCACTAATAAGGAAACCGACCTCAGGACAAGAGATATCTTACCCCTTTTGTGCTAAATGACTTCAAAGCCAAAACATTTAAGTTACAATATGCCAGTGTCATCACTGTAGTGATGGATGCAGCTGGACATAGAAGAGCTCTTATTCTGTGAGGCTCCTATTTAGCAAACTGATTTAGTCTAGTCTAATGAAAGATGTTTTGTAATGGATGCCAAGTACTCACTGGTACTTAGTGGTGCTTCTGGGGAAGGGGAAGAAGTACATTTTTTAAACAAGACCCACCAGAGTGGCACCAGATGACTGGAGCTGTGCTGGGACAGTTACAAGCTGTTTTAAGACTTGAAGAAAAATCATGAGATATTTTTTGTCTGCACTTGCCTCTTCCCTTCACTGCATAGCAAGATATCCAAACTCTCCATTACAGACAAGTGCATTTCTCCAACTCCTAAAGCAGAATAAATATCAACACATAGCAAAACAGAATCAACTGAAACCACTCATTCCCAGTGCTCTGGGCATCTATTTTTTCCTTCATATCCACCCATAACCACGGCCCCTCAGCTTGACTTTTGCTCCCAGCAGAGGTTCCTTAAAAAAACAGTCCTCAAAATATTTTTCTTTCAATTTTTCTCCCTTCCATAGCAAATACTATCTGAAAGCATTTATCTCCCAGTATTCCTTCTCAAAGAAATAGAAGACCCTGTGTGGCAGAACTGACTTCATAACTATTACTTAACCCATCAAAGCAAGTGGTTAACACATACAACCCATTGTTTGAGGATAAAATGCACCAACAGGCACCACACAAAACAATGTTGATTTGTCCTCCTTTGAATTCAAAATAGAAATAGCTTTTTTTCTGGTAGTATATGTTTTTCAAAGCTGATTCATGGAGAAATATCAGGAAATTATTAATATTTTATTAGTATTAAAATAATTTAAAAAACCTAAATGCTACTTGTCAAACTATTGATACGTGCCACATGTCTTCAATATTCAAAAAAGACTTTTTTTTCAGAATTTATCTTCAACAGCCATTTAAGTACACAGTTAAAGAACTCATCCCTGAACTAGCAAGATGAGCAAAGAGCTCATCTGTTTGATAGTGCATCATTGCTGTCTTTAAAAATATTGCATTATCCCCTAACTTATTGTTAAAAATATGTGAAATGCCCTTAAATTCTAATTTCTATTTTTACCTAGTTCATATTTCTTTGGTCTACAAAATACAAAACACTAACAAAATAAAGCAGTGATAGCTTTCTTTTTTTTTTTTTCAATAACTACAGAAACATCAAAATTACTATGTTGATAAATAATTGCAATTCTATGCCAAGTTTTTTGGCCCATCAATCCCACCATCCCAAGATGGTTCCACAACAGTATACCTAACCTATATATGTACACAACTGGAGCTTCCTCCACACCACTGCTTTTCTCTACACCTCCACTTTGAATGCTTGAAAGTATTTGGCAGCTGCCTGGGACAGCTCCAAAAACCACCTTGTCTCAGACCACAGCAGATTTGACTGAAAGAAAGTCTCCAAATCGAACATGCACAACCACAAGTGAAAAATGCCTCCACTTAGAAACACCAGATCAATGTTCAAAAGTCACAGTAAAAATAGCTGAGTTAATAGCTGAGCAGCACTTTTAAAACTCTTTCTTTGCTCATGTTAAAATGGAGAAAAGGCAAAAGTATCATTTCGGACAGCTTATTATTAAAATGTTTTCAAAGACAGTATGCTCCTTCAAGGGTCTGTGCTATAATACATCCTTCAGATTATTTTACCTTCACATTCTAGACATTTCTGTGGTAAAAATTTAGCAGGAATTGCATTAATTATAGGGGGTTTTTAATACGGAAATTACACAACTATTTTGAACATAAATATTCTGCAAGGTATATATTCTTGTTACAAAACAAAATCAACATAATCACATCTCAAGAATAAATCATCTCTGTCATGTTTGACTACAAACCCCCAAAATACCTTGGAAAAATTTATTTTTAGCTTTTATAGCACATATTCTGTCCAAACATCAACCATACTATTAAAAATATCACGATGGAATATGCAAAACAGCTGGAACAACCTTCTGTGCACAGTTCAGCAGAGACACAGTTCACGTAGTTTTGTTGTAGAAAAATATTTAGGTTTTTATTACCATTTAAGAATCTGTGTGAAGAAAGCATAAGGACAGTGTTTACCTAGATTGTGCCATTACCATGCTATGAAAAGGTTAAGCAAGGGGTACAGTCTTTGGATGGGATTCACTTCCCTGAACTGTACTGAAGTTAAGCAAAAGAGGCAACTAGATAGAATTGAGTAGGGAAGGATAGGAATCTTCAAAAGGTCATTTTCTCTAACTTTCAAACAGCTATCTTAAGAGACTATGAAACAAGATTAAATTTGCATTCCAGCATCTCATGGTTAGTAATGATCTACAGCAGTAGATTGTGCTTATTTGATCCACCACCATCCTCCTCACTGCCCATTCCCACACACAACGAATCTGGGTTTGCTGGAAATTCTTCTGTTTCCTCTTCCCCAATATGACTGTGAGATATCTTTTTCCTGAAATTTAGAGGTGGGCTCCCTCAGACCTTATAATCCTTTCTTTTCCAAAAACATATTCAAGTGATGTTTTTCCAGTTTTTCTGGGCATCTTTTTAAGTGACAGCCATGCAGACCTGAGATGCTCCAAGTACTGTCTCTCAGGAAGAGGCTTAGACAGATTTTCAAAACAAACCCCCAGTTTACTAGCCAGAAAAAAATTACTTGGAGCTAAATAAAACCTAGAATATAGAGGGAAAAAAGCCACACATAAACTGGGACAGATTCTAAATCTAAGGTAGTTGACCATGACTCTAATAAAAAATAAACCTGAAAGAGCTCTGACACATTTTCACACTTATCTTCTCAATCCTCCCTTCCTTGTCATTCCTCCTCTTGGACTGTCATTCAATGCACTCTAAACAACCCCCTTCCAAACTACTGACAACTCAGTGCATAAACAGAGATTTTCTTCACCACTGTGGCAACTTTCCAAGTAAGGACTGTGAGATCATCATACAATTGTTTTTACCACAGAACAAAAACAACGTAGACCACTATACAATAATTAATTACAAAGCAGAAGGGGGGGCAAAAAGAGAAGCCTACTACTCTCTCCTGATATTATTCTCAGCACTTAAAAACCTCAGAATCCCAGGATGAGCCCTTATTAATGAACAAATAACTACAGAACTAAACATAGTGCTGTGCTACCAGCAGTACATTAAAAATGTTTCTTGCTGTGGTATTTTCCTTCTGCTATTTTATGAAGATTTCTGGTAAAGAGCAACCTGATCAATCTCTTAATAGCTGACAAAGCCAATTAGAGCAACTCAGGATTTGCAACAGAGCAGAAAGTGCATTACTCAGTGTTGCTCAAAGGATTCAACTTCTTTTCAAACCCAGTGCTGGGACAAACCAACGTCCAGGGAAAGGGCAGCTCTTCACTAACACACAATTTTAAGTTTCAGTGTTTGTCAAACTAAGGAGGTATCTGGGGCAAGGGCTGTCACTGACTATAAGTGCTGCACCCATCACTTGTCACTACAGGCACATCAGGGATCTACAACCACAGTTTTCACTGCAGAGCAAGCTTTTCTCTCAGTGTTCATGAGTTTGCTACCCAGCAGTCAGCTTCTAAATGAATTATTTGTCACAAGCTAAACTAAACACACCTTTGTCTAGCCCTACAAATTCACTCAAAGCCTTATTTATCACACAGCTTTCCATGTGCTGCGCAGGAGAACTGCATGGAAATACAGCAGACAGTAAGCATCACACTCTATAGGAGTTATCAAAAAGCACAAGCAGCCAGAATCCAAGCAATCACTGACCTTTATAAATATTTAAGCTTACTCCTAATTTTACATAAAGCATTCTCCTACTGATTACTGTCATGTATTATGCAATTATCACTATGCATTCTATGTTGGTTAAATATTTTATCCATGTGCTAGGTGAATACACACACTCAATCAGTAAGACACACCATATATTCAGTTCACATCACCTCTAAATCACACAAATAGACACCAGGCAGCAACTGACAGACCCAGAAGACACAGTCTCAAGCTATGCCAGGGAAGGTATAGGTTGGATATTAGGAAAAAAATTTTCACTGAAAGAATAATAAAGTACTGGAATGCTCTTCCCAGAGAGGTGGTTGAATCACCATCTCTGGATCTGTCTAAAAAAAGGCTGGACATGGCACTTGGTGCTATAGTCTAGATTCTGAGTTGAGGTGTTAGGACATAGGTTGGACTCGGTGATCTTAGAGGTCTCTTCCAACCTCATTATTCTGTGATTCTGGTTTGTATCATAATCTTCCTACAATACCATAATGCTGCACATAGACCTGCATTAGTCCTCTGATGGTCTGCAGACATCCTGCTTGTTGGCTATAACCTAGCTGATATCAGCCACATTTCAATGCTCCCCATAACTCCAGCAGCAGAGCTGTGGCAACTACATTTCCAATTTTACCAGTCTTCCTGACATACCCAACACAGCTGTCCCAGACTCCTCTTAACATAAGTACTGTGATGATCTCTGCAGTTTTTCACCAAGTGGTTTGGGCTGGAACCAACTAAACCTGCCATGGGCAGGGACACTTTCCAGGAGACCAGGTTGTTCAGAGTCCTATCCAATCTGACTTTGAACACTCCCAGGGATGGGGCATCCACAGCTTCTTTGGGCAACCCATTCCAATGTCTCAGCACTGGTACTGTAAAAAATTACTTCTTCATATCTAATCTAAATCTACTCTCTTTCAGTTTTCTCTGCCTCTATCACATACTGAGGTGAGGTTTCTCAGACACTGCAAGAGGTGTATCAGGTCCCAGCCCAGATGCACCCAGGTGAGATTCCCTCCCTCAACTGGAAATACCTCTTTTTGACACTTGCCTGTATCCCATGCATTATTTTCATTATAGTGTCAAACTGACAGACTAAAGACAAACTTAAACCCACTTACCCTCATATAGGCCTTTCTCCTTCAAATTCTTCCATTGCTGAACTCTCTCTTCATAGGGAAAGTTGTTGCATTAGCTCCTAAGCTGAGGCTGTAGCACCATCCAGTTTCAGGCATTCAGCACTGATGCCAGAGTCAGGTGCCCAGGCTCTGTTAACAGTCAAGACAGAAAGCAGGAGTTGGGTGCCTAATTAAAAATCTGCCTCTTTCCACTGATTACATAAGAGCTCAGACTGTCATACTGCTAATTTTGATACCAAGGTTAAACTGGGTAAGAGAATTCATGACAATGTGTGGCCTGACACATTGCTGGGTTGAATTCCATCTCTTTAGTGTTATCTAATTGTCCAATTAATTGTACAGTCACTCCATCTAAAACTGTGCACTAAAAATTAATGTCCTCCTCCCATCCACAAGTTTCAACAACCTGCTTTCAGTGCAGCATGCCAACAATATCAATGCCAGAAAAAAAAAAAAAACAAACCAAAAGAAACAAAAAAGCCTCAAGAAAACTAACTAGCCAACTCCCAGAGAATAATCCCTCTTATATATCTAGCTCCTTCTGTCTCTGGCGTGGCAGTTTTTTGGGTGTGTTTACAGTTCTTACACCAACCTAATCTCCCTCCACCTTGAAGAGTATTTTTGATGCAACACCGTGTTAAATGGCTCAGTAGAATCCAGAGAGACCAGATCTAGCCCATTTATTTTTCTAGAAAACCTACTTTCTTATTAAAAAAAGATACTAGGCCAGTTTGACATGACCTATCTTAGAAAAATAGATTGTGTTTCACCCTGCTTCCATTCAATTCCCATGTCTTTAATTATTTATTCCTTAAAAAAATTCTAAGGTTATTAGGGTCAAATTAAAAAGCGTGAAGTTTCCTAGATCATATTTTCCATATATGTAAAATTCAATAGTATGAGTAATAAAAATCCTCTAAAAAATCTTAGTAATGGATCTATATTTCAATCACACATAAAAAGTACCTTGAAGAAATTCCCAAATTGGAAAGTCCCAATGGAACAACTTAAAAAGTCATTCTGACAGCCAGAAAGTCTGATTGATTTTAAAATACGAGAGATGCAAAAACTGGATGCTTCATCTAAATATGTAAAATCATGACTTTCTGAAATCTCATGAGACCAGAAAAAACACAGGATATTGCTAAAGCCTTTGTATAACTTTACATGTGTTGGATTCAGTGATCTTGGGGGTCTTTTCCAGTCTTAATATGGGAAATCCCAGTGCAAATCTGAAATGTTTGTGGGATTCTGTCACACAAGCCTCTAAGAGTTGCACAGTACCTTAAACTCTCATTGTTCCATACAATTTCTTATATTCACAAACTGTTGAATACATTCATGTATGCTTTTCAATTACTTGGGTCACTCAAGCATGCAACATCTGGAAAAGTTTCTGTTATAAGGCATAATGATTTTCTTGATAATATCCAAAGGCTTTTTAAAAGAATAAGTACACTATTCACTTCTCATGCTGTGAGAATTTGGTTTTTGTTTTTCTTCCTCTTCTTGTTGTTTTAGTGTTTTGGTATCTCTACCATCTTGACATAAAAATTCAAAAAGAAAAAAACCCTTTAAAGCACAAAACATTTCTTAGTCTGCAATTTCAAACTCTTTTTCTGACCCACATTTGCATTTCTCTGCCTTGAGCTGCAAGTAATCATTTTGTTAATGGTAATATTTGTATGTGTTGCCTCCTTCAGACAAATTTAGCCTTAATTTTAATATACTCACTTATTGACTCATTCTTCAAACAGCACAAGTGTGAGTTGTGCATCTTGATGCTTTAGCAGTAGGTTTGTAGCTGCCTGCACATACCACACAATAGTCAAAATAGGCAAGCAGTTAAGATTTCTTCTGAATATCATGGCTAAAAATGTCTAATTGTGCTAAATTAATAGCTATGGGTCATCCAATAGGAGGGGTAGAAGTGGGAGGGCAGGCACCAATCTCTTCTTTGGTGACCAGTGACAGAATTGCAAGGGAATGGCATGAAGCTGTGTTGGCAAGGTTTGGTTAGATATTAGGAAAAGGTTCTTTGTGGAAACCCAGGCCACTGGGAATATTTCTCTGTCTGCTCTGGGGTGCCCTGACCCCCAAGGGAGCACTGACTTTAACCCTCGTTCACTAAGAAAGTTTCCTAGCCTTCAAGACAGACTAGAATCCACAACAGTGTGAAGTAGACAATAGTGAGTAGTGTAGGTGTACCACTTGATGGGAAATTTAGGTTTTGGGATTTTTAGTATGTTGTGGATGGAAGCAAGACGGAGGGCACAGGATGTCATCCTGGATTTCTTCTTCATGCTTCTTCCTCCTTCTTCTTCATGAGTTTAGGTGGCATTTTGTAATTGGGCAGAAAAGCCCGCATTGCGGCTCTTTGGAGTCAGTTATTGGGTTAAAAGGGAAAATAATCTAGGTGTCAGTTCTTAACTGGATAGTTTAGTCTTAAAAGACCTTGTAACAATAGATTGTTAGCCATTTTGTGCCTTGCTAATGAAAAGCTGCCGAACTCACAGTAGTGAGACTGTTTTACTGATAAGAAATAATAAACACCTGTACTGAGTCTGTACATGAACTACTGTCTCAAGTGCCTTCAATCCAGACCCAGAGAAACCAACGACTGGGATCCCCTCAGTTCTTCACCCAGGTGGGTGGGCACTGGAAGAGGCTCCCCAGGGTGGTGACAGCACCAAGCCTGACTGAGTTCAAGAAGCATTTGGACAACACCCTCAGGCACATGGTAGGATTCTTGGGGCTGCCCTGTGCAGGATCAAGAGCTGGACTTGATGATCCTCATGGGCTCCTTCCAACTCGGGAGATTCTATGATCAAGTAAGTTCTGGCTCAGCAGGGCGACTCAGCTGAGAGGCAGCACATGAACAGACACATAACTATAAGCTTCAGTTCCACTGCAGCAAGCAGAAAAGTTAAGATTTCTCCTGGTGTATATTTTAAGATTGATGTGACATTTTGGGAGACCTCAGATCACTGACAAATGCTCCTGACTTCACCAAGGACTGCAGATCCTCAGTGTCTACAGAGGACTTTTACTGAGATGTCTGACTACAGTTCAAAGATATGAATTTGAAAATTTTCCCTGCCCCCCCAAAGTTACGAAAAATCCTGCACTAAAGCTAAAAATAACTATGAGTCTATTCTGCTATTTATTCTTCAGAGAGTAGCATGCTAGCAATGCCTCAGTCTGAAGCAAACTGCAGAGTTTTTGTCTTTCATTGCAGTGCTTCAAGCTATTGCAGGCCATACATATGGAGACCATTCAGAGTGTTCACAAGTGTTTGCACTGCACAGTCCAGACCTTTCAGTGTGGGGAAGTCTGTACCTGAGGACCTACATGGTCACTTTCCATCTTCCTAGCTAAAAAGAAAATACTAATGGAAGTAGGAAATTATCCATATGCAGAGTTTCCAAGAATGAAAGTAGCATGGCAGACAGCTGGTTTTGAAGGTTGATTTAGGTGGTTCAGATTAAGTGTCAATTTGCTCAGTATGTTTTAGCAAAACAGTTATTGCTGATATCCTCATCGTTGTTCTGTGGTAGTTCATCTACGTATCTCCCAAGGATAATACTGACATTATTAACAATTAGGTACTGGACATTTTGGAATTTAAACATTGTAACAGCTTTATAATTAAAATGCAAACACAGGAGTAAAATTAATGTTATTGAATTGAATGCAAGCTTGGGCTGGATAAAGTTCCAAAGACTTTAAAGAGCTTGATATAAGAGTAGGATTTAATTCCAGAAAAAGCTTGATTTTCGTGCTTGCACAGAACATAATACAGACAAAATATTTTTAAAAAGACACAGAAGTCATAAGAAAGAACCAAAGTAATAGCCAACAAATTGCTCTCGTTTCCAGACACTTAAAACATTTGAAATTCTGCCTCTGTCTCCTCCCTTTGTGCCCTCTTCAGCTGTTCTCATTAGCTATGTAACATTATGTCCTCTTACTTTTCTTTCTCTCCCTCTCCCTGGATTCAAGCTCTATTCAATACCATTACGCCTTCATGTAACATATTCAAACTCAGTTCTTCATCTCTCTCTTCACTGCTAAAAGCCATGGTTAACTCTGTTAACTCTAAAGCCAGCAGTCAGAAAACCCTCTAATGGAATACAGAATATTACAGAAAGGCCAAGTGCCACACATTATGCAATGACTGCATGGGTGGTTATTGCAATTATACATGCCACATTGGTATGGGGCATGAATCGATCTAGCATTAACAAGAGGATGATGAACATAATGCTCTAAGAAAGAAGATCACTGCACGTTTAACACAGCCACAGAGTCGCACATGGCCTGCTCTGCATTTATACTTTACAAACTGGCAAGAAGGAAAAAGGAACAAACTAGCAAATGCTGGTGGTTTTTGCTAAAAACCCCTCAAACTGTAAAAGCAGATAGAAAATTTGCAGTAAAAGGTAACAACAATGACCATAAAGCAGCTTGCTGTGCTCATATTAATGATCACCTCTCCTTAGTCAGACACCTGTGCTGTTTGTCCACTCACCATCTACACCAGTATATACTTTAGCAAGGCACATTTCTAGAGATGTCACCCAGAGAACTGACTGAAGAGAAAGCTGGGACTTTTACTTAAAAAGAGTGACATAACCTGTCTTATACACAATTAAGGAGCCTTAATAAAAAAAAACTGTGTGGAGCTTTACATATGCAACACAGAGTTTCACTCCTAATAAAGAAGCCACTAAATCTACATCAGTGGAAAGAAAATATTCACCAAAGTACCAAGCAAACAGGCATACAGAAGTGGTGACATTCTCTTTTCCTTCTCTCCAGACCCACTCTAACACAAAGTTTCCAGCAGGTAGGGCAATTTGACAAAAAAATGGAGTGGGTTGCACAGCCAGGGCCATATTTGAGAAACACTTAATTAGGATGATATGCTGTCCCTGTAGGGGAGCCCCAAATGCTGTCTTTTACCTCTATTATAATGGATTCCTTTGCAAGTGTGGAGACAGAACCCACAGGGGAGAAGTCATAGCTGTCTTGGGGTAGAATGACAATTCTTTTTTAATTTTTTCAGCAAGAAACAGAACTGCATTGGATGGAGATGAAGGATTGTCTCGGGCATTTCTTTTCCAATGCAGACAATGATTAATAAAAGAAAGATGGTATGAATGACTAGTATTACTGCAATTCCTTTTAAGTCACAATATAACTACAGGATCTGGCAATGCTAATTTGCTGCTGGCAACTTTATCCTGGCCTTCTTAGCATGGAGAAAGATGTGTAAGTGCATGCCTGATTCCCAAGTTGTTCTTCACTGAGCAGTTCAAGATGGTCAAAAGAAAAAAATCATACATAAGCCCCTAGAGCATCCTGTTGTGCACTCTGTTCCATTCTGCCCCAATTAAATAACTGAGTCCGTGGTATCGACCATTTGCTTTAATTTCAGATGTAGGCACAGTCATGGCAGCACACCTCTCTAGACTTTCCAGTAATTGATTCTCAGACTGCATTAAGACACACATTTAACACAAGAAAAGCAATGCTGCAGGCGAAAGTGCATCTGCTGACTTTGTCTGCTTGACCTTACAAATGAATTTGATCTCCCTTAGGAGGAGCAGGGGAATAACATCTCTGAGAAGTCAATACTGTTCACCATTGACTCTACTCCACCATTCATTATTTGCTGAACTCTGTAGAAGGGCACTAAGGGCACTACATCAGGGACAAGGACATTGAGTTCCACCCTCAATTTCTGCATGTAACCATAAGCATCAGACTTGACCAAGAGCATCCTTTTACACCTTTCACTACTTCCTACTCCCAACACCAGCAAAACTTCCTGCCTCTACCAGAAGACTCATTTTATTCGTCTGCTTCACATTGCCTTGCAGTTCAGGCCACATCCCCTCATCTCATCAGCATATGTGGCCCAACTTCTCTTACTGTCTGGAATGCCAGAAGCAGCTGCTTAGCTCAAAACACAGCTGCTCTGCACACGGGAAGCAAGAGGAGTCCTATGACCGAACTTTGCTTGGAAACCAGTGGCCAAGGGTCTTCTCACTTCAGCTAACAGGAGCTCCAGAGACACAGATTTCTCTCTCAGGGACTAGTAATGTGACCATCAGCCTCTGCACCCTGCCACACCTCAGGACATAAAGCAGCTCTTTCACTGTGGAGAAGCAAATACTTGACAAATGTTTGTGAAGTGCTCAGCAGGGTTCAAATCCCATCCTGACGGATACTGCTCTATGATACAGCAATGCTCAATGACAGGCAGACCTGCCTTCTTCATCAACAGCTCAGGATGTTTCAGGAGAAAAAGTAAAGAAAGACTGGTTTGTTCCTACAGTAGAAACAGGCAACAAATACTGGCCTTTCAGCATACGCTGTACTTTTAATCTCACAGATTTCCAGAAACACATCATTTGTCCAAATACAAACATATTATACTGTCACTAGCTATTGAACTTCCTCACCTTCTGTGGGCAATTCATCCAAATAAGAACAGAAAACCCCTGGCCAATATAATGAATGACTCACACTACAAACCATAGGGTAAAAGCATGCCACTGGTACCAGAATGTCAGACCTTGTCAATGCTTCATTATTTCCAACGCTGAAAGTTCCTTTTAGATTTCTCTGCCTCTAATTCATGATGAATCTTTGTACCCTTGCCTTCAGTGTCAACAGATCATCACACATTACGGTAGTAATCACTAAAATTATCTTACCTTACTCCACCTTTCACAGATGAAATTCAGCATGTGTATCCAGTTCTTTTTTAATAAAATCTGAAAGACACAAAAAGCACAAATTATTTCTGACTGAATCAATCCATATAAACAGGCTAGTAGTACAGGATATTTTTGGGGGCGGGGGGGGGAGGGGGAGGGGAGGCAGGGCAGTAAGTAATACTTACAGGAACTAAACCCAACTAAAAACCTGTGAAAAAATGCTGAGTGTTAACATTTTATAACATAGCTTCTCTATCATATGAAACAAAATCATTCATTCAGTTACACACCTTCACCTCTTTATTTACATTCAGAGAACAAAGTCTGTATAACTGGGAGGCAGGAAATAACTCTGTAGGATCAAACTTTTTATCTGAAGATCAAAACAAGAACTTATCAAGTAGTATGCCTTCCAGTATAATTTTTAACCTGAAATATCTACCATTTTGCTTCAACAGAGCACGTTAGAAATCTTTGAGTGTGGTACCACAAAAGTGTGCCAAGCCAACAGGTTCCTATGTGGAGAAGATGCTTCTCTATTAAAATGTACACACAGGGCAACCATATAAATACATGCAGTAAGATCAAGAAAGGTAAATCCTTAATTCACAGAAAAATGCAGTCATAGGAAAAGCACTCCTCAAAACATTAAATTCAGGAAGGATTCATACATAAAGTAGTGTTCAAATCTGTGATGCAGTAATCAAGATGCAATTCATCAGCTTACAGCAAAACTAACACAGGAGAACCAGAACTGAAGTAAAAGAAAGAAGTTAAAAAGTACTAAGATAAAACAGCACACTACGGACTAACAAGAACTTCTGCTACCAACTGGGAGCTTATCAGTTGAAAAAAAAACCAGAAGAAGGAAGGCCTTCAAGTCAGATAACAGCCACAAAACGGGAGACACTCCATTAGGGTGTACCAGCCAATGTGCTCCTGCTGCTAGAAGAAGCAGCAGTGTAAGCCAGGAACACTTGCTACAATGAGCTGAACAGCACCCAGCTCAGCTGCAACATGCAGAGAAAGGCTTGTGCAGACAAGGAAGAGCCACCTTCTGCAAAAGCGCTGTTAAACTCAGAAAAGTGGAAGCTGAGGCGAGTTACAGTTTGCTCTTCAGAGATACATAACATGGGCTTTCACCACTGAGGTAAAAAAAAAGTGTTAAGATAAACAGAATGTTAACAAAGTAACGAACATAAGATGAACGATAGCAACAAAAAAAGACAGTGTAGTCAAGGGTAACCTTGTTTTCCATATAATAAAGTGTTATGCCAACGTTAAAACCAGATTTAACAACTCAGGAAACTGCATCCAGCCCTGTGCTTTCATGGACTCATAAGCAATGCATCTAAAATTTCTTGTATAATTATACCTCTTCATAGAAGTGGCCTGCAAAGCAGCTTAGGTTTTGTTCTCTTTTCATTGTCCAAGGTGAAGGCAGAACAAACTTGAGATTCACATCTATGACTGTCAGATGAGAAGTTACAAAGCATTTAATTAACCCTGGCTATTTGTCCTCCATGAGGACAGAGACATCTAACATTATATGGAGCTCTTTTCAGGGTAACTGCGATATGCAAATTATCAGGAAAAAGTAATATACTATTTAAAATCATTTTTATATTGGCAAATTCAGTTGCAAAGTTCCAATTTAATATTCTTTATAACTTCAACTGTATTTATTTAGCATGGTTATTTTTTCTTTTTCCACTCTAAAAGCAGGGCAAATGCTGTGAAAGCTCCTAGATACCATGAAGGCTACTGTCCAGGCAAGTCATGGCCAGTCACACTCACGATCAAGGGCTAATACTGTGGACCTATTACATTAATATCTTGTAACATACTGTACCACCTTCACCTTCAGGACATGTAATATAAAACTTAAACCTGGTCTGTTATTATTTATTTAATTTAAAGGAAGAAACTAAAATGGCAGAGATGATAAAGGAGTCTAAAAGCTCTATTTACAACACTGTGACAAAAACCAGATTAGTTCTGTGGAGACAGGCAAATAATTTTCAACTTTGTGGCTCAGCTTCAAGTATCTGTAAAATAGAGACAGTGTGACCTAGTAACTACATCTTCTTTGCTGCCAAATCATATTCCTAACTTGTTCACTAGCTTCAGCAAGTCACACCCATCTTGCAAAGCAACACTGAGATCGGTGATGTGTTTTAAAATTAGCCCATCAGTGAGATTTAAAAAAAAAAATATTTCAATTTCTGCAGAAAAGGCAAGACCTACCCCTACCAATCCCTCTGCAACTTCTGACCTCCTGCTATGCCCTCCTGCTCTGCACCCCCTTCTGAAAGCAACTTTGGGTTTTCATCTGCATTTCCAGAGGCTGTCTTTAAGTCCTCCTCTTTGACACAACCACAGTTTTTAATTGCACTCTAGTTCTGTTGTACTTTGGTACCTGATTAAGAACTGTCAAAGTGCATCTTTAGCTGTAACAACTAAACTGAATACCAGCAGCATATGCCCAGGTATTACGCTCCCAGAGATACTAATGGCACTTGCAGATGAACAATTCTAACTGGGCACCAATTCAAGCCTTTTTCACCCTACATTGTAAAGCTTTTCAATTATATTGCCCTGTAATAGCAGTAAAACCATAGCAGAGGGTGGTAATATACTACTGTAGACTGCACCAAGGGACCATCTTCTTTACATGTTCTGCCTTCTTTCTCTGGCCTTTTGCATCAAGACAACACAAAAAACACATTCTATTAAAGACTGCAGCATGGTTTTGCTAAATTAAAACCATTCAGAAATTGTTTTGCAATAGATTGATGATGGCAGTTCAAACCTTGGAGCTTGCTGCCAGATTTTAAAAGCCATTCAGATCCTTCACTGTACAGAAATTACATATAGTGAGGCTTTTTCTCTCCCCAATCACTTATAATTGCATCCAGGGTTACCACATAAACTAAGGAGAACGTAATTTCTCCATTAACTCTGCCACACCATTATTCCCAAGTACTGCAGAAAGTGAAGCGCATGACACTATTTTCTGTAGAAAAACATCAGTGTGATAAAAAGCAAACATAAAAATAACAGGGAGTATACATGCTCTCACTGGAAATCCATCACTTTCTCCTCCATGTCCCCTTCTTCCTTCTTTCTGACTCACTGGTTAGCAGCTAAATCATTCCAGAAAGGAAGGCACAACTAACACTTTTCCTTTACAATTAAATGTGGCGTCAACACCTCTGAAGGGTACCTGCAACCCACGACACCAGGTGTGATTTTGTCTATTAGTTAATCATGGAAAAACAGAGCTGCTTGACTGGAGGTTAGCCTTAATAGCTTTTGTCCAGGTTCAGTCCAACAGATGTGCTATTCCCTCAAGAGCTGTGCCAATCTAAACTACTGTCTCCCATTGCCTGTCTTCACTTTTTCCCTCCTTCTGTCTGTCAGCAAAATGGCACATGTTGGTATAACCTAAATATCTTTTAAAAAAATTCCAAACACACCACATTAAAAGCAAATGAAAAATAAAAACAACAACAAAAAAACCTACCGAAAACCAACTCCACCACCCCACCCAACTTCTCTCCAGAATACCTGGACAGAAAAAAAAGAGCAAAACAGAACACTTGGCAAAAGGTACAGTGCAAAACCAAAGCCCTCTAACAAGCTCGGGATGGGGAAGGACTGCTTGCTGATAATACTGGCAAATTTTAGGGAGCAAGAATCTCTGCAGTGGACAAGAAGGTGAGGATGAAACACATGACAGCAGAGCTGCAAACTAATGCTCATTCAAAGAAAGTTGTTAGACCCAGTGGAGCTCAGAAGATATTTCCTGTAAACATATTTTATAGGCTTAAGTTTCCAATAATCAGCCTACAAACAGAGGCAGCATGTTCTTTTTCTAGCAGACAGAAGGTAGAAAATACTGTGTGTCCTGCTGTGCTGTCCGACCTCCTTTGCTGTGGGGCAAATAAAATACTGCATTGTCTAAACTCCCCTGCAACTCTTGCAATACATTATTTCTTGGATTCTTTCTTCTTCATTCCCCATTTTGAAATACCATTTTACAGGAAACAAAGATAAACTCACTTCATTCTAAGCAAATCATTATTGTGATCAACATGGCACCTCTTTTTGCAGTATTTACACAAGATGCTATCACCATTACACCAAAATATACCCTCCAGAAAAAGAGTAAACTTGCCTTGTCTTCATGTCATTTCCCCAGAATTACTTCAGCTTTGCTTGCATTATGTATGCAACCTGCACTGTGCATATTATGTAAACAACATTAAAATTTTATTTATTCTCAACTCCTGGTTGTGAAGAAATAAAATACATGTCTGCAACTCTATCTATCACTTGGTTGTAGCAGTGCTTTAACATTGCTAACACTAGGCTGTGTTCCTGAAGGCGTCACACCTACTCATAAGGCAGAAACACAGGTACAATTTACCTTGCTCTGCACCTGATTTTTATGAAAAGAAAATCACAGAACACAGTAGAACCTCTCCAGGCTGAACACAGAGTCAGAACCCAGAACATGACACAATACTGTCCGTTCCTCAACACTGTCAAACACACACCTCCACAAAGTCAGTCTAGACAAAGAGTGCAAAATGGGAAGCCAGGAAGAGAAGATTACAAAAGACAGTCTCAAGGTCAAAGTGGTTTGCATAAGTAGATCCTGTATTTCATATTCTATTTTACATACTAAAGAGAAGACATGGTTTGATTTCACAAGCATTACTGACCCAACCATCTGCTATGTGTTTATGCAAAAAGATGAGGTGACACCCAGGACCATGGTGCACCAACTGTGAACAATTTTGTAATAGTGTTGATAGTAAATGAACGGTGTCCAGTATCTAAAATTCTTACTCTCTTCTTTAATTTATTCTATCATTGTCACAGTAAGACATGTTTTACCTAGCTACCAAATGCCCACAGTGCCTCTCCCTTTTTTTATCATGGGAGGCAATGTTTTCAAGCAAGATAATACTTCACTGTAAAACTAAACATCCAAGGAACAATGGCTGGAAATTATCTTCATGCAGTGTAACTGATAATTTTCTGAGGATGTTCAGTTTTACACGAATTCCCAAGATGTTGAGACATTAAGATGGGTTTCCTTACTGCACTGACCTTGTAATTGGACCTTACTGCACTGGACCGACCTCATTTTATGAGCCCCCAAATGCAGCCTGAGAGCTCATGTTAGTGGGAACACTGGGTACTCCAGCCATGAAACATACAGTACAATATGGAGAAATCTAGGCTGCATTAATAACTTTTCATATAAATAATCATGTTTACTGTGAAGGCTGTTTTCCAGAAATGCGAATCACAAAGGAACAGGCAAAAAAATGCAAGTTCTAGGGAAGTTGGGAAAGATGTCATACTTCCAAAAAATAAATGCTGCAAACTGTAACATTCTTCTTTCATCAGTTACCACAACCCTCTCAAATGCCTATTTGACACATACCTTCTTAGCAATCTTTTAGATGTCTGCAAATGCTGCTAGTGACAATAAAGCATGGTGCTAGGAAGAAAAAGCTCTTCCCATTTATCCTGGATGCCTTGCTCATGACTGGAAGGGGGATCAAATCTTCACACAAATTGAGTCAAATTATGAGAGTTCTTGTCTCCTACTTATCACAAATATAACACCAGCTAAGCAGATTTTCTCTGGTTAAGTGTTCTGTCCTCCATTTGTCTTTCTGCTAAATTTTACATAAAATTGCTATTTAAAGACACCCTTGATTTTTAAAGAGACAGTTCTTACCTGTGCCAAATATTTTCTAGCCCACAATAAAATCTTACCGGTGGTCCCTTGTGACATTTTGATTTTCCATGAAATTAAAGACTATGGTGATGTTTAGATATCTGAAATATAAATCCCACTAACAAGCACAGAAAAGAACATGCAGTCCTTCTTGAAGTATTAGGAAATATTTTCATCCCAACAAAAGAAGGCAAAGCACTTACAAGGAAGTCAGAACAGAGACAACATGGATGTTGAAGCCAAACCCCTCCCTTCCTCAGATCACACACACACAGACACTGGCAGCCTTCCTTCACTTCCACACATAAAAGGAGCTGTTTCCTCACACTCTCCCTGTGCAAATGGAGGTTTATCCTTCCATGTGCCCAACCAGGCTCCCCCCTCTCACTGCTCTCTGTACCCTGAAGGTGCTCATCTCTTTCCACTATGCCCATGCACTCTGTCTCTCTAACTACATGCCAGCAAAATCTGCCTTTCTTACTATGCATTAGCAAAAGAGCAGTCACTTTTCCAAGCAACTTTCCTGTGTAAAATCAGTTTTCTGTAGAAGTGTCAGCATTATAATATCATGTTCTCATCAGAATCTACAAAGCTATGGGACAATGATCAGAAATCTTCCTTATGCAGGCAAAACCACAAAGGCCACATTCTTCCTGTTACTCACTACCTCCTGTTTACCAAAACACAATTGAAAGTCATCTATTTCTCTCAGGAACAGAGAATAATTTGAGTAACTTTTCCCAGACACCCACATTTGAGAGAGTGTTTATGACAGAAAGAGCTCACTCTAGCCAGCTCAGTTGCATGCACTTTTATGTAATATATTTAGAGCCATGATGCTAATATTTAATTACAGTAATACTAGTGACACAACCTTTTCGTACAAATCCACATATCAAACAGAGCTCAAAAGAGCTCTTCTGACAAGTTTTCCTGAGACAAGAGAGGACACTGTCAACATGGCATTATTTATTTCATGTCCTTGTATGTGCATTATACAAACCAGCATTTTACCATTTTGGTCCATATATCCTCAGGAGAAGCCCTTCCAACTGCTTGACAGAAATAACAGTGAAGCCTGGAAAAAAAAAAATCTTATCCTGTAAAGTCAGACCTCTCGTGTCTATTTCTGAAATGCAACAGAAGAAATCTTTCACAGCAGTCTGTATTTCAGGAATCTGGGACTTATAATACATTCACCCATCACATACAGGAAATTGGATGAAGTTATTGGCATTTAGTGCAATCTAGAATATTGCAGTGCTGTCTTTATTTTTTTTTAACAGCAGACTCCATGCTCTGTTATTCACCTCTGCCTGTAGCTGCTTTCTCATCTGGCACTAACAAGTATTTATCTAAAAAGTAATTTTGAATTAAGGATCACGAACCCGCTCCCTTTAAACTGCGTTTCACCTGAACACAGAAGGTCAATTCATACTTACGCGAGACATCAAACCTACCAGTTGGGTGCTGTTTATTTAAGCTCACGAAGACGAGTCAGAGGTACTCTGCTGCTTTAAAGGCAAAGCATCAATTTGAAATGAAAACTGAGCTAATCCCAGATTTCTGCATCCCTATAAAATACAAGGACAACTCTGCACAGAAATAACATGCCATCATAATCCAGGCCATAGCCTCATTTAACCAGAGCAAAATGAACTATCCTCATCCTCACTGGCTCTGACTCCAGAGCACGACAGGGGGACTACAGTCATGAAGTCGAGTGAAAACCCCGACCCTGAAGGCAAATGAAAGGACCATCATTGTTATCCTCAGAGTATAGGCCGTACCATTCACTCTTTATTTAAACTAGCATAAGCTTCAAAATACACAAAGGTTTAAACACACAAAAAATGAGTGACTTTTTCTGCCTGTTGCAAAAGCTGGTGCAACACAATGAGCTGGGAGCCCCTCTAATAGTTGAGGCCTTCCAGGGCAACAGGATGTGCTCACCACCTCCCTCTGTGTCCCCCTGCTTGAACCGCTCCAGGATTAAGTGAAGAGCTTTTCAGGACACACCACAAACAAGGATTTAACAACTCTTTCCCCCTCCTCTTTAAAACCAGGCAAAAAATCTAATTCCTATAAGAAGTCTTCATCAGAAAACAGCCAAAGGGCCAAGGAGATGCCCTCTAGATGCTTATACTTATACAAGAACCCAAAATAACTTGTGTAAAAATTGTCATCTCTAAAAATTACAGAAATAAAAAGAGGAGTTCTCCAACAAACAAGATGATCCAGTACTGCAAACGTTGCTATTCATACTGCTCACATGCAAGGATTTTATTCCAACAGAACTCGAGTTTACATGGGTTTATTTTAAACATGCAAAAAAAGAGAAACAAAAACTTGTAAAAAAACCCTAATTCCTACAATTTTCCCCTCCCTCCATTTCAAGTTCCTATTTGAAAACAGAAATGCTGTGATGTTCTCTGACAAGGATGTACTACACAAACACCAAGATGCTGCTTTTTCATATACTGCAGAGTCCTTTATCAGGAAGTCTAATGTTAAACAGCATACCACCACAGAAAATATGGCCATTTTTTCAGTATTTTCTGGGGAAAAAATATAGATCCTTATTCAGTGCATGAGCCATCTTCTACTCTGTATAAATTCAGCTTCTGATACAGCAGTGGTCCAATTTGGGTTGATCATTAGCTAAAATGATATAAATGTAATACAATAAAAATATCACTCAAATATGACTCACATAAATTAAATTAATTGCAAGGACAGGATTGGATTCCCCTAAGTTCTTCATCAGGCAAGGCTAGTTATAAATCATTGCTAATGCAGCTTTTGTGTAAAATAGGAGAGTAAGTGCTTCCTCCCACGAAAGAATTTTGGAGAAATGCTTTATTTTTTCTGGGGTCCTCATTTCTCTATGTACTACCCACAGCACCAGCTCTGTTTCCTGCAGCCATTTCCTGCTGTCATGGCAGGGAGACGTAGAACAACATGCCCAAGGACGATGCCACTGTCTGTTCTGAAACTCCTGCTCAAGGACTGAGAGAGCAGAACACGTAAGAGATCAGAATTAATCCAGCAGCTGCCAGGAAGGCTGACAAATGGCTCAAAGTAACACAGAGCATGGCAACAAAAGAAGCCACCAAAAAAAAAAAAGCAGGAGGTTTTACAATGGAAGAAACAAATAAAGGACAGCCTTAACACCCTACCTGTTGTTTGGAACACAAGCAGCACAAGGAGCAAAAGGGAAGTGCTGAATTACATGAGCTTTGTGGCATTCAAGGCTTTCCTAGCTGGAAAACCTACCAAGGGGAGAGAATCCACACCTGAGCAGCTGAAGTGAGAATCAAAAAGGGGGTTTAAATTTCAGCAGGAAGTTCACAAAAGCTTAAGAGAAGGCAAAAATAACAAAGCATGGCTCAGTAGTAATGCAGAGATGAGAAAAAAAGCTCTGATATCCTGTAGGTTAGGAACAGGAGGGGAGAACAGAAAGCTGGGATCTTCTCTTTGGGTTTACAGAAAAAAAAAGGCCAAGGATATCATGAACTCTCACAATTCAAGTCCTGACAAAAGCATCAGTGAAATAATGCAAATAGCCTCTGCCACTTGTTACCTTTGCAGCCTAATACAAAGCTATCTTAAGGTAACAAACCCCAACTTTCAGGTTGCCTAGAGAGCAGATTTTGACAAGCCCTGTTATACTTATTGCAAAATCCCTCCATAGAAGGATCAAATGCACCTGGTTCCTTTGCACTTAACACAGATATAATGTACCTAAATGCATACTTAAAGGCAACTGTTTAAGCAAAATTCTGACACAATCTTAAATAAAAGTAATTAAGATACAAATCAGTGGAAAAATTTAGACTGTAAAAAATGTTTTATTTCTACTTGTTTGGATCTGGGAGGAGAAGGAGACTGTCACATGCCAGAACTTTGTTAGTGAACAGTCCCAAAACCAACCCTAACACTGTTTAAACTAGTTTGCATTTATAATGCTGTAACTTGAGAAATATTTAATATCAGAAACACAAGTCATAAAAATTAGTCAACAAAATTTTTCCCTTGGGATTTGGGCATCCATGACAGACATTGTTTTAAACGCTCCTCTCACACTGTAGTTTTCCAAGTTGGATGTCACCAGAAGTATAAAGATGCTACAAATGCACTAACAGACCTTACATTCCATTTTATTAAGAAAATGAATCTATTATAAAAGCTAGAGTAACACCAAATCTGGTTAATTCATAGCAATGAAAACACTGTCCATCAGTAAATGCTATAAACTAGCAAATAGAAGAAGAACCTAAAGTATGCTGTCATTTTTAAATACCATTATTATGTCACTGTAATTCTTCCAGAAAAGATGACAGTTGTCCCCTTTATGCAAATTCTACATGGAAACGAGTGGTAATTTCAAGTACCTGAAAGCAATCTAGGAAATGACCAGGTTTTGAAAATACCCTCATTCTGAAAACAAACACAAGTGATCTGGCTCCCTTATTACTGAAAGCAACTGCCAACCTCACTGTACTTTAAAAGGATACGGCTTTGCAAATACAAAATAAGTAGGGGGGTAAAAAAGAGGAGAAAAGAAAAAAATAAATTAAGATAAAATTCAGTACTGCGGCCCAAAACCAGAATCCCTAGCTTATAAAATCTCTTGTGGGGAATATAGCAAATGCTCAAGACCCAGAGGATTCTACAAGAGTGTAATAAGCGATACCAGGCTAACCTACATTAAAATTATAGCACTAAAGTGAGTAAAATAGCAGTAAAGCCACTATAAACAAATATTACACCTACTCTGCATATATCAACACTAACTAGAATATGTCTCATTTTTCTGCATATTACTAATTGCCAGAACATTACATATGTGCTTTTAGTAGCACAATGTGAAAATCACCCCAATGTCTGGAAGTACCACTTATAGTATTTGAAGAAACTGTTTACATCCAGGCACTGCACAGATCACATGCACAGTCACAGCCTGAATGCTGAAGGCAAAACAACACCGTGACTCTAAAGGTAAACAATTATTTTGCTACCTCAAATACAACTGCTTTTTTTATTCTATTGACACAGAAATTCATTAAGCAAGAACTAGAGAACTGCAGCACTCTCCAAAGACCAGACAGCTGCTTAAAAACTACTTGTTTTCCTTGCCCTACTGTCCAGCAGGACTGTTTCTTCAAAAGAGGTCTTCTGTCCTTAACATGGCTGCCATGCCTTACATAACATCAATGAATGAGAAAGTAGTTATTTAGTTTCCTAGGATGCACACTGCCCATTAGCCATATGATTCTCCATATGGCGCAGCAAACAGTCCAGACAAAGCTTTGCAGTAACGCAGCTCCAAAGATCAGCATCCTCTGAGGATAACAGCAACAGCAATTCAGACTTCACAAGCTCCAAATTCCCTTTGGTATGTATTTAAATAAACAGGCATTCTTACCTTAAGAAAGCAATACTAATAATTATAGCGGTGCTCAGTAGAGCCTCCTCTGTTTCATCTGTGCTTGTAAAAATGAATCTTGGTGCAACTGTCTGCTGCAGCAGGTAATCAATAATATAACCTGCTTCTTCTGTTGCCAGAGCCGCTCCATCTGAACACTAGCTAACGTGAACACTGTCAGTGTGAGTCATACCAGTGACTCAGAGCAGATGCAGAGCTGCAGGAGGAGTTTAAGTTTCAAGGCTGCCTCTCGCTCCAGCTCCCTGTCACACAGGCACTCACTGCCTGCCTGTGTCTCTGTGTGTGCCTGCAGACTGCCCCAGAAGTTGGATTTTATCCTCTGCATAATCTTGGAGAGTTGAGCAGTTTGTTTGTTTGTTTGGGGGTTTGTGTTTTTCCCCCCAGAATAGCAATTCTGCTTCTTCACCACAAATATATTTGTCAGGAATGCAAGATCTTGCTCTGCAGACCAAGTGAATACCATGGTATGGCAGGTGATGCACTACTACAAGACACACGTGGGCTCACATATCTCGTCAAGAATAGAGGCAGAACTCAAAAAAGCCAGGAAAGAGTGTAAAATGAAAGTATTGAGTCTGGGCAATATCCATTTATTCATGACAACTTCATAGCAGAGTGTCTGATTTCATTAAGTACTCTGGGCATGGCAAATTTAGTCTCAAACATGAGCCTGATTTCATTAAGTACTCTGGGCATGGCAAATTTAGTCTCAAATGCAGTGACATGAGAGAACTGTAGGAAGGACTGTAAGAAGGGATGCACATGAGCAGAAATGCTGTGTGCCTGCCACCACTTTAGCAGGGAAAAGAGCCTATAGGAAAACAGAATAGCTGCATTATAAACAGGAACAGTGCATTTGGGCTTAGGGTCGAGTTCTGGCAGCTGCCCCCACAGGTATCCATCTCACCAGGCACTAATAGCCCAGTCAAAGAAGCATTTTGAACATGTATTTATTTCCCAGGCCTGCCAGACTCCCCACCATGAACAAGCGAGAACAGGCACCATGAAGCCAAAGTTAGGCACTTAATGTTGGACACTTGATATACATTGCTGTACTGATCCCACTTATTTCTGAAAGGCACATTGTACTAAGCAGTTGCAGTATTTAACAGATTCAGCCCTCAAGAGAGATGAAGCCATCTAGTACTGAGCCATCAGGTTAAGTACATGGAAGCAAATTAGAGTGGGATGAATCAAGCAAGTATTGTCAAAAGAAGATGCTGGCTGAAGGAACAATGCCACTAAAATGCAGAGACCTCCTAAACAGCCACTCACATAAACATCCCAGATAGTCTGGGGAAAAAACACTTGGTTCATGTCAAAGCATTTACAGCTGAACATTTTCCCTCATACTTAGCAAATGTCCAGTTGGCTATCACCCAGCTAAACAGATTTGTGTTGAAATTTCTCATGGAAAGGCTAATATCAAAGCATAACTTTCATGGGTCTGTGCGTTTTGTCATTTTAAAGAATTCATTCTCTTTCAAAGCCCAGTAAAATTAAAGGTACCACTGCCCATTCAATGCAAGTATGTGTGCAGCACTCTTCAGTACTGTATCTGGCTGTTAAAACTGCTGAATAAACTTTGTGCTACTGACGACAAATGTTTACTCCATGTCTCTCAAAGCAGCCAAGAACACTGCCTTGGCACGGATCAAGAGATGAGAAGGAATCAAGTTGAGCAAAACAATTCTTGAAGCATGGTCATGGAGACAGCATCAACAAGGGGGATATAGAATAGCTGGTATCTATGATGATACACTGAATTAAATTCTTTCCCCTACAACCATTAGTATTCTACCACTTGGAAAATCTTCTGTTGAATCCCATCCTTTCCCCCAATTTACTAATGACAGTGAATATTTCCTCCTGTTAAGCTTCCAAGGCTTTATTTTTGTGTTTTAAATGCTTGAATAGGTGAAAGAATGCTAAAACCCACAGCATACCAGGGAAAAAACCAAAACACAAGAAAACCACAACAGCAGCAACAAAAAACCAAACCAAGACCCTTGGGATTTTAATCAGGAAAACTAACATGGTCCAAATGACATCTATGACACAGGCAGAGAAGAAGACAAAACTGGATGATACTTCACACGTCTGGGGGTTTGGAAGATGGTAATTTGTTTTTTCTTGGGAGGTGGGGAGTTGTGGTTTTTGTCTCCTTTAAAATATATGGCATGCAGTTGTATATCTACATTCAATTTTGTGCTGCTGTCCAGCTAAGAGCCAAGATTTGGATCAAAGCTGACTCAAAGAAAAGAGCTGTTAAAGGCCTCAAAGGGATAAAGCACACCAAGAGTGAGCACCCACTGTGTAAAATGCATGTACTTGCCTCAGCTGCAAATGACCTCATCTACAAATCAGATGTGATTTAGCTGCTGTAGGCAGCAGTTTCCTGTTGTTTAATTGATAAGTCTTTTTTGCTGGACATTCTGAAATAGAAAGGGGTTGGGCCAGGGGTTGAAAAGTGGGAAAACCTGAAGCTTCTTACCCCAGCCAAAGTGAATATACACAGATGTGGATGAAATCTTGACCAGAAATTTAGCACAGCTTTCTGAACTAAACACTGCTGGAAGAGATTCTGCATTAAGAGGCAGTGTAGACTATTATACACTCTTTACATTCTACAGATAATGTTTTTTCCTTACTCACCTTTAGGTAGCAAGCAAGAAAAGGCTTTTCTCTAGTACCTATTCAGCATGGTACCAGGCTCAAGAATCTTGTTCTTCCTTATCACCTCCCTGTCTCCAGGAATTAATTTGTTTGGAATTATTTTTAAAGTCATTATTAAGCCAGTGATGGTGGAAGTGGTTTCCCACAGCCTATTCCAGATTGTCAGATTTCTTATTAACCTGCTTTCTCATGAAAGCTCAGATTGTCCTCACCAAGAACATGAACCTCTAATCCTGTTTCTGAGCCTTATTCTTCTTAGGTTATAATGTCTGGGGGTGGGGAGGGAATGGAAAAAAAAACAAAACAAAAAACAACCATTCATTTTCTTCAAGGACAGACCTGGCTCCTGATGCAGCAGGGCAACTGAAGCAGATTGAGGACCACTGCCAATATCCACAGTGCCTCCTTTCACCCTCACCCTCCTAGCTTTCCAATCATCTTTCCAACAGCTACATTCTCTCATGCATCCTAATGTTTCATAATCTTATTTTTCTGAGTCCTGTGTAAAGGTAAGAGTTCAGAGACACTAACTTTTGAGGAGCACTGACACATTTTCAAGAGGAAAAGCAGAGCTAATTTCCTGAACAGGCTTATACTCTTTTATCATTGACATGGGCACTAAAATACTTTCCAAAGTACCAGTGAGCAGCCACATGTGGAAGTGAGCACCATGCACACACACAGTAGAAGACACTCACTGCAAAAGGCGCATGTATTCTGAAAATACATATGGGCAAAAATTTGGGAAGATGAGTATTTTTTGCATTATCTTACAAACACAGCTAACTGACTTGACATATGTCCACAGAAAAATGCAGAAACTAGATCTCGGTGTCTTGCTTATTAGACTATCAGACTTCCCTTTCGATGCATCTCACTAGCAGGTTCCTTTCTTCCATCTAATTACCTTTCAAGGGTATTTTGATATGCCATGACAAAAGCACTGTTTGCTTCTCAGGAAAATTAAGACTCCTGCTGGGAAAAGTGTCAGAACCAGAACCTTTACCATGCACAGACAATGAACGGAGAACACATGAGAGCAGATCTTTAGTGACTGGGTATGGGGAGAGGGATGAGGATGATGCACTTACCACAGTTATCTTAAGATTTCTGAAGATGAATAACAGGACACACTGTAGCAGTTGAACTTTTTACCTTCACTACATCATCCACCACTTGGTAGCATCTTGCAGTCCTCTCTAAAAAGCAAAGCAACCCACAAGAGGCTGTGGGAAACCGTTTCTTGCACACAAGTACATCTCTTCACTGAGACCACCTCCTCAAGCTACTGCTATAGCTGTGACCCACGTAAAATGTATTTTTTAGTACTCCCTAACAATCCAAAGCTACATAGACTGCAATGGAAGAGACAACAAAGTTACAAGCTGCCAGTAACACAATGCATGCAGATCTCGCAGATCTCAGAGGGAACTACTTCTGCAAATCCAGTGAAAATGCAAAAGACAACCTAAATGCCCATTTCCCCTTAATTGTCTTTTATCACCAGATGAAACAACAAACTGCAGAGACGAAGATCAGAGAAATCAGCCAAAACAAGACAAGGACAATATATCTCATAGCAACAAAGATGTACTGACCAGATGAGAGACTGGCTTACAGACACTGCTGTGGCTCCTGCATATACAGACAACCACACATTGCAAAGGCTTGCTTGGGTAAGGAGGACTCTCCAGATTGCTCTTGATGTCAGCACACTGTCAGCTGATCTTTTGGCAACCGGCCTGCTCACATCTATCCACTTCTGCTCTCTTTTTCTCTCTAATGCTAACATCTGCCCATGTTTTGCATTGACAGAAAAGGTCAGCAAGACCCTAATGACACATTAAACCTGATAATCAAGCAATGCACCATTGATAATTACTGTGTGCCTGCTCTCATTCTGCTTATATTCAGAACTCAGCTTTTTCCTAAAAAAATCCCCACATAGGGCAAGTGCAGAAGAATCCATAATCTCAAATCTTACATACGTGCCATAGATTCAGTTTGGATAACAGAGAAAGTATGCCAGAGCACACCCAGTCTCTCCAGGCTTCCAAGAACATTAAAATCTGTTCTATCAATACAGCCACAAATTCCTTATTCCAAACAATCTTTATTTTTCTATACAATGCACAACTACCCCTCTGTTGCAAACCAGCCTGCTCATTTTCTGCATTCATACAATCACTTCAATTGAATATTGACCTGTGAATCCTAAGAAAAGAGACACCCAAACAAACCCAGGCATAAACTCATTTTGAGGCAAGCCTGTCTGACTTAAACATCACAATTCTTCACATTGTCTAACAAAATTCTATACTCTGATGGATATTCTCTAAATCCACACATTTTGCTCATTCAATATACTCTAAATATTTTCAAACTGAAGTTCTTTCTGTTGTCTCCACAATGCAGGACTTGCAGATCTCATGCTGGTAACCTGTGACTGGTAGATTCTTCAAATGCCTCAGAAAGAACAATTGTCAGTGCTGGAGAAAGTGGATGCAAAGACTTACTGTTTTCCCAGTACCATCTGCTGCACTGGGGAAAACAAACCAAAACCCTGTAAGACTGAATGCACAGCTGAACATTTTTGATGACTATTCCTGCAGTATTTGCTATAAAATTTACTCCTCATTTCCACAAAGAAAGAGCAGCTGTAATGAGAGATTTCTGTGGTTGCACAATAGATTTCTAATGCTTTGTGCTGTCTTCCCAACTCATCTGCAGTCTTTTGCAAGTTAACCAGTCCCTATTTTCAGCAGGGATATCATCTTTCGATAGGTTCTTAATTAGTAAGGCCATGAAAAATAACTGCCTATTTAACATGTTTACAGGCCTCATTCTCTTATTCCTATTTTTGTCATTCTTTGCCTCCATTGTACAAAAAAAAAAGTCCTGCTCTTAGTACAGCGTAATACAGCACTTCACAAAATGCCAAGAGGGTCCCCAAATGTAAGTTGATCAGTAAAAAAAAAATAATTAAAGGCCACAGGGTTAAACCATTTTTCTTCCTTCTCAAAATTCTTTATTCCTTCTTTCAAAAGAAGAAATTATTAGAGATATTAGAAAACAATACAATCATAAAGAGTTATCTGCAAGCTCACAACTTTTAAGTCATTATGTATTTGTAGTACACAGGAAATTATTCTCCAGATTAATGCCACCAAATAATCAATGGGACCAAAGACTAAGGTACTGTACACAGAGTATCCAGCAGGGAACCCAAGGTGGAAAAGCTTATTAAAAGTGTTGTTAATGGAAGTGTTTCTTTCATGATTAATTTAAATTTTGACATTCAGAACTTAATTGATTTGAGATCATTTGGGATTTTTCCTAAAATGAGGTCACAGAAAAAGCTCACTAAAAGTAGCACTGTGGTGTTCCTAATGGGATTTCAAAAAATCTTTAAGTCAAAGGCTACATGTCTTATTCTAAGAACAGTCAATTCTAAACCAGCAAACCTACAGAGACGGTAAAAGTAGGCAAGTAACAATGATTTTTAAAAAGAATAGATTCAGACTCTCCTTATTAAATGAACTATTTTCTTTTCTGGCAGGTACATAAAAATACAGACCCCAAAGAGACCCACCAGTTATAACACATTTTTCCATGTATCTGTTGGAAGAACAGATGATATATCAGTGCTTTGATGTGTTTCTGCTTTTCTTCTCAATGAGCTTCACTTGCTTATGTATAATCCATAAACATGCATTAATATATTGCTGTATGTTTAGAATATTTTCACTTTCTAGTAGAGCAAAAGGCCTCTGGCATGGGATGGCATGGTGACTAAGGTCAGACCAAAGATTACAGACATTTGCATCATACAGTGTTTTGGGAAAACACCAAGTCCTTGAATTTTATTTTAACATACAACCTCTTGTTTATAGTCAAACTGCACCGATCTAAACTGGTAAGATTACATTATCTTTTTATATTAAAAAGACAATAAAACAAGTATTTTCTATCAACTTTCTCTCTCCCATTTCCACCTCCTTCTAATTCTGTGATGTACTTCAGCTCTTTGGAATTGATGGCTGCTCCTGCACCTGCCTGATGATGGTCACAGCCCACAGGTCCTGCCACTCCGCACCCCTGGGAGCTGCAGCTGTCCTTTCACACCTGGCTGGGTCACAGAACCAAGGCTTCCTTCACACACAGATTAGTTTGGTGAAAAGGACAGGTCTGTTGGCATGCATTTTGCATCTGAGACAACCAAGGATAGAGAAAAAGCATGCACCTGGAGATGAGGTCATGTTATCCTCATTACTTGCTCTCTAGATTACCACACAGCTTTTAACCCAAACTAGAGGAAGGCTGGTTTTCCTTCTCCCAGCTCATTTTACGTGTTTCTGGGGGGCAAGGTGTGGGACTGGATGGCTGGGTCTTGTTGTTTTGGTTTTTTTTTTCAAATGGAAGAATGAAGCAGATTGAGTCTGAGGCTCAGAGGTACAAGTTTCTAGGGCCCACCTGACTGAGCTGGTAATACTTGTATTCATTACTTGCCTGACATTTTGCACAGTCTTGGGAACTGAATCTTAAGATCTAATTAGTGCATTTAATATTGGACAAGCTTTCTTTAGAGTATTATTAAATAATTCTAGGATAATGCTTAGTTTTGGAAGGAAGATATCCATTCATCTCCATCCACATCTTGTGAAGTTGACTCTAGTCAACTAGTTGACTCTAGTCAATGCACAAATGCACAAATATTTCAAAGAACTATTTAATAAATGACAGTCACATTCCTATAAAGTTGCACTCCAAACTACATTCATTTTTGCAAGGTGAGGATTTCAAAAATTCATTAAATCATTTTAGAGACAAAGAAGACTAACAGAAAAAACCTGGCTTTAAACACAAAACCACCAGTACAAGTCAGCAAGAGCCACAAAGACAGGTAGCATGAAAATATTTCATCAATTGCTATATTCCAAAATAGCATTAATTCTCTGATAATTTCTCTTGGGAAAAACAATTCTAATAACCCTCCATGCAAGGCCTTCTGAAACAGAGTACAGTAAATTAACATTTGCTGATTATATGAACAGTGAACAGAGACAGCAAGCTGAGCAAAGAGGAAGAACACAGAGCATGCAAACTGTGTGTTCCACACCCATAACTGTGGAAGGACTCTTAAAATACACAGGCAGTAATTCAATATTACACCTGTAGTTAAGATGAAAAAGGAAACAGAAACATTAAAATGAAAGACAAGTAAAAGCTATCCTCACATTAAACTAGTTTCAAAAGTATGGGTGTATTTTTTTTTTTTTTTACAGTGGGTCTAAAATAGGGTAAGATTTAAGCAGCACCTGTTTTGGGCAGAGCTTCTAAATAATCTGCCTTTTTTAGGAATTCATATAATAGATTGAAACCACATAAACACTGGCTAAACACTGTTTTAAAAGAACTTGACACTTTGTCAAGCTTATATAAATAAGCTAAAAATTTATTTTTATAGACTGTAATAGGTAGTCAACACAAGTCTTTTTCATCTACAAAAATAGAGCATATTTCTTCAACCTGCTCTCTCCCCCCAAGAGAGAAACTGAAGCAATCAGCATGAAACTGGTAGCAATCAGCACCTATATAAAAAAATGAAAAGGAAATAATAATTTTTTACTTGCATAGAAAAGAAATCCACATGGGAAAGCAACATATTTTTGGTATCTTACTTCTGATCTTTTAGTTTGTTTGCCTTTAAGAGAATTTTCAGGTCTATTACTCCATGTGCAAACTCCTGTAATTTAGATACTAAAAAGACGAAATTGTTAGACTTAAGTTTTTCATTGAAAAATGTCCCATTAAGGAAAAAAAAAGGGAAAGGAAAAAGTGGGAACTCAAAATACTTCATTAAAGAAACAAGTCTATTTATTCCTCCTACAGCTGCAGCCTGCTAAACATGAATAAAGGAATATTTAAGTACAGAAGCTAAAAAGTCATGCCTTAAAATTCTTCAATGCCTCTCGTCACTTCAACAGGTTGAAAAAGACTACAATTCATGCTTATATGCAATGTGGAGGATGAATAGACTGCATTAACAAGAATGTCCAGGAGAGTCAGAAAATGCAATGCATTCTCTACTCTCTCAGCAAGAAGACAGAGTGCAATTCAGAGCACCTAAGCTAAGCAGGAGCTATGCTAACTTAGATGCTGTCAGGAATCACCTCTATAAAGGCAATTGCTTCCCTCTAAAACCACAGAAGGAATGAAGTCTGCTGGTGCTAATATGCCCCAGTCAGGCCTACCAACAAATAAAAAATTACGCAGTAGACATACAGAAATGCTGCAGTGGATTAAGTCAAATAACTATCCAGTAGAAGCAGAGCTCAAAATAGAAAATAGATGGGAACAATCTCTGATGAGATTTTGTACAAGATAATATAAGAAACCAGGGAAATGTCAGAGCAGGGGAATGAAGACTCTCAGCAAGGCAAAGATCAATGTTACCATCAACAGGATACACACCAACCTCAGAGCAGTTCTTAGCATATGGTCTCGAAAGGAGAGAAGTCAACAGCACTGTGATGGCTCACTAATTGGCCAAACCGGATTAGAGAGCAGGAAACTGAGCAGTGATGGCCAAAGTGCACAGCAAGTCATCTTAGGGGAAAGTGTGGCAGGGCAGGAAAAACAGCACAGTTAACTCTGATGGAGAAAGATGCAAAGAGGTGGATTCAGGACAGGAGGAACTCAGGCAGAGACAGGCACACATTTCCCCAGGCAAGAGTGAGCTGACTGATTGACAGGCTGCTCAGAATAAAGAGAGATGCTTGTGGAAGCTGAGACAGTAAAGGAGAGAGTGGAGACAAAAGGACCTGGGAAGAGATCATCAGGAAAGCTTCACAGAAGTCTTATTTGGCAACAAAAACACTGTTTGCTAATTCTCTGTGGAAAAAGACCCAAACTTTTTCAGGTCTGTCTCTTGTTCTGAATTTAAGCAGAAGGTAACTATATGAATTTAGGCTGTACTTAATGATGCTCCTTGACAGCATCAAGGCCTCTTCCACTGACATAGCTGTATAGAAGCTGTAGAGAGCTCCTCACCATGAAGAGCTCTATAGGTTTCAGTCTGAAAAAAGGTTCAATTACATTTTCTGATGAACATAATACTCCCTGAAATTTTGGGTCTGACTGTCAGGAAACCAAGTGAGACACTAAACCAATAAAGCTTATTTAGTCAGAGGCTTCAAAAGTAACTCACTTCCTTGGTAAAGGGGACTAACCATTTACCAGGAGGCAACAACTTCTTACATCAAAGCAGTGCTACTTCACATGAAGTATTTAAGGTCTGCTTAGCCTCTTTAATGCAATAAAGACATAATACTGAATAAAGGGAAAGAAATACCATGCAAGTTTGCAGTGCTTCAATCAGAAATTCCTGGCTGGGCATTCACCAGTCCTCAAAGGTTTGGCTCCTGAAGCTGCAATATGGAGTTATGTAAGTCCCCCAGGATTTCTGAGCATGCTGGAGCACAGTTACATAAACCACATGACAGGCTGAGCTTGGATGCTGTTTTGGACCACCCATCCCTGAAACTCCTGGCCTTTTGGCTTGTGACAGAAACACTCTTTTAATGTCTGCACAGCTTTCTCCAAGTGTTGCTTTGCAGATTGGCACTACTGCCATTTTTCAGAATTATGTGATACCAACAAAAAAAGCCAACAAGAAGAAAAATACCAGTGACTCTAGAAGAACTGCTGTGCAGAGCCTCCACATGATATTCTACTGCATGGGTTTCAGGCCTGGAAAGGTACTGTGGCAAGTGTGGCCTCTAATACTGTAGAAGCCACACAGAAAAAAAAGGAAAAATAGTACTGCAAGTTTAACCTTTCTGCGAAACTCTGTTATCAACACCCTGAAATCTACAACAAAGCCATCTGCAGCAGTTACCTTTTATTGTCCTCTTTAAGTCCACACACTAGTTTTTGTACTTTGAGCAGCTAGTTAGTATAGGGTCTTCTTGAAGAGCTGGATGTCAAATACAGGAGGAGAGGGTAACTAAGAGGATGGCTTTTTTACCTCTTGGAAGTTGTGGGGGCTGCTCATCCTTTTTCCTCCAAAATGTGCTACTCATCATTTTTCTCTTAAGTACAAAGAACACTGAAGGAAGGTGTAAATAGGCAGTTCTATGGTACTGCAGTCTCAGCCTAGTTTCAAAAAACATTAATAGCTGAACTACAAGACAAACCTGGCTTAAATGCAGCATGGTGGAGAATAACAGCACCAGCAGAATGAAATGCTGTCTTTAGCTCACATAACACTCAACATACCCCAATTTGTGTACCAAAGACCAACCCTAGTTTTTCAAAGTAGCATAAAATTAATCCCAGCAAGACATGGGGGATAGCATCCTTCGTATTCAATTAGGGAGAGCAACTAAGAGCAGCTGGTGCAGAGCAGCATGTCTTCAAGCTAATCTCTAAACTGTTATCAAGTCCCAGAGTGATCCTACTATCATCTGCAAGCATAAAAATGAGACAATTCAGGAAATTACTGTTAGTCCTTTTTCTCTTTCTCAGTCTTTCAAGACTGAGAGCTAACAATTCTAATAAGAAAGAAAAAAAAAAAAAAAATAATTTTTCATATAAGTAATTAGGCTGGTAGGTCTTATTTTAGACAGAGATTACCCAGTTAAACATCCAAAAAATTTTCCATCTCTTAGGTATTTTTTTATCCCATTGCCTGTTTGAACAAACACAATACAATCTATTTTTGCACTGTACGATCACCATGGGTGCTAAAGGATGAGACTTGTACACTTGGGGCTAGTTAAAGGTAATGTCAACACTTATGCACACATGCACCATAATCAAGCACTTATCTTTCTTTGCAGGTGAAAACACAAAATTAGTCAGTAAATTAGTTTTTGTAGTAATTTTGCACTATTTTCTCAAGTCTATCTGCTTTGTCACCCTTCGAATTATTAAAACAGTGTTGCCACAAAATCATTCAGAGTGAATTATCTGCTTGAAAAATATCCCTATAGACAGGTGTAATTTTTAAAGTTAAAGTAGGAACAGTTTTCTCCTGGCATTCTTTTAAGCAACATAAAATTTGGAACTCTTACAACTGTTGTATCTAAACAACATAAAAGAAGTAACTCTTGTATTTATGAGAAATCCTTGAATATATTTCTCAAAAAATGTCACTGAAAACATGAAGCTACATAGATAGATAATAAATACATAGATAATAATACATAGATAATAAAACCTGAATCTCTTCAGGATAAGTTCAGCAAATACTTTAAGAGGACAGTATAGAGGTACAGGCCTACCCATCTTACTGCACATGCTCATCCACATCTGGCTCAATTCCACATGGAGAAACCGAAGATCAAACCAAGGAAAAGCATGTTTTGCAAAGAAAATTAAGGCAAAAAAAACCCCACCTTATGATAAAAATACTGCGAGAAGCATAAGGTAGACAAGATACACTATATACATCCATAGATGCTTTAAAACTTCTGACTCTGCCCCAGCCTTGGGGCAACATAATAACAGAGAGTGTATCAGGAATTATAAACTCTGTGATATTCAATGTTTTCCTCAAATTCCCAATTGCTAACATTGCAAGACTTGGCAAAAGTCTAAGATCTGACCCTTAAAATTAAGTAACCATCACTGCAAACCTCTACTCTTTTGTGTTTTAGTCGAGGGAACTTTGAAGACCTGAACCATCAAAGTTCAAGTGAAAGAGCACTATTACAAGGACTTCCACCTCAGGGTTATTTGAAACCTCATCAATGTTTACAACTAGCTTGAATAATGAGTTTTGACCACTGGAGGGGTACCTGCACCCAATTACAGTCGCTTGGACTGGAATACTGCAGAAATATTTAGACCAGGTTCAAGCAGCAAAAAGAAGGATGCATGTCGGCACAAAAGACAAAAAAAAGTATGCTGGTTCCCTCCAGATTGACCGTACTTTTCTCTCAAAAGAACAGTACCAATGTGAGACTTTCCTCTAAAAAGACAAAGGCATCCATCTTCTGTCCATTGCTACATTACAGGGTACTGTCTACCCAATTACGCCTGCCATATGGCTCTATAGTCATAGATCCACAAGCAAAGCAGCAAAGCCACTTCCCCTTCTCCCTCTAGTAAACCCTTTCAATTGTTTTTTTAAAAATGCTCAAGGACAAAGTAGCTGTCCCTATGGTTGTAGGTAATTTCTTTAACAGAAGTTATTTAAAACATCGACTCCAGTCAGATAACTAACTTCCTGTTCTACAAGTAACTTCACCAGTGCCAGTGCGACTTACTCAGCACAAGAAAGACACCAAGGCTCGACTTCAAGCTGTTTTCAATATGTAGGACTGGGTGACAAACAGGAAGAAGTCAGTTTCCCAAGGCGTGAGTTTTGTGCCTCTGAGCACAGGAAGAGCAGAAAGCCAACACATTATCAGTCATGGGTGTCTCAGATGTCTTGTGCAAACCTGTCCCCTTTAGAACTAAAACAGCTGGGAAGCACTGATCAATAACTATATGTAACTCCGAATTGCTTCACTTTGTGTAGGACTGAAGTAATCCATCTGGCAGTGAATAAAAAAAAGTCAGGGAATCTGTGGGGACATAAGCACATCCAAAGGAGAGTTCAGCAAAACTTAACACATCTGTGATCCACATTTCTGGGGGGTTTTGACAGGTATAAGCAAAAAAAAAAATCTACTCTAAAATTTAAACTACTTGAGAAATCCTTCTTAGCAACTGTTTCCTTCTTTCACACTTAATACAGAAAACCGCTTTAAGTATTCTAGTGATACAATTAAAAGCACTAAGAAAAAGGAAGTATTAAACTTTGCAGACCTCAGGTTCCTCTGACTAAATCTGTTGCCTTCAAACAGCAATCCCCAAGTCTCAAATGAAATCTGTTGGTGCTTTAGATCTCATCTTGCCTCTGGCTCACAACTGTTATCCCCACAACCCTTCAGCAGAATGAATTAATAGGTCCTCTGACTAAATCTGTTGCCTTCAAACAGCAATCCCCAAGTCCCAAATGAAATCTGTTGGTGCTTTAGACCTCATCTTGCCTCTGGCTCAAAACTTTTATCCCCACAACCTTCAGCAGAATGAATTAATAGATCATATAATTTTTCACCTCTTTGCTACAAGACATTCTAACACGCCTACCTGCAGAGGCCCAGCAAGTCAGTTCAAGCTAGACTGGTGTTAGTTACACCAGTAAAATCCATAGAAAAAACAATCTGAGCCAGCCCTTCACTCCCATCCTACTTCCAACAGCAGGCTCATGTCTCTCAGCATGCAGACAACTGGGCTGAAGCCCAGACAAATATAAGTGCACTTACAAAAGCCTTGACAAAAACACTAGTGCTGATGCAAACAAGCACATCCTGTTTCAGCTCATTTCCAACAATTACCTAGAAAACTCTTAACTTTGCTTAAAGTATGTTTAATTACATTAATTAGTCATTTCTCAGTTCCAAAGGTTTGCAAAGTAGAAAGGAGTTAAAGACAGCAGTTAAAGATGTGCTTTTCTGTTCCTCAAAGAAGAAACAGGCAGCCACCTGAACTCACAACTGTAAGAGCTAAACCTTTCATGTTTTGTTGATGAACCAGATCATGACACCACTCATTTAAAAGGAATTATTTTTTCATCTAAAACTATTAGATACTATTAGAGCTATTAGTTCTAGTAGTATTTCTGTTTTCTTTATATTGCTTACTACCTTTCCTCAGGTCAGCTTGTCCTATCTCTCCTGCTACAAAAATGTACAGATGTAGATGTTTTTTTCTTTCTGTGATTCTATGATCTATCTCCAGTCTGTAAGACTTCCACAGAAGTAAAGGTTTGATCCAAAACCCACTGATGTCAGAGCAAGAGACAAGTCAGACCATAAAGACAGGAAAACAGCCAGAATGTAAAAGGTCTGTTCTGACCAATTTCGTGTCTGGCTTTCACAGTTTTTAATGACACCAAGTGCCAAGAACAAAGACTTCCTCAGCTGGAGTCCTGGCAGGTATCATAAGCAAAGCTGATGCGTTTGTGTAGTCTTCATTCTCAGTGTACTTATCATCATAAACTCCATTTGCACACTGCAATCTATTTATTCTCCTGCAACAGAACGGAACTTGAAATTATTTTTTTAAAGGGAAAAAAACCCTCAAACCTCAGAAAAATATTACATCTTTTCATCCTGTCTTCCATTACCTACAAAAGTTGCTGTTGACTGTAGTTACCTGAATACACATCCCGTACAGACAAATTTAAGAGTTCCTGTGCATATGGAACTGACAGGCATATGCAAGTTTACATTTTTGCACATATTTCTCTCCTACAGATATGTAGACAAACACCTTTTTCTGAGCAGAAAACCATCTACAGATGTCTTACTGTGCCCATAGCCAAAAAAACAACAGCCATATGTTCAAATCATTTTATCATTAAAATCTGCCATTATTAGGTCAAATCAAAAGAGGAAAGTGGCCAATATGTCAAAAAGGAAAAAAAAAACCATAATATTTTCATTGGCCTTTTCATTGTTTTTTGAGAGCTCCTGAATAACACACTATGTAAGAGACAGCTACCAATTGCATTCTATTTCTCTGAAATTAAAGGCCAATTTCAAGGGTAGCAACAACTCTGTCCAGCAAAATAATTTACCATCATGAGTTGTTTCCATTTTTAGACTTTGTTTTCTTTGAGCAATAAGTAAGCACTGATTTTAATTTCTCAAGCATTAAGAAAATTCTTCATCTCAAAGCCTACATTCACTCTGCCTGGGAAAGAACACATAGTTTTTTCCAAAGCAACATTATTACTGATTGCACTGTAACAACCAGCAACTGCATTACATTTCACATCTCTCTGGGTTCTGTCCACCCATGGCCACTCACCCCTTCTACCAGCGATTCCTGGGACAAAACCAGCGACAACAAAGAAAAGCAAAGCCTGCAGATTCTAAACCAGGTGGTGACTTGCACCAAAACATAAACAAAACCACCCTAAAACCCAAAGAGCTATTTGTGAAGTTACTGCTTATACTGTTTCTTGGGATGTTCTGAAAGGACTGGAAGTCTCAGCAGTCAACAGCCACATTTAGCCTTCTATGTCACCCTCCTGTGAGTCGAGTTGCATTTTTCCCCCACGATGCAAGCAGCCATAAATAGATGTGGTAATCCAAAAATATGAAATTAGTTTTGTGGGATTTGTTTTCTTTACTTAAAAAGGGATGATGGTTGAAAGAAAGAAAGAAAAAAATCACATCATACAGTGCAATACATTTAATTACATCTAGAATTGTCTACATTTAGAAAGATCTGAGCAAATTCACCATGTGAAACAAAACTCAGAGTTTTACAGCATACCAAAATAAAAACACACAGAAATACAGAACTTTCCCAAAGTCAGAGTACAGGATGTATGTTTACTTTATGCAGCAGCAATCATTGTACTAATCAGACATTACTGTTATGTCTGATTAGTAGATATCATAGCATGGTAGTCCAGATCCCAGCTACAAAGTACTATGGGGAACAAAATACACGAGAAGTTTCTTCTCCTACATGTCCAAAAACACAAAAATAGCTCTACCTAAGCTACACCACAGCAGTTCCCTTATTGCCCTGCCCTGGCCCATTTGTGTTGGTAAAAACTACCTTTTGCAATCACATCGAGATAACCACTGCTAATGACTCATAGAAGCACATTAGTAAAGTGGGATTTATGCCATCTCTTTTTTTTCAGTCAAGACTAATTAAAGTGATTTGCAATACTGCAAACATAATTCAGCATCTCTGGCACTGTTTAAAAAACTGTGATCACAGCTTCATATGTATTAAGACAGGTGGTCATCTGCAAAATTTCATGCTGATGCATCCAAAGAACAGATATCCAGCCAGCCATCTGAACTATGGGTAAAAAAGATGGGTGGGAAAAGAAGAAGATAAGATCCAAGAGGGTATGATTAAGCAAATACTGTGTTCCTGAGAGGATAAAACTCCAACATTAAAAATAGACACTGTGTGCAATGCCATCTCAAATCTCAAGTGTTGCATTTTACATTAACAGCAAATTAAAAACTAAGACTTCAATAAAAATACAGAAGACAACTGATTTTGATACAAAATACCTTCTTACAATAATTATTTAAATGTTATCCACCTGCAACAATGTTTCTCCCCCACCCCTCCTCTCTCCTTTTAACTTTGCCTGAAATCAGTTCTCCAATGACAGCAGCAAATCCACTTTGCTTCAGGCATTCTTCTGGCACCAAGAAATGGAAGCAGGGTATCAAGTTAATTAGGAGCATGATATTAAAAGCTGTGTTATCAGCAAAGTGAAGGTGCAGACAGCAGCAGATATTCTGTGACTCTTTATGAGAGAACTTGTCTCCACTTCCACCTGAAAGTCAACATCCAGTGCTCTGAATATGGAAATTCAGTTAAAGCCTGGAGGTCAAACAGTAAGAGATTTCAGATTCAAGCAGTTATAAGAGAGAAGTTCCAGATCCAACAGGTAGACTACTGCTGCTACATGGGGCTATGCCTTCATTTGTAAGATTTTCACACAGCTGTTAGCAAATCCTTTCCAGAGGAACAACAGGCCAGTCAGCCCGACAGGGCAAACAAATGACAGTATCATACCTCCAAAGCCTTCCAACGTGCTGCATGTCCCTCTCATTACCCACCACCATGTTTTCTAGTAAAAATCATCTTCATGAGGACACCACAGAGCTCCCACTCCAGCTTAATGTCCCCTCCTGTTCAGAGAGGAGACTGCTCCCCTACTACTCATCTTACCACATTTACTCATAATGTCTGTCATTTCAAGGATTTCCACACTGATCATTACTGCCAGGAACACCCCTCTTGAGCCTAAACTCTGACTTCATTTCCACCCCTGCTAGCACTCAATGCTGAGTGTTACAGAGGAATTCAGTATCTGATAAATGCAATGTCATACACACTCATCAGTACCAAAATATCACAGTCAAGCGTGAATGTGACAGGAGGTCTCTGGGAAGGGACTTTTTTTAGCATTTGAACCACACAGACACAGAGTAACAGGTCTAAACAGCATATGGTAGAGTTTCTTTGCATAAAAATCAGATAGAAAAAAGCAGGATGTGCCTGAAAGGTAACATGGAAAATGGCTTTAGCTAGGCTGCCAGAAAAGACAAGAATTATCAACTGTGCTGGTATTTTGGTAAATATAAGCACATTCTGTGTACACATAGAGGTGCAGTTGCTTTTTCTCCCAGAAAACTTCACTAAACCTTATTGAAGGATATTCAAATAAATTCCCAAAAACATGAAAAACAACCCAATAAAACTATACAATGTAGGAAGGAAACATGTAGCTTTATCTTCCTTTTCAACCTTCTTTTCAACCTAGCCCCCCGTCCCATTACCTAACTCACAGTGCCTGCTCTCAGCCATGTTCAATACATCATTTAGGAGAAAACCAGGCCTACACCCAGATTATTTCCAGCCACACACAGCACAACAGGAGAGCACAAATATATTCTGCACCATTCCATCATCCCGCTCTCATTAACAAACAATAATCTCAGACAAACTTTTCTCAGTGGTGGGTACCTGCCCAATACATTTAAACACTGTTAACCAAACCCTTCCTACACACACACCCATTCACCTTGTAAGAGGGTACAACAGCTGTTCAAAGGCAAACAGGGAGGCAGGTGATGGGATGGGCAAGGGGACTGACTTCCATTTGCCAGCTTGGGAACGCTTAGCCTTTGGGAAGGTCAGCAAGCAGCTCTTTGGAGACAGAGGCTGACCAGAACCACCTCTCATGCTGCCCAGCCTCCAGGAGGACAGAAGGGTTTATTTCCTGTGGAATGTTACTCGACTTTGGTTCAGTAGGAAACAAAAAAACCCTTTACATCCCATATGCTGTGGTACTCAGAGCTACCTGACAGGAATGATTACAAGCCAACATTTTAGTACCACATCAAACTTCCAGCTTCCACACAAACTTCCAGCCACAAGCGTTTCACCTTGACAAACAGCCTAACAAAGCACCCTGTCAAAAGCAAAAAGCTGTTCATTTAGACCAAAAGAGTAGAAAGTGGCAACTTTATCTTACAGCTGATGGAAACAACAAAGATGAGATCCAGAATGCAGAGTTCCTGACAATATAACAAACCATTTCCTTGATGTCAATGTCTTGTTGAAGACATAGTCAACTATCAACCGTAATTTTATTTTTAAGTCATCTTTCTTCCTCTCTGGAAATTAATTACATTTGCATACTTATTTCTACCCACAGGGTAGCCATTAAAGAAGTTTTCATATTAGTAATCATTGTCACTAAAATCAAAGTAGCTAAGAATATTTTTGGATAACCATGTAAACTGAAAGATTATTTTTATACGCATCAGCTAAAATTAATGGTTTTCTTTGATTTAGGTATCTATAGTAGTCAGCATGGGAACCTCATGCTTCACTTCTAAGTTTTCTTTCTTCCTTTTATGCTTTAGTGTGCTGGTTTTGAAAGTAGAGCAAATTCTTATCACTTAAAAGTTCCACACAGCCTCTGTACTGGATCTTCTAATTTGCACAGTACTTTGAAGGTACTCTTTTAAAGCATTATTTCAGTATTTTTAAAATGTATTATGCTGAGAGTTGCTTCTCCTTTCATTTTCTTTCTGAGAAATGCAATTCTCCCAACTTCTAAACTTTTGCGTACTTTCACTTTCTGACTGCTAATTCTGTTAATTCACCAGTACCAAAATTCTCTCAGAGTTCATAGTTCCCCTTCCTTTATTTTTCTTTTTTTAATCTTTTTTAGAGGGCTGTTTTGGTGATTTTGTTTTGCTTTTTCAAGTCTTCCTTCTTGCAGCTCTTTATGTTCTCCTGATCTTCAATCACAATTCTAGAGTGTCTTCCATTATCTCCTTCCCAGCAATATCATCAAAATGACAGATAAATTATATTTTCCCTATATTATCCATAAACTAACATCAAGGTCTTTTAAAGTCTGTGAGCTTAGAACTCATATATAATCCTGCCAAACTTTCACAGGCAGACCATGCCTCTCAACTTGTGCTCTGCAAGTACCCTTTCTGTTCAGGCATATATCTCTTGCCACCTTCACAGCTTCCCTGTTTCAACTGATCCAAATTCTAGTCTAATCCCAATGTGGAATCATAACTGAACAATGACAAAAAAGGAGTCATTGAAAATAAATCCCCTTTTCCTTCTATTTATAGAAGTAACACTTTTTACGTCTACTTATGGCAGTAACACTTATATTTTCTTTTGTTTATTCCCGAGCTCTTGCAACATTTTAGGTAAACTGAAGCTCTCCTCCTTCCAGAGCCACATAACATTACCCTCCCGAGAGGAATGAATCTTCAAGGGCTCTCTAACCAGGATGCTAAAAAATAAACAAACAAACAACAAAAAAAGGCAAGAAAATTGATGGCTTTTTAGCTCTTCTTGCTTCCTCTAATCCTCAGATCTCACAGTTTATTTTTAATTATTATTAGTTACACCAACTGTTCACAAGCCCTAATTTATAAATCTCAGCAGCAGGTCTCAGATGGAAAGTATCAGACCAAGAGGAGCACGGCACTGCCACAACACTGCTCCCTCCACACCATTTTCCTTGGCACCACCAATGTGCTGGGAACCTGTGCTTCACCAAAGGGATGCATTTACTGCTCCACTTAGGGTTAGGGTTACCCTTAGGCTTATGGCTGAGAAAACCACAAAGCCTACAGCTCCAGGAATAGTGGAATTACAAAAGGCAAGCCAAGCAGAGCTCTCCATTAAAAATAGTAAAATTGCATGCTGTGTGTCATCTGAAATTCTGCTATTCCTGAAACTCCTCTTGACTGACTGTATTTTGCTGTGTTTTCTTTTTATAGAGTATACAATCTTCTGGTCATAAAAGATTGCTTGCTTCCAACTTGAAAGCCTCTTGGGAACATAGAACTGTAATTGGCCACTCATATATTAAGTACAGAACATTTCAAAATACCATGACACAGCAATAACAAAGTGAGAACTTGAGACAGAATTAACAAGGCTTTTTCCATATCTATCTCTAGATCAAGTGAAGCTGTAAATCCATAGCTCATGCTGGATGTCTGTGTCTCTAGCACTGCTACCACAGCCACTAGTATTTCTACCAAAAATACAGATTTTACTGATACTTCTTGGAAAGGGTAATTTCACTAAAATATAGATGGGGTCAAACTAACAGGAACATGTATTCTTGGGTAAACTGTTCTTGCCAAAGGAAACATATTGTAGAAAAGAATCAATCAGAGCATATGTAGCTTTCTCAAGTCTTACAAACTTTTAAAGATTAAGTCTGTCTATTACTAAAAATAAAACACTCTAATGCTGACAACTTAGATGGCAGCAACCATACATTTTGGGTTATTTGCTCAACAAATGTTTCCTCACGGTTGTTGGAGAAAAGGTACATTCCTTGGGAAGAGAAAGGGTTTTGCTAGGCTTCAAAGCAAAGGTGCACTTCAACATTTCCACTACTCTTACCTAAAGGGGTAGAGAGGGAAAATGTCTGCTTACAGTGAAAGCAGTTCCTCCTTAACACATGATTTCCCCTTTTTTTCTAATGGCCGAGTCACTGAAATGCCATCACTAGTTCCACTATTTTAAAAACCTCTTGTATGCAACTGCATGTCAAACATTACACTGCCAGGCCACTGAACAGATACACAGGCTCCCATGAAGTGAATGAACAGTTTGTAAAGCACTTTCTAAGTGTTCAGCACAGGAGGAGTAATCAGAAGGTGGGACCAGTAGCATCCGTGCCTGCAACTATGCCTGCTCAACACCACTTCTTAAAAGACTATTCTTTTCACTTGCTTATATTTTTCCAAATTGTGTGCCCAGAAATTTTTCATGCTGAGTGTTTATCTCAGACTGTTTTTTAAAGAACAATCATCAGTTTCAACTCAAACAGTTCAGTTGCTACCAAGAGTAAGGTCTAAAGAAAAAAACATTTTGCATAATATGAAAAGAAACCAAAAACAACCAACTGTAAGTCTTTCCTTTCTATTGTAATCCTTTAAAAAGTCACAGTAAACACAGATCCAGTAGAGGTTAATTCACAACTAAAACCTCCAAAGATGCCAAAAGAATGAGTACTTTTGATTTCCACAGGTATCATATTTGCACATGCACTGCCTTACAGGCACCCCAAGGGGTTCAGAAGACAATTCCTTATAACAAATCATCCAAAAGTTTGGCTATATATTGAACTTGGCCAACAGAACCTGTATTTCTATGACAAACCTTCATGAATAAGAAAGAAATAATAAATTAAAAAACACAAGTAAAAATGGCCAAACCAAAGGAGCAAAAAAAGAAACTGAAGAGCAATACTGGCAAGCTGTCAGAAGACCAGAACTGATGTTTGGAGCCAGAAATAAGGTCAGAAACAACTTGGCTGAGGGGAATCTTTGCAGTAAAAAGCTGGGAAATTGCCAAAAATGGGCAGACCAAAGAGATGGGACAAATAGCACAAGGAAGAAAACCAAAGGGAGCAGTCTAAACTAGTGCAAGGAGGCTGGGAACTATCTCTGGGAAGGGGAGATATACTGGACACAGATTTCAAGGGAAAACCAGCCAGCTTCTGCAGAAAGAATCAAGTACCAACTAGCTTGGGTGTCCAGCTCAAGAATCCCACAATTCAACATTGGAAGTAAACAGCCTTTTACATAATATATGCAGTAATAGATGGGAGGGCTTAAATGTTCTATGAAACTGAAACCAGATCTTGAATTAGGCACACAAATTCTGAGAAATATTGTACTGACCAATAGCAAAAGGAAAATTTTCAGACTTGCCTTGCACCACACAGAAACTCTGAGGAGTGGTAGGGCTGTGTCACAGGCCTCTGGAAGGATGCAGCTTTCAATTAAAAAAACCAATTTTGTCCTCCTCTTCCTTTAATCTCCTGCTTTGATGGCTGTACAACTTCCAATTTCTGCAACAAATAAATCTGTTACACTCACTGAGAGTCACTGAACAGTTCGTCCCCAGATTAGACCCCCCCTGTGCACTAAATACAACAAGAGAAAAGTAGATCATCTAACTAAGATTCAGCATAATTGGAATCCACAAGGCTAAACTGTGGCTACATAGATTGCTCTTTTAAGACAGCTCTTTTGACAGCAGTGTGGGTCATTTACAGTTTAAAATGCTGTATTCATGCCCTGAACTGTCACGTTTCTATGGAGCAGCATTGCTTTCCATTTGGCAGGGAACCAGTTCCAAACACTTCTCCCAGTCTCAGGAATAATGACGGGTGGCTCACCCACACTTTGGGAGTAGAAGTTATGATCACTGCAAAACCTTGAGGACCATGATCATCCATGTTCATAGAAATATGTGACTGGACAGTCACATTTTGAAGCAAGTTTGTGAGTCCACAGGGAGTTGTGTCACAGGCCAAAAGCTTCCAGCTTCTAGCTGTGACACCATCTTTTAAACGTACATATATATAAAAATATATTTAAGGCTTTTCTACTGAAATTATCATCTACTGGTATCATATTAATTGTTGCTGTAACTGTCTGTATGATACCGTACAATTTTGAACTTTAAAAAGTGACCCATAAAACCTGTAAGTCATGAGATAATTCTCTCATGCAGATAATGTCCATTCTCAAAAATAGAAATGCTGAGAAATGCTATGTAGACTTCTGGACTTGGACAGGAAGACTTATCCCAGATTTTACATTTTATGTGTGGCATCTTCTACAAGACAACATGTGAGAACCTTTTTAAAAAGAAATTATGCAATGTACAGTAAGTTTTAATATTTACAGAACTGTTATCAGAATTAACAGTGCACTAGCACTTAGTACTTTCTGGTAAAAAATATAACAGAAAAATGATACTAAGAGCTCGGCAAGTAGCTCTGGTGACTGAAGATATTACCATACTGCTGTTCAAGTTTATAGGCTCCCAAGCAAAGTCAATGGACCAGATCTAGTGAACACTCTTCAGAAATGTCAAGCCAAGAGTTTAAATTAAGACACTGAACTTTGCACTAAAGCTGCTGAAGCGCAGGGACACATTTTGTTCCACCTGCCCTGCTGTGGGAGGCAGTAGTTTCCAGCCTAATGAATGTAAAAAGTAGCTACATGATTGAAAGAATTGTTACTGGTAAGACAAAATGTAGGTGGGTAAGGGGGAAAACTAAAATAATTTAAAGCTTTAGACATTTTTAGAAATAAATACCTACTCTATTCAGTGAAACACAAACACCACCCCCACTCCCCAAGTTGGTTTTTGAAAGAGCACTGTGCAAAATTAGAGGCTTAGCAAATCATGAAAAATTATTATCTTAACACTGGTCATCACACAGAAAATGTAGAGAAAGAGCTGAAAAAGAACAGAAGATACTCCAAACAGGCCAAGTATTTTTAAAATACGTGATACAAAGCCATTTCTTTCTGAAGTCTTATTATAACACTTAAAGACTGGATAATTGTTTAAAAATTCTTAAGTCTGAATCCAAGCTTCAGACTGCCAAGGGTTAAGACTTGAAGCAAACAAAACCAGGAATTATAGAAAGATCCAATGCCTAACCTTCGCAGTAAACCCAGCATTGCATTTCAACACAATAGATTTAACAACAGAGAATGAGTGGAAGAACAAATTCTCAGCAAATCTCTGTGTCTCCACTCCAAGCTGTAATTTCCACTTTAGAGACTTGTTCTACTCATGGCAAGGAGAAAATCCAGGTATAAAATTCCTTCTAATCACATTTTATTTTGCTGGAAGGAAATCAGAGAAAACTCAGTGATACAACAGGGCAGAGCCAAGTAAAACAGTTTTTCAAGCACAGAGTTAATCTGAGCTTAGTCTTGCATAAAAAGTGGGAACTGAGCATGTGCAGAGGCATTCACAGGAATTGGTTATAGCTGCAGGATTCTGCACAGTTTGCAACATTGCAGTAAGGGTACCTTAACTATAAACTGCCCCAAGGGATTGAAGTGTGCTGTTTCCAAAGATTTGCAACATCTGTACATACATGCTTCCTATAATTAGTCAGACTGTGGGAAGAATAATTTTTCTTCTACAAGTTTAGATGCATGGTAACACCTATTACTTTGTTAAGGAAGACCAAAATACCCATGCTTGTGAGAGCTGATGACCCCAACAGCTCTAAAACATCTTACCTAGCAATGGAAGTGAGCAGCACACAAACCTTGTATTAAGGCCTCTGTCTGCAGGTTCTCACTCAGAGTGACACAGCCCCACTTGCTTCACACATGCTCAGATTCAGGATGCACTTGCCAGGAAAGCCCAGCTATAAAGCCCAGCCTCTGCTTTTGCATCGCCCCCAACCACACCCCAGCTAGAGCTACAGGTCGGAATACTTCCAGATTTTTTTCAGAAATTACAGTTTCCAAAGTGCTCCACTGGAAAATGCTACAAAACCTTGATGAGAAACATACTGGATGAATGTTTCCTATTGCTATCTGTCCTCCTTCCTGTACTGTCTTTTCCTAACCTATTTCCTAATCTATTTTAGGAAACCTATTTCCTAAATAATTTCCCTTCACATCCCTCCTCTATATCCCCACTCCTTTTCTCCTATGCTATTCCCTTTCACCTCACTTGGTTACCTCCTTCACAAGGAGGTAATCTGCTCTGTCTGCATCAAACTGGAAGAACACAGCTGTATTTAGAGAGAAGCAACTCACACACAACAGGCTTCTCTGTCAGCACACCACAGCAGCAGATGCACAAACAAGATGCAGGCATTCGTGAGATATACAAAAACATTGAAGGGCACAAGTGGGCCATGTCTAAATGTAACAGCTCAAGAATGTCAATGTTTTTTTTGAAAATATCCTGCTGGTTTCATACAAGGTCTTAGCAGTATCTCACTGCTGTACATAATGAGTACTTTTAAAGAATACTGATAGACATTTACAAACCTCTGTTGCAGAGAAATCCTTGGTCACATACTACAAGCTGGACAGAAAGTCTCCTTCACCTAAGGTCAAGAGCTCAACTTGTCTGGAAAGTCAGGAAAAAACTACATTACTCTCTTATATATCATCAAGATGGTTTTAACTAAGTTAGGATGTACCTTGGTACTTCAATTTCCCAATTCACTATTTATTTCATATTTGGTAAAATCATCATAAATTCAAGAATTTCACACTCAGTGGAAGTCCAGAAAGAGCCCTCTTGCTGAATGAATATACTTCACTGAGAGCTTCAAATGCTGTTTTCAGAAGTGCTAACATATTTCTGTAGAACTGGCACCTGTCTTTTCTCTGTGAGAGACCAAAGTAGCTGGATTGATGTGCTGACAGAAGCAAAATGTCCACCTGTGTTGGCTCATGCAATGTCATGAACCCATTTACAGTACAGGGAAAAGAGAGCAGTAATTGCCAGGAAAGCCTGGAGTGTTTGCCTTACCTCCTGGATACCTCCCTTACCGTGCACGACACAAACCACAAAGACTATGACCCTACCACTCCCCTGTGCAGTCAAGACACGCCCTCCTCTCAGTCATGTCCTGAATTTACAATGTTCCTGTCATTTTCTGCACATCACCTGATTTGCTCCTCATGGTTTTGCCTCACATGCCACCAGCCTTTGGTGACAGTTCCCACAGTAAGCAAAGCACTACAGAGAACAGAACACGGGAAGCAAGGGAAGGAAGGCAGCAGTAGCAGAAGGTGCCTGTGAAGCAGAAAAGGGAAATGCCTCCTTCTGTCTGAGCCAGAAGAATCAACTTCATCTGTAGGAAAGAGCTTATTGTATTAGATAAAGCAGCAATAGGTGTGATTTAAATACTTTTGAGGCTATGCCTATCTGTCTGACAGATGTGCATGAAATAGAAACACCCTAAAGCTTTCTTCTTCCAAGGTCAACAACATTTTCCAACAATGTTTCTGCAAAGGATGTCTGTTTGAGATTTAGGTAGATAATCCAACAATGGAGAGGAAATTCAGTTTATCAGACAAGAAACAGGAAGGGAATTGGCAAGCAGAAGCAAAGAATGTGTAAGACAGAGCTCTGAGCTGTTCTGTCTGTATTATTTGATCTCCCATCTCTCTTCAAATACAACAGGTAGAGGTTTCAAACTCCATCTCCAAGCAAGGAAATTGCTCTTCATATCCAGTCACGAAATGGGGTTTTTTCCAACAGAGATATCTACAAAGGGGGTCCTAAAGTATTATATTCTAACAGTGCATCTTACACACTAGAAATTGGCAATTAAAATTTGCTGTAGCAAAGCACAGCCCAGAAGCCTGAATTAAATCTTAACAAGGAAACAAGAACTGAAAGGGGATCCTTGGCCTTCTCATTTTCCTTCCTAATTCTAGTCAAATAATACAGAGACTAAGGAACCAGAACATATAGGAAACAAAGCAGTCATTTCTCCTAGCAGTCAGTTCACAGGGAGAACCTCCATTTAATACAGCATCTGCACAATCAGACTGGATTTGAACAGGTCTAAGAGATGATTAATGACATCCAACCCTCAATATATCTGAGACCTTAAGACTGACAATTCTGCTACCTGAGAAGGGGTACAGCCTTTAGTCTCAACTGACAGCAAATTAGACAGATGTAAAATAAGCAAGTTTCTGCAGAGATGTCATCATTGTCTTCAGTAAGAGAGCCCAACACCCTCTGAAGATCACATGGTTCTTTTGCCACACTTTGGCAGGGTTCTTTGTTTCTCCATGGCTCCCTGCAAGCTACCACCCACTACAGATTAAGTTAAAATTAGCTCATTAAAAATAAATTAAATCAGAGGCAAAGTTGTCATGCATCTAGCAAAATACATACAGCCTGGATACAGATACTTGAGAACAGCCCTGAAATCATGATTTGCTATCAACTTAGTACTGCAGCAGGGAACAGTGAGTAAAAGAGGTCACATCCACCTCAAAGTTTGAAAGTGCCAGAACTTCTAAATTTAAGAACACTGAATGTCAAGTTCCTGCCAAAAATACATATGCACCCCCCACCATTTGCTCCCACCTAACATTTGCATAGAGAGTCAGAGATACTTGTGAAAAAATTGGCAAGATACTGTGTTCTCTGAGTTCCTAGAAGCAAGGCGGTCCACTGAATTAAGATCTTCAGAAGCAGGAAGAAAAACTTAATAAGCTTTTAATTAAGAGTTTTTGTGAAAAGCTTTAGCAAACAGTAGTTCTGCAGTGGGAAACTGCAAAGTAATCTTGTTTTCAGCACAACAGGGTTTTCTAGAGTTTGAGGGCAGAGACAAAGATGAGTGTCTGCCTCTGTTGCTTAAGAAGTAACCCAGCAAGACCCTCCCAGCTGGGTCTCTACTGCCAGCCTAGACAAGCTCAGCAGCAGAGGCTTCTGCAGAAGGATGATATCGGCCTGCGGATGGAGAGCTTCTGTCAACACCGTGCTGGACCACGCAGGCAAAATCCCCTCTTGTGTCTCTGCAGTCCAAACTGGGCTGTCATCAGCATATACTGACTTTGCTCATGGTGTGGGGGGAATGTATGCCACTGGGCTAAAGCTTCAAGTTCATTCTTAGCGCTGCTCTGCCAAGCCCACATAAGACGGATGATGGTGCATCAGTACTGCAAAGGCATTTCTACCATATTTCACAACCATATTCCAGCTCAATAAACGGGCAAAAATCCGAAATATGCACCAAACTAAACACACAATCTGCTTCCTTTTAAGGCTTCTCAGCATGGGAAAGGAACCGTGAACCCCGGCCTGTAATCAATTAGGGGAGGTTAAACATCATCCCTGCGCTCGCTGTCTCGCTCCCGCGTCCCCCCCGGAGGCGGCTGTTTACGCGCTGTACCTTCCACACACGCTGTTTCCGCGCACCGCCGCAGCCCGGCACGGCTCGGACGAGCCACAGCGAGGGCCGAGGGCGCACGGACAGAGCCGGCAGGGCTGCCGGTGACAGCGCCGGCGACCGAACGCGGCGGGCAGGGCCTCCCCAAGATGGGGGCTCGGCCGTGCCCGCCCGGCGCGGAGCC